>NW_023601433.1:67818766-68310082 GCF_014898055.3 Talpa occidentalis | reverse complement strand
TTTATTGAGATTTGATTCACATTCAATTAGTAATATTATTTATGAGAACAATTTGCTAAGTATTGATATGTTTTGACACCATGAAATCACCACCATTTATAAGATAACATTACCTAATACTCCCAAAAGTGTCCTTTTGACATTTTGTAACTCTCCATTTCCATAAATTACTCTGCATTTCCTATAACTTTATAATAGAATAATGAGTATGCAATGTGTAGTCACTATTAATTCATTTTGTTCACTCACTCTTACATTGTAAATTAATCTTTCATCGGACTGAAGTGCGTATTTATTTCATATGGATCTCTCATTCTTCAAGAACTGCTTCTTGAAAGGTCTGTTTTTCCTACACTGAATTGCTTTTATACTTTTTGAAAAAGTTGTCACCATATATGTGGGTCTCTGTTCTATTCCTTTGACTTGTTTATCTTTGTGCTAATAACAATATATTATCGTACTTGAAAAAACAGTTTTGAATCTGATAATGC
The DNA here is from genome assembly GCF_014898055.3 of Talpa occidentalis. Classification (NCBI taxonomy): domain Eukaryota; kingdom Metazoa; phylum Chordata; class Mammalia; order Eulipotyphla; family Talpidae; genus Talpa; species Talpa occidentalis. The sequence continues at coordinate 68,309,591 of NW_023601433.1, read as the reverse complement.
AAACTCTTCAGCTTTGTTATTTTTCAAAGTTGTTTTGACTGACTTAGAATATTTGCATTCCTATGCATATAATAAATTGAATAATTTTCCTATTTCTAAAAAAAAAACTTGCTAAAACTTTGGTAGTAATTGCACTGAACCCACGATCAATTTGGGGAGAAATGATATCCTTACAACTGACATCTTCTACTGCACGAACACAGCATCTATTCCCATTCATTTAGAATTTAATTTCTTCCAGAAATATTTTATAATTTTTAATATGTAGGTCTTTTATATATTTTGTCACATTTACTCTACATATTTCAAATATTTTGGTGCTATCATATTTCATGTCTTTTTCTAAGCTACCAGAATTTCTACATTGCTAGTATGTAGAAAAGCTATTGACTTTTGAATTTTGATTTTGTGTCCTGCAATTTTGCTCATTTATTAGTTCTAGTACCTTTCTATAGATTCAATAGAAATATATATGTATATATAAATAGCATGTAATTTTTAAAAGTCAACTGGAGATACTTGTACTTCTTTTTTAATCTTCATGCATTTTTATAAATTTTTCTTTCCTGATTACATTGACTAGACCCTTCTATACAATGCTGAAGAAAAGTAGTAAAAGCAGACACTCTTCTTGCTCCTAATCTGAGGTGGAAAGCATTCAGTCTTTCACCACTAAATATCAGATCATGTAGCCAGAAGTATTTCATAAATACCTGCTATTGTATGGTAGAAGTTTGTGTCTACTCTTACTTTGCTGAAATATTTTTTCAGGAGTGGGTGTTAGATTTGATAAAATATAGTTTTATATTTATTGAAATGATATGATTTTTCTTTCAAAATATGGAGTACTAATTTCTAGTACTGTTGTTACAAATTGCCACAAGTTTAATAACTTTAAATATAAATTTGTTATCTTATATAAAGCCATATATAAAACAGAGATTTGTTATCTATGATCTGAAAGTCAGAAGTCTGAAATAGGTCTCGATAAGTGTTGTCAAGGCTATGTTTCTTGAAGCTCCAGGGGAGAATTCATTTCCTTTTCTGTATCTGTGAGCAAGATACATTATTTTCAGGTAGTGCATTAAATGATAGCCTGGTTTTCAGAAAGAATTTATCTGACAATAAGTAAGTTAATAACTAGGGAGAAAAGTATCCATTATGTAGTAAAGATTTTAAGAAATTAATGAAATAGAAAGATAAACTGAAAAAATCCAAACCTTTCAAAGCAAATCTATAAATTGCTTCACATGCTTTTGCCAAAATTTCTTCTTCTGGAGAATTAAGCATTAATACAACAGTTGCTAAATTTTTGCTTTCAATTATTAATGGATCAAACTGAAATGCAGAAAGAAAATATAAGACTCATCTTTGAACATTAAACTCACTTAAAAATGAATGTTGTTTTCAAAGTTAAAGAGAATATAATCTTATAAAACAGATGTGGTTACTTCCCACTAAGTTTATTGTCAGGCTTTTATTTTAAAACTACTGATAGACAATTCTTAACATAGGTGGCTTTGGATTTCCTGGAGTACGGCATGAAAAGGAAAGAATTTTGGGGTCTAATTGCTCCAGTCTCAATTTAATCATATGGAATCAAACACTTAAGCTGCGAGAATTTCAGCTTCTCTTTCTGTACAACGGGTTTAAAATAACTATCTCAACACATAGAGGGGAGCACTGAAGATCACATACATGTATATTACTTAGCACACTCTAGCCATGTGACACCTCTCAGGAGTTACCACCGGGTCCTATCTGCATATCTTACTGCACTACTATAGTTAGTAGCTTCCAAATTTGTCTTCCAGTTTTCACTCTCCTTCCACATTGATTTTTTAAATACAAATCAGATGTTACTAGTCCTCTACAGCAGGCCCTTGCACAACATTGTCTCTTTCAATATTGTTGTAACATTGGTGAGAAAAATAAAAATCAATCCCCTGAGGGGTCAATGTGTGCTGTGGAATGTTCATGTGGTCCCAATATCCATGTGGGTTTTCTCTGGGTAGTTCCATTTCTTCCCATCCCAAAGATCCACTGAGATCCATTGGCTTGTATAAACCATCTCAGTCTGAGTAAAAATAGGTGTTGGTGAGACTGACCTCATGATGGAATTGCTTTCTGCTCGGGATTGGGTCCCACCTTGCATCCCAGATGCAATCCCTGAAACTGAACTAGAATAAGTGAGTTGGAAAACGAATGAAGACAATCTATCCTCACAGGCCCTTTGAAACTCAACTGATCTTTGGAAAATCACTGTCTTAGACCATCTTTACTACTCAAGACAATTTACCTAGCATTCCTCTCCACCAACCCCTATTCAGAACAGATTTCCCTTTCCTTTTAGAAACTTACTTCACACCTCTAACATTTCAATATTTCTAAAGCTGATTTTACAAGCATGTGAATACATACATCTTGTTGAAGAATAGGAATGTCAGGATCTCAGCAAAAATTCTCAAAGTAGCAAAGGACATGAAAGTACATGTAAACAAAACTATAGTAACTATCCCTTTATTCTCCTTCAACAGTTTAGAAAACTCCAGTGTTTTACCAAAACTTCACCTTTTCAAAAGGTGATATGGAGTAGGAGGGACTTAAAGGGAAGAATGAGACTGTGAGAGTTGTCAAAGCAGGAGAAATATCAATGTTTGGCAGAGAAAGAAGAAACTTGGCAGGACATTTGTTTCTCCTACAGAGCCTACAGCATTTTAGTAATATTTTATTTAAAAAGGCACTGAGAATAAAATAATAGCTATCACAGAATGCCACATGACTAAATAAATAATACTGAGCTATAATTACATATTCCATCTGCTCTTCCTGATCACAGTAAGACACCAACAAGCTCGTTGTGAAAGTATAATGTCAGTCTTTACAAAATAAACAATCAAAATTATTTACAAAAAGAATGAAAAAATGAAGCATTTTGGGTAAGTTTTGAATTTTTAAATGCTGTCAATTAGAGAAGCTATAGACTTAGATATCTTTATATCTCTAAGAAAATAAGACTTCTAGAATAGTGTTGTCCAATAGAACTTAAAGGATGAAAATATTTGCATTCTGCATTATCCAATATGGCAGTCAGTCACAAGTCCCATTCAACTCTTAGGCACCTGAAATGTAATTAATACAACTAAGAAACTGATTTATTAATTTTATTTTCTAATTGTTAACTTCAATTAATATAACTTCAATGAGACTAAATGGGTTAAGTGCAAAACACTTAAGAAAATGACATCTAGTTTTCTTTCTTTACAAGCAGAATCAAAGTAACATTTTTTATAGAAAGGTGAATAAGCTGAAAATTAGTTATATGTTTTTGTATATTATTTATAAATTTATACCATATTTTATAAGTTCATGATGTTTTGTTTATCTGTGATGAAGGACCAAGATGGAAAAACAAGCTCCTATGATTTGTTACTACTAGAAAAACATTTATGTAGTTCGGGCAGTATGGGACAAGAGATATGACTGCTCAGAGACTGGTGAAGAACATCTGGGAGACATTTCACTCTTCCAAGGATCCAAGCTTGGTTACCCAGGTTGCTTTGATTCAGCGCTCACCAAGATTAGTTTCATATGTTACCAGGTGAGGGAGAGGAGGTGCTGATCAACATAAAATGCTCAATTAACTTGACATTTAATCAGAGCCAGGTCATAGTCTCTTGTGAATCTAGATATTGTGGATTTTCCCAGAAAAGATCACTTACTTCTGAAATATTAGGAAAATAAAATTTCTGTGCTACTAAATTTGAAGACCTGGTCACAAATCATAACAACCACACACCAGGTCTCTGGATACTTTTGTGGCAGCTGGTCTTCCAGAGCTGATCCTTGCTTCCATGGACAGTTCATACAATCTCCTATAGTTTTGTAGAATGAGGAAGAACATCCTCAACTAAGTCAATAGTAACAGCATTTACTAAGTTCTTACCTAGCGCCAGGCACTGTCCTAAGCATCTTACATTTACCTAACTTTGCTTCATCACTATGAGTGGATGTGACATGGATCTCATTACATCCACTGGGGTTTACAGAGATTAGCCAATTTATCTCAGATCATAGATGGTGGATAACGGAGTAAGGATTCAGACTTGGTAGAGTAACTCTGGAGACTATCGTATTTACTGAATAGCTCACCTTATACTAAACATGGTCTATGGTTTCTATTCCTGTTAGTAACTCTTTAAACATTCCATTGGAAGTTGAATTTTATTAAAGCATCAGCAACAATCTCTCAACCAGACATGGAAATGATTTGGGAAGGCAAAATGTAGCTGGACTGTTCACTCAAGAAATATCTTCCAAACATCTGGACATCTTAGCTAGTGTTCTCCTTCATGAGAAGAACAAACATGCACATAGCAATGTACATACTGGCAGTAAGAATATTTTTAAAAGCAGTGTTTTTTTTTTTATTTTAATCACATTACCGAACACTCTTCTTTCTGTCCCCCATTTTAATAGTAGTAGATGAAAGACTAGCAAAAATTAAAACCTTTGCAAACAATTTTTAAAAATATATAAGAAGCAAATCACCATTTAGTTGACGCTGAAAAATTTATGTTCTCAAAAAGTTATAAATTCCCTCTCAAATCTTTTTTTATTTGTAATTTGTACAATAAAACTTTCAGAGACTTTGAAGAAGTCTCAGAATAAATTCCACATTACTTTAAATTGTTGTATATTGTTTTGAAGTACTCAAGTTAAAAGATAGAAAAGCAACTAGATACTTGAGTACTACTCCAACAGATTTATTACAAAAAGACTGAGTAGGGGAAGTATGGCCAAACTCTTGAGAAAGATAATAACAAGAATTATTAGTAATTGTTAATATGCTTTTTTTGCCACTATGGCTATTGGTAACAGAAGAAATAAGCTACAGTTTTGTTAATGCTGGGATTGTAATTGTTTCTCAAGTCTATGACTGTGCCCGCCAAGGAATGGAATATGGAGGACAATACCAACAAGACATTATAAAATTGCAGAAAGTGTGCTACTAGACAGTTATATTGATTACTTAGCAGTAGTTAACTCTAATTTAAAAAAATTAAAATTAAAAAGTGTTTATCATCCTGCACTGAGTTCAGGAGCCAAATTTCTAGTAATAAGTTATCAATAATGCTATTTTGCTACAAAAAGAAAAGTAATACAAATAGAGGTGGCAATGAAAAACTAAGAGAATTTGCACCATTTTAGGAAATGCAAAGGTAAACAGCCAGACAAAAGAAACACTATCAGAAGACTGAACTGACTATCTCTACAGAGCTTCCCTAGACGTGGGCAGACAAGTGTTTTTGTAGCCTTTGTTCCCAAATCTTTGAAGGAGAATCATATGAGGTAGCTACTTAGGGTGTGTGTATGTGTGTGTGTGTCTAAAGGATTCCCAAAATAATATATCTTGTATACTGTTAACTATATGCCAAGCTCTGAGAAATTTCGTGCTGTTTTAATTCATACAACAAACAAAATGAGTTCAACAACACAAATCCCATTTTAGAGGTTAAGAAAAACTGAAATAACTTGGACAAATTTGCAGCTTTACCACCACAAGTCTGTAAGAGGCAGAGCTGTGACCAAGCTCACACGTGTAACCATCATGGCCCAGAGCTCTCAGGGAGATTCTGACACTCGGCTTAGGTTCCTTCAAGCTGCAAAGCCCTCTTAACGATATTCTTTTTTTCCCCATTCACATTTTATTTGATGAAAAGCATACCAAGTGTCTGTTTCAAAATAAAGTTCTGAAGTGAAAATTGTCCAAGGCCATTTTCTACTTGTAAAACAATTCTTCAGTAATTTTAAAGAATGAAGATAAAACCAAGCATTTAAGTGAGAGAGATGAGGCTCTGTGCTGTCAGGAAGGCATTACTCAAGCCTCTGGCATAAAAATGAGGAGTGTAGCAATCTGGAAAACACAGGACTATTGGTCATCTTCAGACAACTTTTATACTGCATATATATATATATACTGCAATATATATATCTGCATATATATATACTGCATATATATATACTGCATATATATATATATGCAGTACTATAGCACAACTTCCAATATTTTTGAAAACTCCCTTGGATAATTAACATTAATGAGAGACTGGTAAGTATAAATGTAAAGTATTTAAGAGAGTAATCAAAACTATTTATTGACTAGGCTTATAAACATGCCATCCACATAGTGGAAAAGCTAATAATTACCCCTTAATTGTGCTAATTCTGTAATGACAATGCTGTAAATTTGTGTTTATTTAATGTTAGATTTCTCTGAGTAATGTTATCATTACTCAGACTTTGGATTCTGCCACCATACACTCATGAACATACTGGTACATGCCAAACTGTTTGAAAAACTTATTTAAAAAAAAAAAAAATTGTTGATGGCAACTAGCATTCAAATCAGAAACTTACCACATCCTTATGAGGAGGTTCTGCTTCTTTCTTTATCTTTTTACCCATTCTGGAAAGAGATGCAGTCAGTGGTTAAAGTGTCCCTTCTACATTTTACATACATACACTTTCTTGGCCACCTATGTCCTCAGGAGGAGATTAATTTCTTCCTTTAAAGTTTACCTAAAAATACACAATAAGAAAATGTGTAGAATTTATTGAACTTGAACAAATATATTACCTACATCCCTATTTCAAACTCTACAATTTTTTAAACTCTGAAATTGCTGGATATTAGTCCTAGCTTCCAGTTTGAAAAGAGGAAATATATTACTAATATAACTTTTACTCACATAATAAAAATAGTCTATAGATTTATGTAGGGCTTGGGAGACAAAAATTCAAATGACTTATGAGATCTGCAAGAATGTTTTGTTACCAAAGCAGGATTTTTGTGTTCTTTCTTGCACTGATCTATCCCATGAACAGCGTTTGCTACATGACAGGTATTCGGTATTTATAAAAGTCATTATCTCTGTATTCCCTGAAAGTAGGGATGTCTGAATTTGGTACCCAAGATCTACCAGCTCCACATTAACATTTGTGTCATTTCCCCTACCTGCAGGGCAGTTAAATATCAAGATCTTTGAGGGACCAGGCAAGCTCACTCTATGTTGCACTACTTCACACTATATAGAATATGTTAAAGGGCACCCAAATCCCTCAATAAATATGATCTCCATCATAAAAATTTTTGGAATTTTGCATGTAAAATTACCTACCAATCAGTTTGAACATTTGAAAATTGCTGCAAAATGAGAAAATTATTTTCAAATGTAATGAAATTTTAATATTAAAACTTCGAACATAACATAATTTTCCATTTTCATATTTTGAACCATTTTTTTTCCATCAAATCTCAACATCATAAATAGCTGTTTGCAAAGCACAGGCCCTAGAACTTGTACCTGTATTGTTTCAAGCAAACACACAGAAACTATTCTGGACAAATTAAACCTATTCTTTAATTCATTGGAATGGGCAAAAGAATTCCGTAGCTCTTTCTAACCAGTTCCAAGATATAACAGCCTTTGATTTGCAAAGGAATTCCTAACGAATCATATTTAAGAACCAATTAAATTATACTAGCATAAGCTGCTTAAATCATCTGATTTTCAGTCAAACTTAGTTCAGGGAAGTGGGTTTTCAGTAATTGCATGCTGAAGGCTATAAAGGATGAAAGCTTTAACATAGAGGACTATGGTGATGGAAATGTGGAAATGGTCACAGGCACTGCTGTGCGGTAGTAAGTGCTTAGCTTGTATCTTTATTAGCATATTGGATACAATAATTAATTGGGGAGAAAATTTATAGCTGACATCGGTTGAGGCAGTGAGCTTCAGAAATGACCCTAAGGATTTAAAGAAAACTTTACAAATTCAACATTTCACTTAAAACCAACATGCTACAACTAAGTCACCTTATATTATTCTTTGAAGATTAGTTTTCCTTTAAAGCCAAAGAAATGTCAAATTAAGAAAATAATTTCTTTTAACTTTTTGAAGAAAATTAACCCTGTTTACCTTGACTATTTTATACCATTGATTTTTTTCTAAAATATACATAAAATCAACCATTTTAACATGATTAGGTATATAGTTGTGTCTAATGTCCAATTATATGGGTAATGAATTATAGAAAATTCCAAAGAGAAGGGTACATGGAATAAAAAATAAAAAAACAGAAATACAGGGAAATCAGGACTACTTCAAAATAGATCCTTATGTATGTGCTTTCTAAATTTTACAATCTCACCTGTGTTTCTATCCCCTATTCTCAACTTCCCATCCTGGGACCATTTTCTACTAAATTCTTAAATTAATGGACTAGTTCATGAAATCTCAGTCTCCATTTATTGATGTAATCATCTCCAGTGGGCAAGCATATTATGTCATTTAATATGATATTTTAACATCCTCTAGATAATCAACCTCCTGTTGTTGAGCATGTTTTCAATTTTCTGGAATCATAGACAAGTCTACAATGAACAAACACCCTTATCCATAAAATTTTCACCCTCATAGGCATTTGTTTCTTTAAGATAAATCCCAAGTTAGTGAAATAACTGGGTTAAAATGTATGAACTTCATGGCATTGTGTATGGAAACTTATCTGATTTAAATTTGCATTTTCTGGATTATTGGAGAGGAGTCATCACCTTTTTTCATGAATTTAACAATTTCATATTTCTTTGTGAACTTTCAGTGTACATGTTTTTTAATGTTTCTAGTGGGGGAGACTATTTTGAAGAGATTTTAAGGAGAGGAGGGCTAGAACAAATGGGAAGCCATTTCTTGAATTGCTCACAGTCAAGCAACAGAATCTTTGGCTCTCAGATCCCTCCAAGGCCTCAGAGTTAAATGAGAGGTGGCCGGAAAAATATTCAGTTGTACAAAAAAACTAAAGCCTTTCTTTTTAAATGAAACTAGTTATAATATCACATTTCTATAAAGCTATTAAAAACGGGAAGCATTCCCAGGAAGCTTCATAAAAGTCCATCGCCCTCTACATCTGAAATGGATTTGTATTTAATTTTGTTGGAATGTTTTGAAAATTGCATAATTACTAGTCATAAAACTATATTGTTTACTGTATTTTTTCATTATAATAGTCTCCTATTTGAGGAGACATTAGGCAAACTTTTATGGGCCTAACCAAAAAAATAAATGGAGGTGGTTGGGATGCTTGTGAAACCCGCTGTGACTGCTGTCTAACACTGTGGACTGACAACCCCTAACAAGAAGTTCCTTCTCTTCCTTCTCTCAGTTGTTCTGAAGCTCCCTTCAGTGGGGCACCTTCTCGTTCCCCGGATTTTGCTGGAGCCTCTACCCTGGGCTTCTCCAAACCAGGATAGACAGGCAGCCTCCAGCCTGCCTTTACCTGCCAGAAGGTGCAGCCAATCAACTGCTCCTTAGAACTCACCAGCTGCACCTGAAGCTGCCTAAGCGAGGCTCCCAGACCACTGTTTTCCGTGGTTGCTAGGTAACACCAGGGCATGCCAGTTTATGACATAGGGTGCCGACTAGGAATCATGGCTTGTGCTCTGTGTTCATAGTGGTCGCTATGGGGAAAGAACAATGTGGATCCTCTGTTCTCTGAGTTCTGTGCTTTGGGGCAGGATAGACATTTGGACTTCTCTTCCTAACTGTTGAAGGCCAGGCCAGGTGAACACCATCCACCAGCTGACACCGCAGCTTCAGCAGAGGACTGGCTGTGGAGTCACACGCTGTGATGCTACTGTATTCTTCCAAAGACTGGCCTCAGCAACAACCTCTGTGCAAATGACTTCCAAATTGCCACTTCCTGCCCAGACTCCCCTAAGCTGCCACCTGCATTGCCAACTTCCTATGCACTAGGGTGTGCAGTCTTTCCCAAGGACATACCATTTCCTTTCAAAGAACCACTTTCTCCTTTCTGCCAAGCCCCCAACTCCAATCATTTTGTCCCCTGTTTACTCCCTCTCTTAAATCCTTACTGATATCCCAGCCCAGGTCTTCATCTTTGATAGTCTGATGGCTTTGGGTTCTCTCTTCACTTTCTGTATAACACAGATAACCCTTCCAAAAATTACAGCTCTAGTTACTTCTCTCCCCTCTCTAAACTTCAGAGGTTTCATGGTATTCAAAGCTCTCTGCCCCATGCCCATTCCATTTGTGCATCTCTCTACCACCACACAAGGCCCAGCCAAACTTACTGGATCCCAATTTTTTCCATATTTTCCTTTGATTTTTGCTCACTTTGTTCCTTCATCCTGTCATCTATTCAACAACTATCATCTCTTATTTATCAGGTCATGTGCGAGTTTAAGAGGAATAGTGAGGATAACCTCTGAGCCAGTGAGTGGGCAGCACTCATAGCCCACTGGGTGTTGGACTCCACCCCCTGTGTTCCAGGCTCCACCTACTGATCAGGGGCTGATGGGAAACAGGGGTAGGGGTGAAATTGAACTGCAAGTGTTTTGGCAGTTTTAAGGCTGTGGGAAGACAGCCCTTAAACTGGAAGAGAAACAGTAGCAACCTGCCAGTATTGGGTAGTGATCAAAGTCAACCTGATGGCAAAAGATGGGCCTGTTTAGACTCCACCCTCTGATGTCAACTTTATGGTAGAGGTGGAGTTTTCAAGCTTTTCAAGCTCCACCTTCTGAATGGGGGCTGATAGGAAATAAGAGCAGAGCTGAGGCTTTGGGCAGTTATATTACAGAGGCTTCAGGCAATTAAAACTGCTGAGCTTTTAGTCAGTTAAGCTGCTGGGGCATACGGGCAGTTAAAACTGCTGAGGCTTTTTTGGTAGTTAAAACCACTGAGTTTTGAGGTGGTTAAGCTGCTAGGGCTTTTGGCACCTAAATCACTGGTGAAGGGGAGAGTCTTTGGAGACGACACCAGTTGCCATGATTGGCTTTGGCATGGACTTTAGTCTGTTCAGCAGACACTAGATACAGCCTCTACTTGGATTGTTAAACTCTAAGCTTATTGCTTTCTGTCTCTGAATTACTAAGTATAATTAGAATTAGGTCACCCATCCTACATCCCATAGTCTTTTTGTCCACTACACTGTGCTGTAACAGTAGGCATTTGTTGTGTCAAACTGTAACCACTAGATACTTCTTTATAGGAAACAAGTGAGACATCCTTTTAAAAAGTAAGTAGATATTCATTATTTTCAAATTCAGCCAGGTCAAACAACCATGTCTGGTTGCTACCCATTTTGTCACTTGAAATTCCATTGCAGACAACAAATAGATTCTAGATAGCAGGGAATCAGAGATTTATAGCATTGTTGTGAGAGATCAAGCAACAGACTCTAGGCTGAACTTTCAGAATTATTCACAATCACCGAAACATAACAACAACCTATTACGTGTCCACCAGGAAATAAAGAAAATGTGTAACTATGTGTGTGGGATAGTTTCAGTCACAAAAAGAAGGAAATCCTGCCATTTATGACAAAATGGATGGAACAAGAGAACACTGTGCTAAGTGAAATAAGTCAGAGGATGGCAAATACTATTTGGTCTCACATTTGGAGTCTACAATCATCAAACTTATAGATACAGAATAGAATGATGGTTTCCAGGGACTTGGGAACCAAGGAAAATACTGGCCATAGAGTGCAAACTTTTAGCTATAAAATGAATAAGTTCTAGTAATCTCAGGTACAACATCGTGCCTAGCGTTAACAATGCTGTATATTATATTTAAAAGTTGCTATCAGAGTAGTGTTTTAACATTCTCATTATAACAGCTAAAACAACAACAAAATGGTAAGTATGTGAGGGATGTGCTAACCTTATTGTGGCAATCATTTCACACTATGTATTGCATCAAATCATCACACTGTACACCTTATTCTTGCTCAATGTAGTATGTCAATTGCATAAAGGTAAAGCTCAGTAGAAAAAATCCTGCAGAAATGACTGACCAAGAAAGCCAAGAAATCATAAAGTTTAAGCCACTTCTGTGCAAAATAGTGAGAATTATCTCAAATAGCATTTATATTCTCCATTAATTCTTTTCCTCCTTAGCCTAATTTATTTTTGTCTTGAAAAAATGGTCAAGTGAAGCAACAGTGCCTAGTAAATTAGGCCAGCTCCATGTCATAAGGCTTACATCTTAAAAAGATCTGATTTTGTTAAAGCATCTACAAACACAAAAAATAAAATTCTTTTATGTAATCAGTTATACCCATGTGAGATAAAGCTCAGTTTCATAGCTAAAGTCAAGTCATGCATACCACTGCAGAATAATTCAATTTATCTCATCAGCCTACATAAAAATTTTCTATGTTTAAGACCAATAAGACATAGAAAAGACATCACTTTTGAAAAGTACTATTAGTATATGCATTTATGACATTTGAGGTGACATAGAAATAGCACTGATCTGGAAGATAGTTCAATCAAAAAATGATTGATGAGTCAATGCAAATTATAAAGTGTTCCCAGTGAATAGATTTAGTTAGACTACTTAAAGAGCAATGCTTTGGGAAAATATTATTTGTTCTGCAAAGAAGTACAAAAACAAAGTCCCTGCAATAAGATATTGAAAGTGCTAAACAAATAAGATATATTTGGAACAAGGTTTAAATAAGGAATCAAGGTTTTGATGCTTTAATGTAGATTAAAGGGCTTACATAGTTTGTTCCCAAAACTGTATCAACGAAAGAACTGTTTTAATTACAGAGAAATGTTGGTGCAAAGATTTTCCCATGGATTTGTGTCCAACATTAAATGGTATTCTTAAATTGATGAATCCAAGCCTATGTAGTCATACCTGTTTAGAGCTTTATGCAAAGAATTAAGATCAGGAAAAACATTCTCTGCTGGTTTATACCAAAGAGATGGCCAAGGAAGATTTTTGTAAGAATTTTTGAGCTAAAAGAATTGACATTTGTGTAGGTTAAATAATTCTTGTTTTGTAGATTTGAAGGTTGGTTTATTGGCTAAAAAATAAATGTATCTAATATTGTGAATATCTTTATGAACACAGCCCAAGACTGGAAGGATCACATAAGATACTATAATGTGTACAGAAAGGATTCAAAATCCATTCCTTATCACAGAACACTTTAATGTTGCATTTGTCAAGGAGTTATTATATTTTAAAAATGGTAAACCTATGAAGTAAGATATTCAAAGATCAAGGATCAAATTATTAGATAAAGGACAAGAAAGCAGTTTTCATTCAATGCAGAAAAAAAATTGTAATCTGCTATTTACCATCATCACTTGTGTAAATATATAGTTTCTGACCCAGGTAACCACGAGGTATATTATATTGAAGATTTTGATCAGGAATTACATTTGGCAGTTTTGAAGTGTACATCAGGGGTGTGCGTGTGTGTGTGTGTGTGTGTATTTTGCAAAAGCAAGCTCAATATTTTCATTTAAAGATGTAACATTATAAAAAAAATAAAAATAAAAAATAAAGATATAACATTATGGGCCTCCACTGGTGGCGCAGCGGTTGAGCGCTGGGCTGCAAAGCTGCCCACAGCCTCTGCAGCGCCGGTTTGATCCCCAGCCACTGGCGAGGGTCCCACATGGCACGACAGACCTCTCCTACCGTGCCCGCTGCTCCCCTCAGCAGTGTATTTTGTCACTCTGCCTGTTCTGTTTCCCGCTCTGGCTCTGGTGAATTCTCTCACCCTCCCATGCTTCTGACTGTACCCAGTGCTTGTATGAAAAATAAATCTTAAAAAAAAAAAAAGACCTAGATTTAAAAAAAAAAGTAACATTTGTAAATTTTTTACAAATGTGGTATTTAATATAGTTCTGTAGTTCATTATTATAAATATGTAGTACAAAGAAAATGTGATCATTTTTAAACCAAGTGCCAATATTGACTCCTCCCAAATCCCCTCAGTTCATCGCTATGTAATTTAAAAATATTATCGTTTTCTGTATGTGTCATGATGTGGAAAAGTTTGATCTAAAGCCTTACTGACCATTGGAAGCTCTGTATTGGATCTCTGGACTTTATCCCGTGTACTATAAATTGGTGCTATTTTTCTCAATAGAAGATTGGGAAACATAGAATTCAAGGAGACACCATTCATACCATGATATATGTGAAGCGCGAAAACCAGGAACAAGACAGGGATGTCCTTTCTCATCATGCTTGTTCAACATAGTACTGGAAGTCCTAAACAAAGCAATGTTGGTGGGAGGGAGGGAAGGAGGGAAGGAGGAAATAGGAAATACAAATACAGAGGAAGAAGGAAATACAAATCATAATTTGATTTTACCCATATATGCACAGTTCATCAAATGTGTCTATTAAATAGTTTTATATAGAGATATATAACGAGAAATTCCCACTTCCCCTAAGTCAGTATACTTCCTTTCTTGTTATTAGGATATCAGAACAGCAAATTAGCTATCAGAACACTGTGAATACAAACTAGGACTACAGGAGTTGAGAAATCGGATGGATTTTCCTACCCCTCCACAGACAACACTTTTTTTGCATCTGAATTATTGGTGACTTCCAGAAAGAGCATCTTTCTTCCCTGGATCCTATTACAGTCTATGTCATTATTTTCATGTCTGGGAGACATGCTATTTTCATGAATCATCCATAATTACTATAGTGTTAGAAGCTAAGTTACTATCAACTCTCCCCTAGTAACAACTCTCCCCTGGGAGTCTTACTTAGCATAACACATTTCATTTGGTTCAGTAGATACATATCACAAAAATGTTTTTGAAAGAAATTTTTGAAATCTAATTACAATTTAAGAAAATTAAGAGAGGTTGCTAATTATAGAAATCTGAGGATGAGTATATTTATATAGAAAATTGAAGAGTCCTTCAGTTTAAAAAAGCAATTATCTATTATTTATCTACTTTGTAGATCTAAATTTGTATAGAGTAAAGGGGTACATCCACAAATTAGATAATTTATCATAATAAGTTTCTCTTAATATCTTCTTTGAATTCCTTTCCATTCAAATTGAATTAGTCATACAGTTGAGTGCTATAAATCACTTGAAATGGGTTTAAAATAAATAATCAAAATGTACAAGTTCTGTTTATAACATTCAATTCAATCTTAGCAATGTAAGGGAACTGACAAAACAGTATGGTAACCTTTCCTCTTTTGTAGAGCTTAAACAGACAGTTTGCCTACATGTACTGTACATCACTGCTATTTTTCTCAACAGAATTTGGGGAATATGGAATTCAAGGGGACACCATTCATACCATGACATGTGTGAAGCACTAAAACCAGGAGCAAGACAAGGATGCCCTCTCTCATCAAGCCCATTCAACATAGTACTGGAAGTCCTAGGCAGGGCAATATTGGTGGAAGGAAGGGAGGGAGAAAGGGAAGGAGAGAGGGAGGAAAAACAAATCCTAAAGTAAGAACTGGCCACAACAAAGACCAGGCATGTGATTAGAGGGTTGGGATCGGGTGGTATTAGCCTGATCCAAGAAAGGGAAAGTGCTGGAGATTGAGTTTAACCCTGTGACCATGACACAATCAATCATGGCTATTTAATGACACCAAAGTTTTGGATAAGGTTCTTAGGTTGACAACACTGCATGTGTTATTGCCCCATATAGACACCAAAATAATAACATACAGAAACTTCAAATTTGGAGCCTCTGATTTGTATCCTTTACTGTAACAAAATTGTGATCTTGAAGACAGTGCTTTTCTGAATTTTGTGAATCATTTATCTAGTTGCCAAACCTAAGGGGAGGGGGAGCAGTGGAGATCCCAGAATTTATAGCCAACTGAATTATCCCTGGGGGCCCCCAAACTTATAGCTGGTTTCAGAAGTCTTAGGCAGACTTGGAAGTCTGGAAGACTGTGCTTCATCTTGAACTGAAGTAGATGAATTTGATGAGCAGAAGCTAGAGTCAGCAGGATGTGGTAACTGATTGGAAATTGGATGTGGAAGCTGTCATGGATTACTTCAGTGGCTTAGATCACTATATCCTGACTCTTTTTCTCCCCTGAGCCTCTCTGTTCATTGATTTCCTTCGAGTTCTAGTGGGACCAATGAGAGATTTTTCTTTCTTTTATTCTTCTAGCCAGCATTCAATGGGTATTTACTATGTACCCAGCAGGATACTAACACTGGCCACTTATTGTTTTCATGGTGCTATACGGGTGCAAGAGTAGTCATCCTGTACCACTTGGGTTCTTCTCTGACTGGATGAGTAATCAAAATAGCATCAGACTCATCAGTAAAGAAAAAATCAATTTAATAACATGTATGAAGAATTTACATGGTTGTCCATTCTAAAGAAAAATGGCTATCCATCCTGTATTCAGGGTCTGAGGCATCAAGAAGGGGAGACTTCACATGACAGATAAGACAATTACCTCTTCCTTATTCTGAGAGTAAAGATAAGATTCTTAGTAGAGATGCTTACTAATAAACCTACAACTGAATGTGACCTCCTCACTGAGGACACTCTCTAGGTCATAAAAGAGGGAACAGCAATTGTTTCTCTGATTAAAGAAGCTTAGGACATGATAATCTCTTCTCCAATTTGAGAAGAGTGAAGGATTTAGGTAAGGAGAAATGCTTTTCTGCAGCCCCAAGGGATTTCATTGATCTTAGGTCAAAATACTCTGTATGCCAGAACAGGGTCTCTTGAGGACACCAGTTCTGACACACTGGGTGGTCTGTCTGGGTATCTGCAACCCCTTCAAGACCAACAAAAAGGTAAATACAGATTAACTGCCCATGTAAATAGTGAGAATACATAAGAGTGGGCTTGATCTACTCAAAGGGATCAAGAAAATCTTCCTGGTAGTAAAAGATCATTTTAGGCTGAGGGACCACAACATGTGAAGTCTTGAAGGCAGGGAGAAGTACATCACATTGGAAGAAACTGAAAGGGGCTACACACATTGGTTTGGTAGGATAAAGTGAAGTGAACAGAGGTGGGGAAGGAGAGAATCATTAGCTCATGGTGCATGCTGTTGAGTATTTTGGAATTTATTCCTACAGAAGCAGGAAGCCTTTAAAAGGGTTTCAAGCAAGACTATTACATTTTGTTTTTAATGAGGAACCCCTACACCCAATACAGGGACATGACTGGTATAAGATATTCTTATAGCCAGATGATGATAGTAGTTAAGGGTGGTGGACAGAAATGGATGGATTTAAGACAAGAAGGAGAGAGAATGAAGAGGATTTGGTGACTGATTGGTCATCGGACATTGGAGCAGTGATGTGAGAAGTGTCATAGATGACTTCCAAGTGTCACACTTGGGCATCCGGGGCCATGGTGGTGCCATTCACAGAGGCAGAGAATATTGGACCAGGATAGGTTTGTTAGGGAAACATCTCAAATTCAGCTGGACTTTCTGAATTTGATTTACCAGTAAAGCATGTGTTTGGAGATGTCTGCTATAAACCCTACCAATGGGTCTGCATCTCAGATGAAAGATGTCAGCATATATCCAGATCTAGGAGTTGCTATCTAGAAGGTGTCTGAATTCATGACAGTGATAGGCTAATCCACAGAAAATATGCACAAAAAGACATCCTAGTCCATGTTTGGTTATGTACTCTACTTAAACATATCAACCCTTTAGAGCTTCATCCAGAGGCAAGGCTAGGCTGGAGTACAATATAGCTAGAAGAAACAGAGAAGCTAGAAACTCATGGTTTCTTTTATATGTGGCCACAATCTTTCTCTCTTTTTCTCCTTCCTCCTCAAGCTGTATGTTAGGAAGGGCTGTAATGGAAATGGGTGGGTTTTGAACATTGTTGGGGGTTATATGGAGATCATATTCCCACTGCTATTTAAAGCTACCTTCACAGGGCCTCCCCGGTGGCGCAGCGGTTGAGCGCTGGGTTGCGAAGCCTCTGCGGCCTCTGCGGCGCCGGTTCGATCCCCGGCTACTCCCCGGCCACCACAGGAGGGTCCCACATGGCGCGCAGACCTCTCCTGCCGCCCGCTGCTCCCCTCAGCAGTGTACTTTGGTCCTTCTGCCTGCTCTGCTCCCCGCTCTGGCTCTGGTGAATTCTCTCACCCTCCCGCGCTTCTGACTGTACCCAGTGCATGTATAAACAAACAAACAAATAAATAAATAAATAAAAACTCATGCCTCATTAAAAAAAAAAAAAAAAAAAAAAAAAATAAAGCTACCTTCACAGAGTTAGATTTCCATTCCTCCTGCTAAATACAAGCTAACACTGGCCTTTCTGTTTAATCCCTAACTCAAAAATTCTGAGTTACTGAAATGCAGATTAATACAGCCTTACTGTATTCAAGAAGATTTTTTTTTTAATTTAAAAAATAGATATGGTCATTTACAGTAAATCCAAGTGAGGTAAACCAGACAAAGAAATGCAAATACTGCAAAGTATCAGCTATATGTGGAATCTAAAAAGGTATAACTCATAGAAACAAAAAGGAGAAGAACAGTGGTCAGGGGTTAAGGGAAGCAGAAATAGGAGAAACTGGTGAAAGGATATAAACTTTCAACTATGAGATAAATAAAATCTGGGAGTCTTAACTACAATGTGGGAACTATAGTTGATATTATATAATTGAAATTTGTTAAGGGTTGTGTAATTAGCTAAATGGAGAGAAGTCCTTTCACTATATACGTATATCAAATCACCATGATGAATACTTTAAAAATCAGTCTTGTCACTTATATCTCAATTAAGCTGAAATTTTTTTAATTCATAATTTGGATTTTTGTGGTTTTCTTTTCTAGTGGTCAAGGGAAACTACTTTGCCCATAAATATTAAGATTATATGAATCTGGCCTCCCCGGTGGCGCAGCGGTTGAGCGCTGGGTTGCGAAGCTGCCCGCGGCCTCTGCGGCACCGGTTCGATCCCCGGCTGCTCCCCGGCCACCAGAGGAGGGTCCCACATGGCGCGCAGACCTCTCCTGCCGCCCGCTGCTCCCCTCAGCAGTGTCCTTCGGTCCTTCTGCCTGCTCTGCTCCCCGCTCTGGCTCTGGTGAATTCTCTCACCCTCCCACGCTTCTGACTGTACCCAGTGCTTGTATAAATAAATAAATAAATCTTAAAAAAAAAAAAAAAAATCACTGAAGCAAAACATAGGTTTAAAAAAAAAAAAAAGATTATATGAATCGATTTTATTTTTGAATATTCTAATACCATTATTAAATCAAGCAGTTTCCCAGAGGTACTCAGTTAAGCAATCACCTTTCCAAAAGTCTCATGGGGAAATAGAAAGATTCAACCCATTGATTCAGCTGGTATTGCTAGCCGATTTCCCAGCCAAGCCCTGAGACTCTATGATGACATGAATTTTCATCATATTCTGATACAATAGGGGCTAAATCTTATTTTATAAAATGGAACAAATGATTTAACATGGAATCTAAGCCTCAACCCTCAACATCAATATTATAAGATGATTTCACTCTCTTCAGAATGGGATATAACAAAATAGCCACTAAACTCTGGGAAAACTGGGTTTTTTAGTTCATATAATTTTCTGTGTTTAACAACTTAGCATAGCTATATGGCCAACCAGATCCCTTTATGACCTTTATTTGTCATATGTTTTTTTTTTCTTTTTTTCTTTTTTTTTTCTGGGGCCCTGGCCCGCGGCTGGGGAATGAACAGGCACTGCAGAGGCTGCGGGCAGCCTCACAGCCCAGCGCTCAACCGCTGCGCCACCAAGGAAGGCCCTATTTGTTATGTGTTTTATAAGTATCCTAGACACTTTTCCCCATGAGGAAAATCACCCTAATGGGAAGGAAGGAAGGAAGGAGAGAGAGAGAGAAGAAGAGGGAGAGTGAGAAGAAAAGAGACAGAGAGAGAGACAGAGAGAGACAGAGAGACAGACAGTAGTCATCATCAGGCTCACAGCAGGAGCAAGCTTTTCTATTTTCTAGAAGAGCCATTTTGATTTGTGCTGTTGAATAGACTGCTCTCTGCGTAGGAAGGATCTTGAAGGCATGCAGCTCTCCATCCCAAGCAGAGGCTCCTAAAAAGAAGGCAGAACTGTGTAATATAATCTCCAACTTAGTCATGTCTGCTCCCTGTACCATGCTTACTCTCTCTCCGACCTTTCCTGTTCCCCTGTCCTGCTCTAAAAACCTTTATATCTTTCTATTTGTGAACTTCAGTGATAGATAGCCTTCCAATTTTTCTTTTTCGTTTTTTGGGTTTTCCTTTTTCGTTTTTTTTGCAAAATACATAAAATGCTTGGCTGTTAGCACCGTCTGTGCTAGTTATGTAAAAATATTTCTAGGCTATATCTGTAAACCCAGTTATTCGTGTGCCATGAGAAAAAGGATCAAACATGTTTACAGTCTTTATTACATCTCATGGAAGTTTATATCTGAGAATTATTTTCTTATAATTACCCTAGCCTCACACTGATGACCATGTGAAGAAAGAAAGCTGATTAAGAAGCTATTTGAATCTAAGTAACCCTATATTTGAAACTAAATAAAGACAGGACAAGTATAAATACACCCAATTTTTTTTTTAAGTATGAGTGACATCCTTCTTTTCCAAGCCTCTTTTCCTGCTCTGATCCTATGAGGGATTTTCAGATTTGTGAGAGTCCATTATCCAGGTTCATGGCCACAGATTGAAAATGCCCTCAATAAGAACGGGTTGCCTTTCACTGTTTCAGTAATAGGTTCTACCTGGTTATATAAGAAAATTGCCTTCAGGGAGGGAGGGCAAGGAAAGCTACATGTTGATATTTGTGATATAAAAGGAAAATCCAAGGATCATGAGGAAGCTATTGTGGTTCTATTAATGTTCCAATTCATCTTTTAGATTTTAGTTAATCAATTATGTGCTTCATGAAAAATCACCCAAATGCACTTGCTTGTGCATTTTCCTACATTTTATAGTTCAGTAAGAAGTACAAAAAATCCACTAATGTAGCTCATCTCTCAAAAGTTTGAGAAACAGATGACATCCAAGCCATGGTGAATTGACCTAGAGCTGTGTTGTCCAATAAGGTATTTTCTGGGCCACATGTAGCTACAGACCACTTAACTATGGCTGGTACAAATTAAGGTGTGCTGTAAGTATAGCATACAGACTGGATTTTACAGATACAGTATGAAAAAATGTAAATTATAGTTAACAATAATTTATAGTTATTTGTAATGCTGATGTCACATATTTTAGATATATTAGCCAAAGTAAAGTACATTATTGAAATTAATTTCACCTTTTTAAAAAATATATGGCTACTAGGAAATCAGACATTACATACATGTCTCTCCCCATATTCCCTTGAACATGATGGCCCTAGAGTTTAACTGTCCTACTGGGCTGGGTGTGAGGGAAGTTATCATAGATCCTGGCCTCACACACTCATACCAACCAAATATTTTCCAACTTCTCTTGAAATACTACAGAATATATTATATTCTAGGGGAAAAATAATTATTTGCCTTGATTTGAAAACTTGGGCTAAAAATATACACATACTCAATATTTAAAAAAATTAATGTTCAATTAAGTTGTGAATTAATAACAGTGATCAGTATAAAACATTTTAAAATAAAAACAGTAAAAGTAACACTTCTAAAATGGCCAAATTGAAAAGTCAGCATTCAGACAATCATCTGTCAAGACCACTATAGCAAAGGGAAATAATACATTCTTTCTAGGGTTTATAGTCTTCCCCTTTGTCTAATTTCTGCTTTCTGTTGAATATTTTTACAGATTTAATATTCAAGCTATGAAAAACATTGTTCCATCAGCGGAATCTGGCACTATAGCAGGCTCTTTAGAGAACAGGTTTGGCATTTCTAATATTCACTCTGGATTTGTTAAGTGGTTTGCAGCTGAGAAGCTAGAACAACTACTTTCCATAGTATACATTTTAAAATGCTCAGAGGCAAATTCTCCTTAAGAATTATGATAGTCTGTGGATTATGCAATCAGTACATTATCAAAAATGTGCTCTTTTGATTATTACAATAATCTAAATATTGCTAATTATAGTATTACATGCTAACTAGAATATAAGTACAGATAATACATTCTTTGATATGTATTCCTGCTACTGGCAAACTCTGAAACAAATTAGATATTATTTCTAGAAAAGTATGCCCCAAAAGTCAAGACAAGAAACACTTAAATAGGCCTAGGAAAACTACGTTTTTCTTCCATGACAGTCATTGAGGAAATATCTATAAATGGAAGTTTGAGATATTTGGGTACACTAAGCAAGGGTGAAGGAAGAAATTTCTGTAATTGTATTCTTCTGTTTGTAGAGATTCCAATCTGCACTCTTGAACTGAGTATTCCATGCAAAGAGCTCACAAAGAGAACATTTGTTCTTCTTACATATAACACTAATCATTTTTTAATATTTAATAGTCATTGGATAAATCAAGTACTCAGCATCTATAGGACAAATTTATTCTTTGACTGCAGCAATAATATCAAACAAATGTTATTTGATATCATACTCAACTCAAAGATTGCTTTGTGTTACTGTAAACAAAGTGTGGTAGTGAGCTAGCAAAAGCACAATAAATTTAATATCCATGTTTCAAAAACAAACTACCAATAAAGGCTGACCAAAAATCAAGGAAGCAATGGCAAAAGAAAAAAAAAGTCAGAGGAAAAAGAAAAGAGCATAGAAGATGAGATGGGGAGGAAAGATCTGGCTATAGAAATACATCAGCGATTCATGCCAACGCCTTCAAATCTTTGCCCACATTTCCCCTCTAATCGCAGAAATCCAGTAAATATACAATTTGTACCCCTTCACCTGCCCTCCTGAATCCCTTCATTAAGCTTTTCACTTTCCAAGACACAATATTTTTAATCTGTTTAAGCACATAGAAAACGTCAAGTATTTAATAAGTACTCAATAAATATTTGCTGAATAAGTGGGTGAGGTGATTATTGTCTCTACTAAAAGTTGGTGCTTTGCATGACTGAATGATAGAACTTTTTTCATTGAGTGGTACCCATGACTCAGAAGGCTGAGAATTTTGCTCTTTAAATTTGCAATTCTGTACACAAAAACACTGTTAAGTTTTGGGGGGATGGTTCAACAACAGGAATGTTTTCAACAAATTCCGTATATTATCATGTCACACAGGGGATGGTTTTGAGCATTCAAATAAGTAAATCACCTGTTTCCTTCTTTTTCATTCTATTTTCCTTTGTTCCAATCATCTTTCTTTTATTATCTCTTTTATCTCAATATCTGTGTATACTGCAACTTAGATGAATTTATTATCCTTATTGTTATTGGGGTCTCAGCAACATGTGGGCATAGAGTAGGAGGAGGGAATGGGATCTGGATGGGTTTGGGGCTGAAAATTCATCTTCTTAGGAAAAGCAGGACTTTCATCCAAAGGACTACAGCAAAATCCAACTTGATTCAAGCAGTGTGATTTCCAAAAAAGACACAAGAACAAGAACTGTTGGGTAACAGCAGCAGGAGCTCAAAAAGAAGCCCATTCTTGAGAGGGAAGCCTAGGAAATGTTTTCAGTCACCATTTTCTAGGATGTGTTCTGCAGAATACTAATTCCGTGATTATTAATAGATTTGTGTAAACAAAAAGGGTTCTACATTCAAGTCAGTATGGGAAACACTGACTTAGATAGTATTCCTTTAATGAAAGACTTTGCATGAAGACTGCATTAAGACTGAGACTTTAAGATGTTACTATATGATGTGAATCTCCAAGAGAGAATTTTCATTTGCAGCATTTCCCCATTTTTGTTTCCCCAAAACCATTTCTCTGCAGTTCTTAGAGGGCAGGCAACTCTTTCATCATGCACTGCTGGGAGGAAAAGGGTAGTTTGGTTAGAACTGGGCTGGGCCCCAAGTTTTCTGCCAAGAAGTTTGGGGTTCAAGTCAGGGCTTCAGTGCCAAAGAACCAAGGTGAGGGCCAAATCATCATGGAAGTGCAGTAGTAGAGGAGCTCAGGCTTGGAAACCAGGTAGATTGCTTTGGAATACTAACTACCACTCCTCTCTCTATTTGATAAATATGGGGTAAGTTATTCAGTCCTCTGTAATCTATGAAATGGGGATAATAATGCCCCCCATAAGGTAATGGTAAAGAATTGAGTAATATATCTACAGTATTTTTCATAATACCTAACACAAAGTGAAATTTCAATAAATGAGAGAACATTTCATTTCAATAAATGAATATAGTTTGGGGAAGGTTTACATTTTGTTAATGATGACATCCTTTAAGCTGGTCCAACTCTTCTTGGGGTAGGTGTGCTTTGCAATTCAGTGGGCACTCTGGTGACCCTGCATGTCACAAATGCCAGCACTTCTGCCAAAGCTGCTGCAGGAAGCTGTGACTCATAATATCTGTATTTCTTCTTCCTCTACTCTGCATTCCACATAACATGCAAAATATCAACACAGTGACTGACCTCTAGTTACCATAGCAAACTACATTTGAATAGGTAGTTGAGCAAATGACTATTTCTTATAGGTTGCCATTTTTTTCTCATCAAAATATTGAAAATTCATTTTTCATTAGCTAAGCCTTTTTATAAATTCCATAGAGAAAAAAGCCAAATTGTTAACATGAACAGTCTTACAATATTCTTTTGGTCACAGTGTATCAGACTGCCTCATGAATAAAAGGTTATTAATATAACTTAATATTACCTACAATAATGATTATTACAAACAATAGCTTTCTTAAAATGGTCTAGATAATTCTGCTTATGTAGTGACAGTATAACAAAATATTAGATTTATATATTTAATTCAATCTAATTTTTCCTAAACTGTCTCAACTTTTAACATGTGCTTTCTCCAGAAATACATGTTTGCATTGCATGTGATTTTTCTGCTTGTAATTATAGAGTGTTCGGTGCTGTCTAACAGGACCTAGGCACATGGTTCTCAATGACCCGCTATTATGGGGAACTACTGGAACTCTCTGCCAGACCTTTCAAACATTTTGTTCATATCTGAGAGGGGCAGCCGAACATATGACTTCCTCTAATTACATTCATGCATGAAAACTGAAATGAGCGTTTTAAAGCTAAATCACAAGACTGGGCCTCCCCGGTGGCGCAGTGGTTGAGTGCTGGGTTGCGAAGCTGCCCGCAGCCTCTGCAGCACCGGTTCGATCCCTGGCCACCGGGTGAGGATCCCACATGGTGCGCAGACCTCTCCTGCTGCCTGCTGCTCCCCTCAGCACTTTGTCAGTCTGCCTGTTCTGCTCTCTGTTCTGGCTCTGGTGAATTCTCTCACCCTCCCATGATTCTGACTGTACCCAGTGCCTGTATAAATAAATCTTAAATAAATAAATAAATAAAGCTAAATCACAAGAGTTTCACCTTTTCTACAGAAATAGTTCTAATTTTAGATTTCAAGTTGATTTTTCATTCATTTTACCATTTAAATCAACTGAAGTTCTAATTAGAAGGATTTAATTAAAATTAGATTAATTTGAAAAAATCCAGCTTGGTACTGAATGCTCCTACTTTGCATATGTCCTGTCACTGTTCACTCAGACAGCAAATATTTATTGAGCAGTGACTGTTTTGCACATTACATAGGATGCTGTGCATGAAATAGAGATAAATTAGTCACCATCCCTTTCCTCTGCAAGTTGATAGTTCCATAAGAGAAACAAGGTTCAGATGCAAATGTTTGCAATCATTCATACAAAGGAATCATATGAATGGGAGAAAAGGCAACAAGAAGACATGCCAGCCATCAGTAACTCAGACAAGTAACTCAGACCAGCAAGAGATGAGTCCTTCCATAAGGAGAATTTGTTCATGCTAAGGTGTCTCCTTTCCAGAATTCTCTTTCTCTCACTCACTCTTTTAATCGATGCTTAATGATGTTGGTGTTCTGTGTATTTGTTGCCTTAAACAGTAGAATCAGTCACCTCACAGGCTCATGCTCCTGGGAGACAAAATAGCCCTAAGAGATACAATATTTAGAAGACTTATTAAAAAAAAAAAAGGATGGAATTAAAATTTTAGTGATGAACATATGTCGTATATACGGGTGTTCATTTATAATGATGTGTACCTGAAACCTATATAATGCTATAAACCTGTGTTACTATAATTAAAAAAAAAGACTTTATAAAGGAAAAAAGTCAATAGGAAAAATACTAATCAAGTGCTGATTCCAAATCTTAAAAAAAATGAGATTTTGTTGTTTATACATATTAACTTAGAAATAGTCTTCTTTGAATTAACATCTGCAAGAGTATACCCAAGGTTTGGAACACTAGTGAAGGCCAAAAGGAAGATGATCAGGCACAGAAAGTGCCTCTAGCAGAGAGTAGCCACAGGAATAGCAACCAACAGTTCAGTCTATAAATGTTTGCAAACAGATGCCCTCAAACACAAGCACTGGCATGAAGAAGCAGAGGCATGAAGGGAGCATATTAGTCATTTCCTCACAGGGAGAGTGGGAAAGCCAGCACTAGCATGCTGGAGAAAAGCAAAATCTAAAATAACCTTACTAAATTTGAGAAGTGGTCGGAATGCTTTTGTAAGTTTTCTGAAGATAAATGCAGGTTAGTACCTTCAGGAAAAGGAAATGAACTCTACAAATATAGGATGAGTTGAGACTGGCTGCAAGGAAGATGTCTCAACAGGAGCCAGCAATGAAAATAGATAAGCTGAAAATGGTCAGCGCCAGCTTTCAGAAAATTGCTGCAGGTTTAGAATGCACAAGCAAGGCCTGGAGGGACAAGGAGCTCCTTCCCTTCTTGGTATTAGCCTAAGCTTCCCAGAGCACTGTGTACATTACCACATCCCATAGTAAGAGGGAAACAAAGAACCTGGGGACATTCAAATTCAACCAAGATTATTAGAAAGTGAGACCTATGCAAAAAAAAAAAAAAAAACCCAGAGAGGAAGAGAGAAGTGATTGTTTATCTGAAAGAAAGTGACAAGGTTAATGTCTTTAATGGGCAAGTTTGTATTTCTATTTTTTATTCAACTCTATTTTCATTAGGGAACAAAATTTTTAACTATAATATGACAAACAGAACTGTCTCAAATGGGGTTCAAACCTTATTGTAGACAAACTCAAGTTCACCACCCTATTCCTAACTTATTATTAGAATTTTTTAAATAAGTTCTTACAATATAGAAGTAGCATGTGATCAACCCTTTGTTACCCCACAAATTTCTCTCAGATTAAAAAAAAAATAAACATTCTGCATGTCTAGCAGTTTTATTTTAGGTTTCCCTAATATATCATTCTATTTACTGCAGAATTTGAATTAAAGGAAACTTTTCTTCTTTTTTTCTAGCCACTGATTTGCATTTAAGCTTACTTCCCAGCTTCTGTTTCCTACCAGAGGCCTCCGGGATGAAAGGGCTGCCCTAGGCTTGGCGCTCGGCCACGCTGGTGACAGGCAGTCATAGTGGCTCCGTTGTCCAGGGCAGCGCCTGTTACCATCACAGCCCAGAGAGCCTCCGCTCCAGTTCTAGTACACATTGTCCTGGCTGCTATTTCTCTGATTAGTTGTTTCTCTCTTTCTAAACTTGGCTTTTTAGTCTGGGTTATTCTTATTTTAACCTCGGGATTCATCCTCAGAGAAAATTTTCTCTGAGGCTTCCCACTGAGATCTTGTCCTGTCGGTGGGTTAGACCTTCCCATTCAGTCCTCTAGGAAAGGAAGGTATTACTCCTTGAGGTGGTGACTCAGACCCAGACCTAAGACCTCAGCACATTCTCTTAAGTTCCCCTGTCCACCAGCAAACCCCTGCTTATTCTTCCTCATTTTTCTCGCCACTCCAGCTCACCTTATTGAGACCTGAACCCCAAAGCAGCAGCAGTGTCCTGTCTGCATGTAGCTGGGCAGAGAGGGAGAGCAGTTTCCTTCTCCCACTCCTCTCCCCAAACTACTTAACCAATTTCTGTATTTATCAAACAAGAGAGTGGAAGCCTGAGAAATCTATGTCATAATAAGGTACAGGATTTAAAGTTACTTTAGTGTTGCCTTAATGTATCATTTTTATCAAATACAGGTAAATACAGGGTATCATCCCTTGCTTTGAACCATATCCACCTTGGTCTGTAATGCTAAACTTGAAAGCACTACCACCACATTATATAATATAGATTCATATCACCTGCATCCAAATTTTCTTCAATTCATAGTTAAGTAGCTAAAACTCCCTCATTAAAATAAGAAGTTATTACTGATATATCTACCAACCTATGTGCTCTCTTAAACTCTATGGGGGGTCTCATTTCTAAGGGCCATACCTAAGATTTCTGTAATATCACATTTTATGAAAGAACATAACAAGCAAATTCCCTAGTCTTCATGCTCTGAATCACACTTGTGATCACATCTAGTGTCCCACTTCTCTACCTAGACCCTCCCCTTGAATGAATGGTGGAATGGATGTGGTAATAGATTCAGCAATCTGTGGAAGAGCCAATATTGAATGACAGGTTATGATGGGTGTAGAACTTGACTTTCTGTGATTCATGGAAGGCAATCTCATTGCTTTAGACTCACACTCTTGTGTGTCCTACGCTGACAACTATGCTATAGCGAATTTCTGATGCATTCCTGAGGATAAAGGTGCCTTTTCTAAGTTGATGCAAGTTTGTAGAAGAATTAAATACAGAAAATGTGATGGATGAACAAATCAGAGTGAAAATGATTTTGTTTTTTCCTCCATTGCTGTCATTGCCCTAACAGAATAGAAGAACTTGAATCTGCTATAGTTTTAAAATAAATATATTGACTAGGATGCTAAGTCACCTTCCTGTAAGAACAAAAGGAGAAATGCAACCTTCCAGGATCACATTTGTAAATGTCAATTTTGTGGTATGGGTGCTGGCTCAGGAATGGTGGCTTTGGGGTTGGCAGCAGAGCAGGTGCAATTCTCAGCTCTGAGCCTTTTTGTTCATTTGTTCATTCCTGTCAATGCGGCAGAGAAAATGTTTAGTCTTCATGAGTTTAAACAGTTCAATCAATAAAGATATTGGAATAGTTACAAAGTATAATACTAGTGACAAAAATAATTCTGAAAAACATGATAAACATTGCAGAAACATAACATGATCTTGTTAATTATATCTCTCTGAAATGCCAGATTATGTCAACCAAAACTGCAAGGTGAAGAAATGAATCCTGTTAAATTTTATATCTGACCCAAAAGCAAGACAATAATTCTTTCCATTAAAATACAATGCAATTGTTGAAATAAGGCAAGATAAAAGAAATCCAAGTGTTTTTAATTTATAGGGAGATGCAAAGCAGAAAAATAAAATGTTATATGTAATCAGAATTGTGGGCACCACCCAAAGTCCCTTTTCAGAACTGAGAATGTTCATAGACCATTCTTCATAGTATGAAATGTATTTTATTGGTTGAACTCAGAGCTGTACTTAGAGAGGGGATTGTCTTGGTTTAGAGACCACCAGAATGAGTGGTTTCAATGCCCAGTTGTTGGGAATATTGCCTACTGAAGGCTCGTGGCTGGGTCTCTCTCAAAGAAGTGTCTTCAGCAGGAGCTCTCTGCCTCAGGACATGACCACATGAACCCTCCTCTCCTGGCAGAGCCCATATCCATGACTGGCTAATACAGAAGTTTAAATGTCTAGCCACAACCAACACTCCCATTCCCACCCCTGCAACTATTTGGAATGTTCCAGAAGGTCCATCCCAATCTTAGAACTCCACCATAAGTGAAGCTAAGGCCTCTGGTGCAACTGTGCTGCAGTTCCACTTCCCTCAGCCAATCCTTCATCCCTCAGTTCCTTTGAAATGCTGTTCCTAAGTGTGTTTTCTAGCAAACTTCCTGTTGGAATCTTTACCTGTTTCCGGGGAACCTGATCTATTACAAACTGTATCTTCCAATTCACTGTAGGGAATAAAGGGCAAGTAAATATAGACCTAATAGCTACAAAATTTAAAAAAAAAAAAAAAGAATTTCTGAAGAGCATAAAGGCTATTTTTTAAAACTAAAAGCACAAAATAAGCTAAGATATATGTGTATGTATTACAATAAACACTCTATTAGAGGACCAAGACTCTCCAATGAATCAAAAAACAAAATCTAACTGTGCTATTTTGTCAGTGGTTATTTATTTCATAGATGTCAGCTGAGGTCATCTTGACCTTTAAAAATTAAAATAAAATTGGCTCAAGTCTTTAGTTCAATGTCCTTAGGGAAACCCAGTGCCCTTCTCTGATATTTTTGCAAATTCCTGGGCACTTACACTCTCCGTCAATTCTGTTCACCTCTGGACACATGATCTCATTCATGACTCATTGTGACTGCCTTTGTCTCTCCACGACCCCCGCCTCTGAGACAAGTCCTATCGTTGATTCTCTCACAAACCTGTCACACAAAGCAAAGGTGTGCAGTTTATTTTGTTGGGTTGGGGTGAGGGAGATTGTTTTAAATCGTAACAGCACAAATAACATCAAGTGGGACTTGACACTCATTTTCTTAAAGTTCTTTAATGAGCTTATTCTACCAGTTCATCATGGTTGTTTCCTGAACAAAACAATTAACTAATAAAAGATGAATGATGGGCTAAAACAACTTTAATACGCCTTGTCTTTCATAATGCCTGAGGAAAAAGGAGGAAAAGTATTTTTTTCTAATCGGCTTCATAATCTCCTTTCATCTACTCATCAAAATCTACTAAGAAGGGGAAGAGTATTTCTTCCTCACCTGAAGCCAGAATATGGTTGGACTTACTTTCATGGTAATACTTTTGTCTTTCTAATGTTGGATAGCACTCCGATAAATGGCTATGGTAATGGTTTATTTAATCATCATGTGCATAATACCTTTGTATTTATTACAAGCAATGCTGTAAGGAACATTCTTACTCCTTCTTAGGTTTAGGTTTCTGTTCTTTTGCTTTCATCATACCTGTTCACAGAGTACCACAAATTTTTCCAGCATTGACTGATACAACTCAAATTTTACAAGCACTTGTATGGCTACTTGACTAAAGCCTGAGACTTTTACTAAATTGTGAGCCATGAGTTCAGGAGTAAGTCTGGTTTTTCTCTACATTGCACCCAAGTGCTCAGTCCTGTTTCCGGAAAGTAAGAAGTATTTCTTCTTAACATTTTTCAAATATGCTAATAAATCTGCTTGCCCATTTAAAAACTGATTTCTATAGGAAAAAAATTCTAGAGAAAACTTACTGAAAAGCCTACACCAAAAAAATGAATACTATTTAATTTTAAATAGGTTGCACTTCATATTCATAAAAATATTAATTATAGAAAAAGTTTTACTCAGCTTCCCTAGACAAGTATATAATATAAAGAGAAATGTATAGTAGCATTACATTTTCAAATTAGTATTCACTTATTGATGTCATGTACTAGAAATTTTTACCTCTGGAGTACATAATCAAAGAATGCCTGTATTATTGCATTAGAGGAAAGCGATCCTTGAAGAAAGCTTGAAGAGGGCCGAAAGGTGGCCATTCAAAGGCCTCCACCATCTCAACCCAACCTTCCCTTCTACCCCATCTCTCAGTCTTTGGTTCATGCTGTCTATATTTTATCTTTGCCCTTTCTTCTCCTCACCATCTGCCCCCTAACTTGTTTTCCCATTCCTTTTACTTTTGTTTCTATCTGGAATGCAGTTCTCTCCAGTTCTCCTGCCCTTTCACTGTCAGATCAAAGGTGATTACTATCATAAAGCTCTCAAGGCATTCAAGTTAGAATTCCTAGCTCTTGTGTGCTCTGGAGTCCTTTCCTCCAAGTACTATTGTATTTGCAATGTAAAAACTTACAATTATTATGCTCTCTCAATTAGATTAAAAATTTCTTTAGACTGAATAGGCATTGTGATGACAGATCTCTTTATGAATGAATCATACATTTATTTATAAAATAAATGTTTATAGGGTGCATTCAAATATAGCAAGGCACTGTGCTAGGCTCAAGGGATTATAATCTTTAAAGAACTTTAAAAGCAGAAAGAGAGGGGTGACAATAAATGTCCAGTTACAAATTATATTAGGTATCCCAATGATATGAATATAGGTTTCTGATTGAATTTATATTTTATTATACTATCTGACACATTCTTAGTGAGTTACTCAATACACTTACTCATAACATTATCATTTTTGTATTATAAATTCAGACTTTAAGAAACTTTTTGACCCTTAAAATTATATCTGTCAATAAAGTAGCAACTGCTTAAGTGGTGGTCACTAAACTGCCAGGCTTTACCAAGAGGTAGAATTAAATACAGGTGCTCATGCCTCCTCATTCATTGTTCTTTTAATTATCAATGCAGTAACCTTTATTAAAACAACAAAAAATGCTACTCCTAGAAGTAAAATACAGCAATATTTGATAAATCTTGGCTTTCTTCTTCATTACGAGTCACTACCACTCATCATAAGTAGGCCCATCTTTGACTTCCTCTATACACTTGATTAGAAAACTTCTATAAAATCTCTCCTAGTTTTAGCCAAATTTCCAGGCATTCAGACAAGCACAACAGCCAAAAGACTTTGTATTTTCATACTTCTGCCAATATCTTTCCTTTTACAGTCAATGAGTAGACTATCCATTCTATTTAGGGCATTAGTGCTGATTAAGCAACAAATTATTATCAAATCATTATATAGTTTTTAGATAAATAAAAACATATTTTAGATTTTAGATTTTTCAAGCAGTAATTTACATCACTATTATCCCAACAAGCAAAAAATTTGTATGTTTTTCTCCATTTATATAATCCCATTAAACATTTTTTTAAGATCTATTTATTTATGCATACAAGAGCTGGGGTACAGGCCAGATGTGCAGGGGGTGAAAGGATTCACCAGAGACAGGGTGGGGAACAGAACAGGCAGATTGACCGAAGTACACTGCTGAGAGGAACAGCGGGTGAGTCAGAGGTCTGCTAGGCCATGTGGGTAGCTCCCTGGCTGGGGATCAAACTTGTGCTACAGAGGCTGTGGACAGCTTCATAGGTTGCACCTTAACCCCTTGCGCCACCAGGGAGGCCCTAAACATTTTTTTTTATATGCAAAAGAATAGACTTATTACCAAAGGAGAGAAGAGCAAAGGACACTTGCACAGACACAAGTGGGCAGAAAGCTGCCTAAACATTATTAAATGTTAGATGCGTCCTGGTTTCTAACTGATCTCTCAAGAAAACTGCTTTTATCCATTCATCTTTCATTCATTAATTCAATAAACATCGACTTCGGCTCTGTGGTAAGCCCTGGGTGAGGCACTGGGATAAACCATGTTGCTCAGAGAACAGGGGGAGAGAGAGTGAAGGGAGAATTAGAGCAGTAGTCACTCTCAATAGAACCTTAGATCCCTAAGTTAACTTTCAACCTGACCCAACAAAAATCTACTCTTCCTTTTCTTTACAGGATCACTGAGAATCATTACAGGTGCTAGGGAAGCTCGTGTTTTTACCAATATTTTAAATATAAAACTTTTTTGCTAACTAATCTGTTAATTTCTTAAAATTTTTGCATAAAACAATTTTCATAGGGAAAACTTGCCTCACACAACCCCTCCCCCCAAAAAAACTTTTATGATGTTTCTTATATAAAGTATATTTTTTTACATCACCTGGATTTACAATTCATGTATTGGATTATAGCCCATGAATTAGGAGTAACTCTTTTTTACATTTTTATAAAAAAAAAAAACAACAACATGGCTGAACCAGCAGTACTTCTTAAATATGGAAAGAATTAAAGTCAACAAAAGTACAAATGAGAGAAGAGTTTTCAAACAAGAAAGAGAATAATCCAGCATAATATAACTGTAAATGTTAGTAGCTGCTTTAATTTTTACAAATCACCTACTAGGTCCACTTGTACAGCTGGAGACTCTAGTTTAAAACCTATTATCAGAAACAGTGGCCCAAAATGCCTCAGGAAAAAAAGCCTCTTACAGAATCAGCTTGTACTTGAGAGTACAAGAGAACAAAATAAGAGTCTGAGGCAAGGAGAAATTGCATGAAGAGTAACAAAGCTGACCAAATATTTATTACTGTTTTTTTCTGATAATACCTACACTCCATTTTAGAGGAAGTTCAGTCATAATATTTCTAGTGAAAAGACTACTATTTTCTCTCCAGTTACTAGGGAATTTACATTACATATAAGGGGAACTTCCTGGCAGTAAACTAATTGAACATTCAAATGGGACGTATGTAGGTATGTTTTAGATATTGCCCTAAAATAAATAACCAAGCTTTCTAGGTGTCCTATGATATTATGTTCTTTTGTTACCAAATTTGACTCCAATTTCATTTATCAAATTGTAGTTTTGGAGAGACCATCTACCTTACTGGACTGGGACTTTTGTTCCCCCTTATTTTTTGCTTACCCAGTACCTAGTAAAATGCCCATGTATTTAAGCATTTAATAAATATTGGCTAAATGAAATTTTTAAGATGTCATTTGATAATTTCCATAAAACATTTCTTTAGATAGATGGAGCTCATATGGTAAAGAAATGTTTATTTTGTTAAAGCAATCAAGCATTAAGTCTTAGATTAAAGAGAAATCAAATTGTACTAAGACATATGTCAAATTACTATAGAAAGGCATTTTTTTAATTTTGTAGATTACTTTGTAAGTTAAAGATGACAAAATATTTTCAAAAATGGTAATGTTGGTAATAAGTAATAATTACAATGGTAAGTCCTATTTGGAATGTGAAATGTTTACTCTTTAGATGATTTTAATACATATTTGGAAAGGTCTACATATTTCTTAAATATAATGCATTTTAATAAATGAAGATATTTGAACATTATTCTCTTTTAACCCCAAAATGGGTAGCATAAAATATATAACATACATGGAGAACTTAACATTAAAAGTCTTGATTCATATCTGAAACCAGATTTTCCTGGGCTTTTTACTTGTTAATTTTATTAAGCTAGAATCACAGATGATTTAAGCTAAGTCACATGAGAACCTGCATCTTCTATACTTTCTCATATTCCTTCCAAGTGGACTAATTTGGACAAATGTCTTATCCTGGTTCTGAATGGAGGTGTGGAAGGTTTGCTATCTGTGTGAATTGTATTGGGTTCCCCAATTTATCTCTTACTCTAGACTGAAGGAAGCTCAGATTTGCCTTTAGTCACTTCCAGGTATTGATATTATGAATCAGTAACACAGGCAGACAGGTATTATTTGTGTCCCGAAATATGTAACATAGTTGTGATACTCAACTACTTGTAACAGATATTTGATAACTTCGGTCCCCTTCATTCTTGCCTTCTACATCTCTCTATTGGCTAAGTGACAAGGATGTATCCACGAGGTAGCCTTCAGGTTGCCTTGTTTTGTGTCTCTTAAGACAGTCATACACCTTATAGAAAAGAAACAAGGCTCGTATTGTATAAATCCACCTTTACTAAACATCAATATTTAGAGAATTGATCTAGCATGTGGAGGTGTTAGCTCAGGCTCTGACAGTGTGCACACTCGAGTCTTTTCTTTCAATCACATGTGTTTAGTGATGCATCACCCATATAGTCTGGAAATGTTAGTTCTGCTTTATAAAAACAATATACTGCCCACTTTGTCTTTTCAGTTTTTTCT
This sequence comes from Talpa occidentalis, assembly GCF_014898055.3. NCBI lineage: Eukaryota > Metazoa > Chordata > Mammalia > Eulipotyphla > Talpidae > Talpa > Talpa occidentalis. Next base: position 68,274,141 of record NW_023601433.1, on the reverse strand, counting down.
ACCAAAAGTTTGTCCAGTGGAACCAAGAAACAACAACAACAACAACAACAAAACTATGACCTTTCCACTAAACCATTTGAGCCAGTTTAGGACATGAAGAGAAAGATTCATGTAAATTTGTAGCACACAAGTAAGAATATTTGTTCAACCATCTTCAAATTACTTTATATTTTGGCCTGAACTCTATGTTTTCTGTGCATGTAGAGAAAGAGGTGCACGTGCAGGTGCATGCTTGTGTGTGTGTATGTGTGTGTATAAAAGTAATAAGCAGAAAATATTAACAAAACACAACAAAATAACAATAAACTGGAATCATTTTGGTTTTTCATTTTAAAAATCAAAAAAAGTTTCTATTTTCATAGAAGACACTAGAACTATCAGAATGCATTTATTCTATTTTCAGCGTGTCATTTTTCCAAGACCAGGAACACAGAGATAAGGGCTCTTTCAGCCTAAACTATAACAATTCATCTGCTTCCTAAAGGCAAGGGGCCTTTTCAAGACAATCATAACACTGTCCTTTCAGCAATAATACACTAACACTTTTCAATTGTTTCTGCAGAATCAAAGGGATTCATCCAATAGTAATAGCCACAGGCAGAGCAAGCAGCAACACCAGTGATGCATTTCATGGGGAAATGCAAAAATAAATAAAATAAATACCACATGACAAATTATTACAGGCTATTTGGACCATGCTTGAGATGTAGGTGACACTTCCCCAAAAGTTAGAATTAAATAAAATAGGTTCTTCCCTCAAATGCTATGCTGCTAAAGCATGCACAGATTTAATCTCCCTCTAACCTGTTTATAGTTTGTCTTTCAACACATTCAGGAAAACTAAGATTCTTCAGTCCCCAACGAGAGACACAGTGGCCAGATTTGAAACCCTCTGTGGCTTGATAGCAGTTCAAACACCATTTTGCCTCACAAGCTGTCTAATTCTCCTCATCCTATCTCCTGCCCCTTCATGAAGAAGATAGAAATGGGATTTGATCTCTTTTCTGCTTCAGTTGTACTTGATTAGAACAATAAGAGAAAAGAGATGTTCTAGGGGAGAAACTAAGAATTCATGTCAATGTACAGTTAGAGCCACCAAGTCAACCAAATCTTACTTGGTTGACTGAAAAGAAATTACCTCTCAAGTCTTCATTAGGGCACAGAATCAATTTAGTTCAACTGCTGAGATAATTACTACTCTATAGACTCAATCAAAAATAGACTTCAGCTCTCTACACGCATTTCCAAAAGAAAAGCAAGGAAAAGGATCACAGGTTGAGTTTTAGCAGCCCACTCTTCACCAGCTGTGTTCTAAGCTATTGTTCTTACTGCCTTGCTCACCACCACACATGGCTACATCAGCATAGTTTGACCCAAAGATAAAGGAGAGAGCAAAGTCAGACTCAAGTAATGATGCTGTGGCAAAGGTAAGGACAATTGTGTTAGTTTTTGCTTAGTTCAATTCCTTTACTGTTTTTTCAGATTGTAAGAGCAATATATGCATACTTTGTGAAATCCAAAAGTACAGATAATTATAACCAAACAAAATAATACCTGGAGAAGAATGTCTGTGTTACTTACTAGAATGCTTTTACATGTTTGAAGAGTTTGCCAAAAAATGGGAATGGCTAGTACATCTTCACCAAGCCATACTATTATTTGTCTGGCTTTACATCAACAGCCCTGGAGTTTAGGTGTATCAATCACACAGTATTATAGCTTTGTTTATCATCTTTTGTCTTTAAGGGAGTATCTATCACATAGTAGTTGCATTTAAAATTTTCTTTTTTTTTTTAATTTAGTTATGCATTGAAGCACTGGGGTGTAGGCCAGAGGTGAGGGGAGTGAGAGGATTCACCAGAGACAGAGTGGGGAGATAACAGGTGGATTGACTGAAATACATTGCTGAGGGGAGCTGTGGGCGAGGCAGGACAGATCTGCTGTGCCATGTGGGTTAGCTCCCTGGAAGGGGATCAAACTCATGTTGCAGTAGCTGGTTATAGCTTGACAGCATTGAGACTTTAACCCCTACACCACCAGGGAGGCCCTAAACATTTCTTAATTTAAGTAAATTAGTGGACTTCAAGGCTATACTGAAAGTCCAGAATCAAAAGTTTAGTTTTGTATTGGACAATTATAACTGAAGTTTCCAAGATTAAAGGAGTGGGAATGGAGAGAAGATCAAAGGGGTAGGTATTGGGAAAAACATTATGTCAAATTGTTTTTTAAAGTTTAGTTGGGGTTATAGTCAAGAGCAAGTCAAAGTTTTATCTTTTGAGAACATTTTTTTTTCAAAGTAGAATATCTACTCTCTTACTTTAATTTGGTTTATAGAATTATATATCTCTGATATTGTGGAATCTCATAAATATCCAGAGAGGAAAAGAAGGAGAAAAACAGTCACAGAATAATCTGTATTTAAAATGCCTAGTTAGAGTATTTCCCATCATTAGCACAGATATCTTATTTTCAAACTTTGTTTATAACTCTGGGAAAATAATATCACAAGCTTAGATGGTAAAAAACTGAGAGATCTAGATCTGAAAGCAGAGGATGAGGATTGAAAATCTGGTTCTGACATTTTCTTCCCCCAACCTTAATCTGGTTACTAAACCACTCAAAATTAAGAAACCACCCTTAGTTCCTTCATGAGTGAAATGTGGGCTGTGTCCAATTCACCGAGTTCTTAGAATTAAGTGAAGGAATAGGCAAAAGTGCCTAGAAGAATACATGAATCCTTAAATAGGTGCTCATAAAATATTCGTTGATTTTGAGGGAACAAATGCTTTTGTACCATGATTTTATGCAAGTCTTTTCTTCCTGGAGTTATTCACATCATGACATAAAGTAATTTTAGATAAAATGAGTAGCTTTGGTAATTATTATCCTCTCCATTTTATAAGTGGAACAATATTCAGACTCAGCCATTTGGGTTGAGTCTGCTTGAGACAACCATGTCAATCATGCAGTGTAATTTGGGTCAAAACATTTTTCCCTGTTTCTTCTAATATACCTTTACTGAGAATTTGCATGAGAGACAATTGTCTTCTTATTCAACAAACTGACTAGTCACACCCTCTTTCTGAGGTGAATCAGTAAAGACAATTTTTGTTCTGAGGTCTAAGATGTTGATGTAGAGGTTTTAAAAAGAGGTGAGCAGTCACATATGACTGTCTCTTAGGGGAAGGACAGCTGATTAACCTCCCAAGTGACACTAGTTCCAAATCACTATTTTCTAGGATATAGTCTACAACTTACACACTCACAAGCATATTCCTGTCACTGTCCAGGGTTGCTGGGTTCAGAGGGCCAACTCACCCTGATAATATCACAAGAATGAAGTTAAACCATCAGTCCAACTGGTTCATTGATAATGAAAGATAGAATATATGGGTAAAGCAGACACTACCTAACTCCCCACGCTGAATTCCACCTCCACTTTGCCCCCATAAGGGAGCTACATGGAAAACCAATTTGTGAGAACTTTATTTTGTGAGCCTAGAATCAGAACAAGAAAAATTAGTTGCAGAATTCAAATACGGAATGGCTTTGAGCAGTTTTGAGTTCTGTCCATTTCAATTAATCTCTTTTGCTGCCTTCCAATGTCTTAGATAAAATGAAACCCTTTCAGGCATTGTTAGTAATAACAATCTGGCCTGGGGCTTCCCCGGTGGCGCAGCGGTTGAGTGCTGGGTTGAGAAGCTGCCCGCGGCCTCTGCAGTGCGGGTTCTGTCCCCGGCTGCTCCCCGGCCACCGGAGGAGGGTCCCACATGGTGCGCAGACCTCTCCTGCCGCCCGCTGCTCCCCTCAGCAGTGTGCTTCGGTCCTTCTGCCTGCTCTGCTCCCTGCTCTGGCTCTGGTGAATTCTCTCACCCTCCCGCGCTTCTGACTGTGCCCAGTGCTTGTATAAATAAATAAAAATAAATCTTAAAAAAAAAAAAACAAAAAAAAACAATCTGGCCTGGGTATACCATGACTGAATGTTTTAGTCAGGATTTTAGTGCCTAGAGTGGTCAGGCCAGCTAACAATAATGATTGCCAATATTCAGCTTACTGGTCAGATTTCCTAAATTTAAAAAAAAAAATTGTTGAACTAAAGTAAGAGGAAAAATGGTAGAAATGCAAATAATGAAGGCTGGTTGTCGGGATCCTTAAATAGATAGAATCTAAAGTTGCCTGGAGCCAAGTAGAGTGAGGTACCACTGTAGCCTCTTGCCCACATCTGACCAAGAGAGATGGGGGCTGCTGAAGGAGGTGGAGGAGGCTAGGAGAAAGGTTAGTGGGTGTGAGCACTGTGAGCTGAGGTCACATATCTCCATACATTCCTTACTAAGGAAACAAACATTGCCAATTGTTAGTGTTTTCATTGAGTTCATCTGTATTCCTTCCATGTCTCATTTGGTGTTTCTGGCTTCTAACAAAATTGTCCATGGGAGCAGTTTAAAGGCCCATTTTAAAATAATAATTAATATCTCTTAGATTTCCAAAGGTTTCAAGTCAGCAAATTATGTAGGGGAAGCACCTCAGGTCTAACTGAATCTCCACCCCCAACAATAAAAGGCCTTCATTATCAATCCCAATTTTGAAACAGAAGGGAAGTTAATAACATTAGCCAACATCATGATAAGTTCTCCTGACAAGTTGGGTTACCTCACAAATCCCATTTTTGTGAGATCTGAACTGAAATAAAGGTTTTGTTGGCTTTGTTGATGGTTAGTCTTCAAATTAAGGCTTATCTATTGACTTAATAAAAACACACTTCAAAATATTTCACTCAAACTTTTCTGATTGGTTTCATGTAAAATTTTATTGTATAAATGTCATCTAATCCAAGGACTAGTCAAATGTGAATTCTCTGCTGTTTATCACCAATCCCCATAAACTAAAAGGCACAATTACCTTAACCTTATTAAGAAAGATTTTTCTTTTTCAGTAGTGTCTACCTTTTAACTGAAATGAATCACAGTAGAAAGAATCTGATATACTAATTCACATTTAAGTATTAATGACTGAAATGGCATAACATGTTCACCCACCCAGAGTATTAGTATTTCAACTAGGGACTACACCTTAACATAAAAGAATTAAACTCAGTTAGTGAAATTTCAGGTGTCTGAAACACAGTAAGAGAAAAGAGGATTCAGATCACACCCCATCAGCAATATGCCCTAATGCAACAAAGTGGAAGCTTTGAATTCACTCAGATTCTAATTGAGTGCTGCCTCTGGATCCTTCCAGCTGTGTGACCTTGGCCAACCAAATGACTTAATCTATTGCAGTTCACTTTCCTTACAATTAAATGGGGGAAATAATCATCATTCTTCATAGATTATGAAATTTAAATGATTTAATGCATGGAAAGCACTTAGTATAGTGCCTCCCATACAGACAGGCACATGAAATGGAAACTGTTTATTAAAAGTTACCCATCTACTGCAACATCACAAAAGACTGATTCTATAACAAACTTCAAATACCATGATCTTCTCCATTCACTTATGTTTACAGAGTATCTTACGAACTTTGTAATCTTACAAACCTAACAAGCTTACATTTATGAAAATGTGGGTTGTTATTTAAGATAATTCAAGAACTAGTTAACCCTATCTGCCAACCTATATTGTAAAGGGTCTAGTATTTATTTATCTAAATGTATAGCGAGAACTATAACCATCTTATATTGAACTGTCAGGTACTCTTGGATGCAATGTAATATTTGATGATAACAGAACTTTATCCAAAGTCTAGGATAAAGAAGAATAAAAAGAACTGAGGAGATCTGAAAAAGTGTCAGGGAAGCACAAGACAAAAGGAAGGGATGTGATCATTAACACTAAGGGGATGGGGGACTCCCTTTCACAATGTATATGCATATCAAATCATCACATGGTATACTGTAAATACCACTTTGTCAATCATAGCTTAATAAAGTTGAAAATAAATGACTAATCTCTCATAAAAAAAGCCAGAGAATTTTTTTCCTTTTTGTTGAAAATAAGTAAGTGCATATTGAGGCATAGTAAAAAAAATTTTTTTGTACAAGTTGAAATTTTTTTGTCATTGTCCCAATTCTATAAGTAACAGGATGCCTGCATAAAGAAAAGAGGTCTTTAAAGATTAAAATAAAAATCCTGCTGGGAGAGAGGCAGTGTTAACTGGCTTTGACTGAATTTGCAAAATGACTCCCTGAGGCAATTACTGCTAGGTGCCTCCAAAAGATTGCATATGTGTGGGTGTATATATGCTCTGCTTTTGTGATAAAAATCTGATGATCCAAGTCATGAACTTATTACAATCAGGAGTCCTCTACAAGGAACACATGAAAAGGACATTCTGTTTCAATGGGTCTTGTGATTGTGATACCATCCCTTGAAATATCTTAGGAATTGTGGCAAGTAACTACCCCCTCTCCCACAAAGTTTACCTAAGGACTTTCCTTACATCTAAATGAACTGGAAATTTAAGCCTCCATTTTCAAGAGTTATGTAAAAACTATCTTCTTCTTACCTGGAAATAGCTTAGGTTTACAGTAATGAAAAGCATTGAAAATTCACCATTCAGCTAAAAAGATGAATCAGCGCTAAACTCGCTAAATGTGATATTTAATGACTCTATTTTTCCTCAAATCTAATGAAATTTAACCCTCAGGAGGTACAATATCAGACTTATTATTCTAGAACAATTACTAGAATTAAATGAAACAATGATCCTTCAAACTATTCCTAATTTGATTATTGATTAAAATGATATTGAGCATGTAGTATAGTTTCTGCTGTGTTTAAAACAAGAGCTATAGACCAGATAATTTCATTCATGTGTAATATAAAGAATATAAAGAGACAAAATCAAACTCTAGAAATCTGACTGTAAAATTGAGGCAACTAGAGGGGGTAGGAGTGAGTGGAGAACAAATGGTAGAGAGGGCCCAATAGACAATGATAGATGACTACGGGTGCCTTGGTAGTGTGGTTGTCTTCTAACTTACATCTGAAGATGTGTGATCCTATACCTGAATCATATACAGTATTGTAAACCAATTATATGTCAATAAAAAAAGTTATGACCCTTTTTGCTAGAAACAAATATATATTCTTTCAAATACTCATTCTGACTCCTATAAACATATGATCTGCCATCTCATGATTATCAAACTTTTTCTGCTTTGAATTTACCACTTTAGGATGGAAACTGAGGCGCTAAAGTTAAATGAATCCAGTTCAATCACAATTCTACGTAGCTTCACCTACTGTCAGTCAGTATCTGGAATCAGAGCTAAATTGGACAAAAAGGAAGGGATTTCTGCAACTTTATTTCCTCATGAAGAATTTAATGAAGGAGGACCACCAGTCACCTGTGCTTGAGATACAAAGAGTATCAGAAACAGTCCCTGCCTTCAAGAATTTCAAAGTCCAGTAGGGCAGGATGAGACAGGTGAACAGACCCTCATCATACCTATCAAACAAATCTTCTGCACGCACCTATCATGTCTCAACTGTGCTGTGGAAATCAAGTCCCCACCCCAGGTTTTTTGCATACTTTGATCAAAGTAAGATAGGGGCAAGTCTCCCAGTGATCTGCACTGCATGGGTTTTGGGGCGATCTGAGGACTAGAATTCTGGGTCCCATGATTCTCCTCAGTGGCAATTCCCCTGCCAGCACACACCTTGGGGAGGAAAGGGTATTGTCTTTGGAAGGGTAGTGACACTTCTTTATATTGCCTTTAACTGTGATTCCAGAGCCACTATTATGCCTGGAATGTCTAACTCAAAAAAATACTTAAGGGAGGGTTTTGGCAACATACATTTAAACTACTGCAATATATTTATTGATATAAATTCAGGTCTGCATACAAGAAAATCCAAAAATGAGTGGATGTATGCAGTTCAAATATGTGTTGTTCAAGATTGAGTATCCTTCTAAACCTCCCCTTCTTTCAACCCAATGGAAGATGGACTGTCAGTGCCTGTCATCCGACCAGGCTGGAGCTTGGACTTCCAGGGCTAGAATCTGAGGCCCAGGAAACACTCAATTGTGGAGAGCAACAACATAAGAGCCTAGAGAACAAAAGCAGGGACCAAGGATGGATTCTGACAGCCAAAAGCCTCAGAGTTCAAAATAGCAGAGTACACGCAAGTCCATATAATCTGGGTAGGATCACAGAAGGTTAGTCCTTCATTTCAGCTGCCAGAGGAATGTGAGGGTAAAATGGGTGAGTCAACTTAGATTCAGGGTTTTGGGCTAGAAAATAAGATCTTTCCTAGATTAAAACATTGAATTATAATATATATTTTGTGTTTGGATGTTGCTGTCTTCAAAATATGCATTGTGGATCTTCTCTCTTGCTGTTCCCTACCTCTACCCAATCCATGATCACCCATTTTGAGACTTTGTTCTTAGATTTGTCTTACATTTAGATGTTAAATGTTTTTAAATTTGTACAAGTTTTTTGCTGTATTAATCTTTCATTATTATTTCAGATCTATTTTGCTATGTTTTACTATGACAATAGCTTATAGTTTGATGGCTCTCCCTGATTTATTTCCAAATTTACCATATTTAACACTTTATTCAAATTATTTACTTCAGGAGAATATCTTCATGGCTTTGTGTTAAGCAAAGTTTTCTTAGATGGGGGCCTAAAAAGTCAACCAATTATATATGATCAAAATTAATAATTCTTGAAAAATAGTATTAAAAATGAGATGGCAAGCCACAGATTAAATTTTTTAAATTTTTTTTTAAGATTTATGTATTTATTTATTTATACAAGCACTGAGTACACTCAGAAGCGCGGGAGGGTGAGAGAATTCACCAGAGCCAGAGCAGGGAGCAGAGCAGGCAGAAGGACCGAAGTACACTGCTGAGGGGAGCAGCCAGCGGCAGGAGAGGTCTGCGCGCCATGTGGGTCCCTCTTCCGGTGGCCGGGGAGCAGCTGGGGATTGAACCGGCGCTGCAGAGGCTGCAGGCAGCTTCGCAACCCAATGCTCAACCGCTGCGCCACCGGGGAGGCCCTAAATTTTTTTTTAAATTTTATTTTTATATTCCCCATACAATTCAACCCCTTTATTCTGACCCCAACCCCTCCTTTCCCCGCCCCCCACCCCCAAAAGAGTGTCTCTGGTTCATAGTTGTTTGTCGATTTTGATATTTTCTTTCTTATAGTTATTCTTTTTCCTGGTCCCTTATTTAAGTTTTCTAGATTCCTGCTATGAGTGAGACCATCCGGTATTTTTCTTTCTCTTTCTGGCTTATTTCGCTGAGCATGATCCCTTACAGCGCCATCCATGTTGCTGCAAATTGCATGTGTTTATCTTTTTTGAATGCTGAGTAATATTCCATGGTGTATATGTACCACATCTTTAGAGAAAATATTTTTAAGCTGTATGTCTGCCAAAGAACTCATATCCACAAATATGCGCAAGGGGTTAAGCATCGCACTATGAAGCAATCCACAGCCTCTGCAGCACAAGTTCGACCCCCGGACAGCCAGGGAGAAACCCTCATGGCACAGCAGACCTCTCCTGTCTTGCCCGCTGCTCCCCTCAGCAGTGTATTTCAGTTCAGTCTGCCTGTTCTGTTCCCCGCTCTGTCCCTGGTGAGTCCTCTCACCTCCTGCATCTCTGACCTGTACCCCAGCTCTTGAGTGCATAAATAAATAAATCTTTAAAAATAAATAAATAAAAGAGCTTCTAAAACTTAATAAAAGAGAAACATTATGGTTGGAAAATGAGCACAGAAGGTTGGACATTAACAAATGAAAACTATATATATAACCAACAAGCATATGGAAACATGTTTAATATCATCGGCCAATGTAGAACAATAAATAAAATCCACAATGAGATGCCACCACACACCCAAATGGCTAAAATGACAATGACTAATAAATCCAAGTGTTGATGAGGATGTGGCACACCTGGAATCTTAGATTGGTGGTTCAAATGTAAAATGTTATAAAGCTTTGTAAATGCTTATAGTAGCATTATTCCAATAACGCCCCAAAAGAGAGACCACCCAAATGGTTATCTGTTGGCAAACAATATGATACAGCCATAGTAAGGACTAGTTACGAAAACAAAGAAACTACTGAAAGACCCAAAAAAAATGAAACCCAAAAAATATTATGCTGAAAGAAGCCAGACACAAAGGAATACATGTAAGTGTGATACACATGTAAGTGGAATACTTATCCAGCTTTTTTCATTTCCGTGTATGTGTGTGTGTGTATGTGTGTGTGTGTGTTTTTATAACAAATATCCTTTTATTGAAAAATAAGCATATTTTTCTTGTTTTGTCTTATGCAAAAATCTATTTCATGGTGGGGGGTGGGATTTTTCTCTAGGCACTCACAAATTTACTGGCAAATTTGCTCACAGATCCATTTGTTTCCTACCCGCTTTGCTCATTTTAGAGCATGATTTGCTGCTCTTTGGTGCATATATTGAGAAGCTATTTTCCATGCCTGGAAGACTGGATGGGAAGGCTCAGGGTATGTGAAGGTGAAAGCCTGTGGGATTTGGACAAAAGGCCACAGAGCAAAAAGCAGGAGCAAGCAGGAACTGTGCATGCCACCCTGGAGTGTGGAGAGCAGGCTGCCCGGTGTGGCCTGTGCACAGGAAGGCAGGGCAGCACTGCCCAGGCGCCGAGCAGCAGACTGGAGACCAGCAAGAGAGAGCTCAGGCCAGGGCTAGTGAGGGTGCCAGGTCAGGGAGACTGCCTCTAATCCTCCCATAAGGGCTGAGTATTGGAGAAATGCCAGAAGAATCTGAGACAGGGTTTCAGCCCTCTGATCTTCACAGTGGTTTCTACAAGTTCTCCCCTCTATGGATGGGGGTTTGAGAGGAAGCTCAGGGCTCCATGGCCTCATCACCCTCATCTGAGTCCTTTCTGTGGTGGCTCCTGAAATCTCTAAGCAGCATTGCTTCTCCTTGAACTCTCAGGATGCAGATGTGCTTAGGAGCTTTGCTTTTCAAATAAAAGAAAAGATGAAAGCTTCCTCAGGTCTCTAAAGTAAATTCACTTTGGATCTTTTAAGGTTGGTTCTATATGCTAACAGATCATGACCTTAGGAGTAATTGTGATTAGAAAAACCTTGTTAACATTCAGTTCTTCTCTTCTAAGTTTGATCCTCACCTCCCACACTCCATCACCTATTTCATTTCTCACACCAAAAAATTATAAGGTGCACCCAGAATAGATCTGTCCATGGAAATGTCTCCTCAGTGCAGAATGCGGATGAAGAGTATCTTTGTTTCTCGTGGTAAGGAGTGCCTAGACCTTAGCAACTATACAAGAGCTATTAAGTGACATTTAATGGAACTGGAATCACCATTTGGAAGAAGCAGCAAGACAACAAGAATGCAGAGCCTCTCGATAGAACTTCAAAGTAGCTGGGAAGGGAGAAATAGGAAAGAAATATTAGAGGATAATTCCAGAAAGTCAGAGGGAACAAAGGACTTGGAGAAGCAATAGGGTCTGGGAAAATATTCTAAAAAAAGCTGCATCCACTGATGACTATGGAAGAGAAGAGATGGGTATTATCTGAAGACTCAAAAGACTGGCATGGGAGGGGGGAGCAAATACTGTTTAAAAATGAACAATGATGTAAAAAAAATCAATAATTTTTAAAAAAGAAATAGAAAAAAAAAAGACTGGCATATTGTTCTGGCCCAGTGCCCGGCACACATGACGACCTGGCGAGGATTCTCAGGGCTCTTCTGTTACAGCAGGGATCACATGTGTGCTCAAAATGTGTTCTTTCTCTGGGTTGGAGGTGACAGACAGTCACATCACGCACCATCCCTTTTCCACCCTAGTTCCAGCCAGGCAGCAAACCCAATCGACACCCAGTCTGTCTCAACCATGTGGTTTTCCCAGCCAGCTGAACAAAATATTTTCAGAATGTGGAATGTAAACAAAGTTCCCACTGCTAGCAATTCTCTGTCATTTACTTGTGTTGTTTTTTATTTTAGTTTAACTCACATTTGAATTCAAAAGGTTGCCAGCCTGCTTGATGCATGTAAACAAATCAGAAATATAGATTAGAATTGCAACTGATTAGTTAGCTGTGAAAGTGTTTGTGTAAATGGAAGGGGGGACAATCTATTATGCTCCTGGGATATTGCTTCTCCACAGGAAATTCAATTGTGAAAGGGCTTTAAAAGCAATGACTTTAGTCATCTGTGTTCTTACACACTGGTTACAGTAAATGTTAATAGAATACCTAGGCAGACCCTCTGCCAGCTCTCACGTGAATCAGCTTCACAAAGAAAAGCAAGGGATGATGTGATTCTGATGGGGGAAATGTCCTACAAATACATGTTAGCAGACAAAATGTGTGATTCTCACATGATTGAAGATGTTTTTCAAGAAAACACAATTTTCCAAGTCCATTATTCCCTGTTGTTCGAAAGTATATGTCCACGGTACATGTTGCTAAGCGATAGAGGTTGTATGGTACTCACTGAGAATCCAAATCAAGATTTGCCTTTCATTTATAAATTTCCTCTGAAACATTCCGTCTTCCAAATAAGCCATAACAATTTCATTGCTTACCCAAAGGCCTAAACAATTAATGTTTTTCTGACACAATGCAATGAATTACATGTTTGATTGATACTTCATAGTTAAATTACCCACTATTTTTATATTATTTGGAACCTGGCAATCTAACATGAAAATTTGCTTCGTTATACATTTCTTTGAATTTTTGTGGTATCTCCTGAGTTGTGTTCAAGTAGCAATGCAAAGTTCACAGATGAGTCAGGCAGGAATAGAAAAGCACCTTACGAGCTCACAACATTCTATTTCCAGTAACTTCTTTCTCCTTCACTCAAAAGCAATTGGTTTTCAGCTCATCCAATTAGCCTCATCATACTTTCTCCAGTGATGCCATCTGTCTTAGTCACAGAAAACTCTTACCCAGAATAAAGCCCCGTGGAATAAGTTTGTGTGCCCTGCAAGATTAGGCACCTGGAGGGCTAGAGAAACAATCACTTTGAACCACAAATTATTTGGATGATTTGGCAAAGGGAAAAGCAACTTCCTTTAAAAGGTGAGATCTAAAAAAGTTTTCATTTGAGAAGGAGAAATGGATAGCTCAAGAATGGAGATTTAAGTCAGGGTGGGAGATATGGGAGGGTGGGAATAATCCGTGTTTTGAGTCAAATGGCTCTACCGATAGACTTTAGTTTCATACTTGAGCATTTTCACAAAGACCAGTCAAACTTCATTGTTAGCAAGTAAAATCCTGAAACCAAATAGAACCCTTCTCTGGTGTGACAGGCAGAAGTTTAACCTTCCCTTACACTTCTAGTTTCTTTTATAAACACAAATCTCAACTCAAGCTCTCATTGATTTGTTCTGAAAATACACCATTTATGATCAATTATGAAATAATTATTGTCAATCTTGTTGGATTATTGTACTATACTTTTCTGTTTTCTATGTCTGAATCTCCCTTTTTTCCATCACATTTGCTTCTTTTAATTCCTCATAGTACAATATGGAAAGCTGATTTTAATTAGGCATTCACATAAAAACCACATTTTGAGCATTTCAGTTAGAACTGTTTTCACTGTGAATAATTTTAATTGAGGGAAGAGTCATTCTTGATCTAACTTGAATCTCCTTGATCTCTTTTAAAACCATGCTTGCCTATTTCATTATTAAGAGAAACACTCATAATTCCTATTTGGTCTGGAAGGGAAAGCTACCTACATGCCATCCAAGAGTGCTGGGAGCAGACAATGAAGAGCTTGACATCTGTTAGGTCACATTTCACCACTACAAAGGATCACTATATTCTGTTTTGCCCAAGTCCTGACTTCCTGGATCATGCAGAAGGGCCAGTGCTTTCTCCTCTGCTTCCTGTCCCCTGATTGTCCCATTATGCACTAAAACAGTTTACCTCTTTCCCCAAGAGTACTATGGGGTCTGGAAATCTTCAAATAAAGAGTCAGGAGACTGACCTTGGCCCCAGGTTGGAATCATATTCTTTTAACATTTTCCTGCATTGGGGTAGGAGAGTAGGGGCAAAGAGTCATTGATCTGAACAATTTTAAAAAGTGTGCTTTTTGGTCCCCATAAGGTAGGTTACTTGCATCTGCACGAGGCAGCAGGAGCTCACAGTTTTAGGTTCCCCTGTGATCTGAATGTTTGTTTTCTCCTCAAATTCCCCCTTCTCCCCAAATTCATATGCTGAAATCCTAATGTCCAATGTGATAGTATTAAGAGGTGGGACTTCAAGAGAGGCTTAGGTCTTAGGGTTGAGCCCTCATGAATAGGATTGATGCCCTTATAAAAGAGGGCCAAACAGCTCCCTCACCCCTCCCATCACATGAGGATACAATGAAAAGACTACAATCAAAAGAGAGTACTCACCTGACCATACTGGAACCCTGATATCAGGCATCCAGTCTGCAGAACAATGAGAGACAAATTACTGTTGTTTATAAGCCAACTGATATGTGGTATTTTTCTTATTGCAGTATGAATGGACTAAGACCGGCCCCAACACCTAACATCTGTATGGTCTCTAGAGAGATTATTGTTCCTATCATGTCTGAGCACTGTATTGTAACAAAATGGGCATACAGACCAATGGAATAGAATTGAGACCCCAGAAATAAACCCACACCTATATGAACAGTTAATACAACAAAGGAGCCAAGAACATACTGAAACAAGGAAAGACTTCAATACATGGTGTTGGTAATACTGACCAGTCACATGCAAAAAAAAAAATGAAACTAGATCACTATCTTACATCACACACAAAAATGAACTCAAGTGGATAAAGGACTTGGATCTAAGACCTGAAACCATAAAATACATAGAAGAAAACATAGGCAGAACACTTTCTGACATAACATTTGTGGTATCTTCACAGATATGTCTCCAACAGCCAGGAGAACAAAAATGAACATAAAAAGCTGGAACTACACTAATAATAGCTTCTTCATAGTTATAGAAACAGTAACCAAGACAAAAAGACTCCACCTGAATGGGATAAAACATTTGCACACCATACATCTACGAGAAGGTGATATCAAATATACACAAAGAAATAATTCAACAACAAAAACAACCCAATCAAAAAAGGGCAGAAGAGCTAATAGGCAGAGAAGACATACAGGGGGAAAACAGGCACATGAAAAAATGTTCATCATCATTCACATTCAGGGAAATGCAAATCAGAATCATATTGAAATAACACATCACTCCTATAAGAATGGCCCATATCAAAAAGACCAAAAACAACAAGTGCTGGCAAGAATGCAGAGAAAAAAGAAAACTTTTACATGGTTGGCAGAAAAGTAGAATAGTCCATCCCCTATGGAAAAACTCTATGGAGGGTTCTTAAAAGATTCAAAATGGATCTACCATATGACCCAGCAATTCCACTCTAGGCATCTACTTGAAGAACACATATACACAGGGCCTCCCCGTTGGCACAGCGGTAGAGCGCTGGGTTGCGAAGCTGCCGGCGGCCTCTGCAGCGCCAGTTCAATCCCCGGCTGCTCCCCGGCCACCAGAGGAGGGTCCCACATGGTGCGCAGACCTCTCCTGCTGCCCACTGCTCCCCTCAGCAGTGTACTTCGGTCCTTCTGCCTGTTCTGCTCCCCGCTCTGACTCTGGTGAAATCTCTCACCCTCCCACGCTTCTGACTGTACCCAGTGCTTGTATAAACAAAACAAACAAACAAACAAATAAATTTAAAAAAAAAACATGCCTCTATTAAAAAAAGAAAAAAGAACATATACACAATTTAAAAGAAAACTTGCACTCCCATGTTCATTACAACATTGTTTAGAATAGCCAAGCTATGGAAACAACATAAGTGCTCCAAAACAGATGAGTTCAAGAAGATTTAGTATATATATATATATATATATATATATATATATATATATGGAATACTATTCAGCAATCAAAAAGATAAACCCATGCCATGTATAGCAACATGGGTAGAGCTGGAAGGGATTATGATAAGTGAAATAAATCAGAAGACATGATGTCACTTGTAAGTAGAATAGAGAAACCAGACAAAGGGTCAGATAAAGCCAATAAACCAGACAAAGGGTCAGATAGAGTCAAACTCAAAAACTAGCCCTTAGCTTAGCTATTGTAAATAGTGTGGCTATAAACATAGGGGTGCAGGTGCCCCTTTGAATTAATGTTTCTGTGTCCTTTGGGTAAATACCTAGAAGTGAAATTGCTGGATCAAATGGTAGCTCCATCTTTAGCAGGTTGAGGAATCTCCACACAGCTTTCCACAGTGGTTGGACCAGTTTGCACTCCCCCCAGTAGTGCAGAAGAGTTCCTTTTTCTCCACATCCTCACTAACATTTGTTGTTGCTAGTTTTTTTTTTAGTATGTGCCATTCTCACTAGTGTAAGATGGTATCTCATTGTAGTTTTGATTTGCATTTCCCAAATGCCCAAAAATAGATGACTGGATCAAGAAGATGTGGTATATATATACAATGGACTATTACTCAGCAATCAAAAAAGATAAACTCATGCAATTTGTAGCAACATGGATGGAGCTGGAAGGGACCATGCTCAGTGAAATAAGCCAGAAAGAAAAAGAAAAATACTGGATGGTCTCTCTCATAGCAGGAATTTAGAAAACCTAAATAAGGGACCAGGAAAAAGACTAATTATAATAAAGTAAAAATCAAAATCAACAAGCAACTATAAACCAGAGACACACTATGGGGGGGGGAGTAGGATCAAAACAAGGGGGGTGGGAATTGTATGGGAACTATAACCAAGATGAAAATGCATACATTGTGCAAAAATGAAAAATGATGTAAAAAAATATATAAAATAAAAAAAAACTAGCCCTTAAAAGAAGACTACAGAATTGATACAGTGAAAGGGGAGAAGAAGGGACAAGCACAAAGCGGAAAGAAGCACAGGAAACTATGGTGGTGGATTATGAGTGCTTTAGTGGTGGGAGCACTACAGTAGCATCACCAAAAAGGGGGGAAGGGGGAGAGCACCTAAAATTCAAAATACAAACAAGAGTGTAAAGCAATGTTACCTGGAAAAAAATATATAACAAGACTGTCTGTCATTTTAAACTGGATTCTTGGAGGGATCCAAAAGACAACAACTCATGGTCTCTATCTTTAAGATTTGGTTGAAATATTCAAGGAAACTTACTATTTCCCTTAGTTCTCATTTTCAGAAGCCAGTAGTAACTTTACAGCTTCTCTTCAGATAGTTCTAGTTTTTAAAGAGTGACTCTGAGAGTATACAGAATATCCTATTCAGATCTCATCAAAATGAAATAGTACTTCCTGATTTTGCAGATTCAAAGGTTTGCATTTGTGTTAAACTTTAAAAATAGTATCCTTGTCCAAACAATGGGCACCACATTGGCTGTTCATGTGGCATCTGTGAGCAGTCTCTGTCATTCTCACACTTCTAGTTTAATCCAGCTGGGAGCAGCTCTCCCTGACTCAAACACATATGTGGCACGTGTTTCAGCACTCAGTCATCATTTCTTAGTTTTTAGCACATAGGTCAGGGAGCCAAATTACTCAGGCAGTTAGATTAGATGTCATTGGCTGGTTCAAACCTTAGTGCCAAAGAATTTTGGTTATTACAATATTTTCATAATTGTCCTTTCAATTTGGGAGGAAAATGGAATGAAGTTATGTTGACAGTGAATTATAGTAATAGCCTGTTTTAGTTTCCCAACATCTTGTTATAAAATATGATCTGTTGTATCTATTAATTTATCATTTGGTGTCAGTATTCTCTCAGGCTGAACAAATAGAGTGTTTAGACAAGATGTAGGCAAGACTTTTCTCTCTCAAAGGGACTTGGCATTTCCCCAGAAATCTATTAAGGACTCATAAATTCATGTTACTTTTTATCTGAAAGAGGACCATAGTTTTTACATTGTCTTGAAATTAACAACATAACATTCCATTCAATAAAAACAACAAACAAAAGGTATACATTAATTCTATATTGTAGACTAATTAAAACACCCAGAGAAAGAGAAAAAATAGAAACAGAAAAAGTGAAAATTAATAGGGAAGATCATGTGGGGACAGACATAAAGAAAAAACAGACACAGTGGGAAAGAAGTAAGTCCAGAGCATAAGCTTTGAAGAGAAATAGCAAACAATGGCTTTTTAATATGTTTCCATTAGACAAGGAAACATTTTCCCCACTACAGCATAAATGGCAAAGTATTCTTGGGAAATTCACTCTCTGAGCAGATACTTGAGAGAGAACTTGAGGACCCTACCCTTGCTCTAAAGAAAGAACCACTGAGTGAGCAGTATATTGAAAATGGACTCATTTTAGATACAGGTGTCAAGTTGGAATCTGAAAGGGAAAATGAGTTAAGACACAAGAAGCAAGAGCAGTACTTTAAGCTGGTTTCCATACACCATATAATCAGCGTTTCCCATTAACCTGAAGATAGACAATCAAAAACTGACAGGATAATGCAAGATCACTTCATACCTGTATGAATGGCTATTATAAAGAAAATAAGCAATACCAGTGTTGGCAAAGATGTGGAGAAAAGGAACACTTGTGCACTGTGGTAGTAATATCAATTGGTGTAGACACTATAGTAAGCAGTATGGACAAAAAAGGAAAAATAGAGGTATTATATGATCCAGCATTCCACTTCCATATATTTATCAGAAGGAAATTAAAATACCAACTTGAAAATATTTGTACACTTCCATCATGCCAATTGCAGTATTGTTTAAAATAGCAAGATATGGACGCACCATAAGGGTCCATCAATGGGTGAATAAGTTAAGAAAATGTGGTACGTGATTTCATGTATTGCTGAACAACAGGGATATTTTCTGAGAAATGTTTGTTGTTGTTGTTGTTGTTGTGCAAATGTCAGAGTATAATTACAAAAACCTAGATGATGCAACCCACTACACACATGGTCCCAATGACATAAACTAAAGGGACCACCATCATATATGGGCTTCATCATTGCTCAAAACAGTATCAAGCAACACATGACTGTATATATAATGGAATATTATTTAGCCATAAAAAGAAGGAATTTTGCCATTTGCAACAACATGGATGGAACTTGAAAGATAAATACTATATGATCTCACTTAATATGTGCAAACAAAAACAGAAACCAAACCTGAATTCACAGACACAAAAACAGATTGGTAGTTGTCAGAGGCTCAGGGTTGGAGGTGGAACATGGGTTAAAGTGGCTAAAAGGTAAAAATTTCCAGTTATAAAATGAATATGTCTTGGGGATATAATATGCAACATAGTGACTACAGTTAATATTAGTATTGTAGGGCCTCCCTGATGGCACAAGGGGTTAAGACGCAGCACTATGAAGCTATCCGCAGCCACTGCAGCACAAGTTCAATCCCCAGCCAGAGAGCTGACCCACATGGTGCAGCAGACCTTTCCTGTCTCGCCCACTACTCCCATCAGCAGTGCATTTCAGTAGATCTTCCTATTCTGCTCCCCACTCTGTCTCTAATGAATCCTCTCACCCCCTGTACCTCTGGCCTGCACCTCAGCCCTTGTATGCATAAATAAGTAAATCTTTAAAAAAAAAAAAAAACAAAACTATGGATTCAAAATCTGATAAGAAAGTACAGACCATTATAGTCAGGAGTGAAGTTCAATGGATATTTTGTGCTGGTTTCAATCTTAAAGAAAGAATAAAAATCTTGGGCCTCCCCTGGTGGCGCAGTGGTTGAGCGCTGGGCTGCGAAGCTGCCCGCAGCCTCAGCAGTGCCAGTTCAATCCCCGGCTACCAGTGAGGGTCCCACATGGCGTGACAGACCTCTCCTGCCACACCCGCTGCTTCCCTTAGCAGTGTATTTCATCAATCTGACTGTTCTGTTCCCCTCTCTGGCTCTGGTAAATTCTCTCATCCTCCCATGCTTCTGACTGTACCCAGAGCTTGTATAAATAAATAAATAAATCTTAAAAAAAAAAAAAAAGAATCAAAATCTTCTATTCACTGCAAATGTTGGCCCAAGGACCCCAGACTTCTTAGGCAAGAACTTATGTCATCCTTGGCAGGACAAGTCTTGGTCCCTCCAGGCTTCTTGCTATAATAATAACCCACACCTTTGTGGCATTTTTACGTTCCTGCTTTCCATTCTAGCTAACTTGAAAAAAAAATGTGGTAAGAAATCTTCAATGAAAACACAACAGCGATTCTGACTGAGTCAGTCTTTTTCCCCATCTTGTCAGCCACCCTCCCCGCCTTCAATCTGCCTCTGCCTCTCCAACAGTGATCCATGACGCCCATGGCCCTCCTTTCTGTAGACTCTGTGCACAGACATGTAACTACAATGAATATGCTGAAGCCAGTTCATACTAAGTGAAAGAATCAATTTTTAAACTTGAAGGAATTCTGCAAACTGGTTGATAAACACAACAATGATTATTTAAAATTAAGTTCTATAAAAAATCCAATAAATATATTAAAATCAGTTGTGATAAAAACTCAAAATTTATAATTATTTGCCTACCTTTTACTCTTAACTGTTCTCTTGAGGTTATGGAGAATGCTGTGTAAACCTCTTCTTATTGAGTGAAGTCTTCTTAAGTAGCTTGAATCAGCCTTGGTGCAATATTCATACTACAGTGATCATCAAATGACAGAAATTAGGGCTTCTTAGTCTTCAGAGAACTAGCTGTAGAAAAACACACCCCTGGATTGAAGGGAGAGTCAAATGAGAAAAATGAAGGTCTGTTACTACTGGAATGCAAAGAAATGGTTAAAGAATATTAAAACAACTAGTATGTTATAAACACAAATCAATTTTATTTGATCTGTCACAAATGTAAAACTTGTGATCTCTGTGAAGATAGAAAGTAAAGAATAAAAAGGATGGAAGTTACCAGTGCCCCAGACAAGCACTGGTGGTTTCCCACTGATTGTTGCATCGTGTTGGCTGCTGTCCCATAGGTCAAAAACAAATCACATTACCAAGCCCACAGTGAGCTCAAGGTAGATATAAACACCTTGAGACCATCACTGAAATCCACCAGCACTGCCAACTAAACCAGAAGATTTCTAACACCTTGAAGTTTCCTCTATAACATTTCTCCCAATATCCTCCATCTGCAGAATGATATAGCTGTAAACTTTATAAAGGAAACCAACAATAAAAATCAGTGCAATTTTCACGTGTGTTTGTGTGTGTGACAGTGTGTGCATGTATGCTTTAAAGAGAGAAAATATGGACACTACAGAGAATGCTAAGTAAAAATAGACATTGAGATAATTAGGCACATTTTGCCAACTACACATATTAGCCTCCGGACACATATTTTCTTTCAATTTTTCTGCCATTCTATTTAGCATTTATGCAAATCTGTGTAAATTTACAGTTGACTATATAGAAGGAAGAAAGGAAGGGAGGGAGGAAGAAAAGAGAAAATGTTTTCCTAGCATACAAAACACTTTTTATCCCAACAAAATATTACCTCCTAAGGAATACTTCCTCTTTCTTAAAAACAAAAACTAAAAAACACTGGATCTGTTAGTTCATGTACACATATACCTCATAAGGGCTGGGTCTATAAGAAGGAAACTACCTACCTATATGGTGTATTTTGAAGAATACTTGGAAAACCCCTTTACTGCCCAAATTCTCCCTTTCTTTCCTAATTTAGTACGTGCTAATTGATGTGGGGATTTTCCTGGGGAGTATCCTGAAGTCTGTAGCATTCCCAATGTGCCAAGTGGACAAGAGCCTAAGCAAAGGCTGCCATAAAGCATGCTTTGGTTCTCAAGAGACTGCAGTTTTTTTGTCCAATTTATTGAGGGAGTTGCGAGAAGATCTGGCATTTATCCCACTCTTGGGGGAAATAATGAATTAAGCAGTAATAGCTCTCATTTCTAGAACTGCCTCTTTGCAACCACCCACTACCGTTCTCCATTAAAAATAAAAATAACAACACAGGAAGTCTAGTAAGTCTTCTCCTTTAAAAAAATCTTTAGATTCTTGAATTCCCTTCTGATTCCTCAGATTTTGAAGTTAACGACTGTTCCCTAACTTTAATCAAATTCTCAAGTACCTAGCATTTAAAAGAGGACTTGCTACCATAAACTAAATCTCACTCTGCTGCCCTAACACTGGAAAGAATTTAAACTCAGGTTTCTGATGTAATTGCCTTTTATTTTTATAAAGACTGAGTCTAGAAAATCTGTTCCTTAACAATGTCATCTATCTTTCCATTTCCTGTTAAAGTAAAAGAAACAATTTTCTGGGTCCTTTACTTGTTGTTACATTCATTCTAAATTCACTATAATTCAACAAGGAATAATCTGACTACCTTTGAACTCCCTATGAAGGAAAGGGTTTTAAGTTTTGAAAGAGCAGGATTTCCAGGGCAGTAATTGGCCGACCTCAAATAAGAATTTTAACACTTAATAACAACATCATTAATGAGATCGCAAAGTGACACAGGTACTCTAGAAAAAGTTTAGCAGTTCCTTATAAAATCAGAAATACACATGTTACATGACCCTGCAGTCCTAGATATCTACCCAAGAGAAATGAAAACATAAGTCTCCCCAAAGATTTGCACACAAATGTTCATAGCAGCATTATTCATAATAACCAAAAAGTTGGAAGCACTGCAAAAGTTCAACAGCTGGTGAACGGATAAACAAATTATGGTAAATCCATACAACATACCAATTAAAACATGAGAACTATGACTAATACATTTAAAGACATATAACTGTATAATTCCATTTATGTGAAATTTCTAGGATGGGCGACACCGTGTAGACAGAACGCAGTTGCCCGGAGCTGAGATGGGGGTAGGATCATCTACATCCAAGCCCACAGGAAGTGAGCAGGATGGTGTTGTGCTCTGCACTGGAATGTTGTGATTGGTTGCATAACCCTATAAATTTACTAAAACTTGTCAAGCTGATCACTTAATAATTGGTATAAATTATGCCTCAATAAAACTGTTCTTTAAACATCTTTAGTAACAAAAAAAAAGGAAGGAAGGAAGGAAGGAGGGAGGAGGGAGGGAGGGAGGGAGAGAGGGATGCCCCTGAATATCTATTTATCTCCAAAAAAAAAAAAAAAAAAGATGGATAAGGCAAAAAATCATGAAATTACTAAACTCTAAAGGGGATGACTTGGGCCTCTGCTGCTGGTGCAGTGGTTGAGCACTGGGCTGCAAAGCTGCCCACAGCTTCTGCAGCGCTGGTTCGATCCCCGGCCGCCTGCAAGGGTCCCACATGGCACGCAGACCTCTCCTGCCGCCCGCTGCTCCCCTCAGAAGTGTACTTCATCAGTCTGCCTGTTCTGTTCCCCGCTCTGGCTCTGGTGAATTCTCTCACCCTCCCGCGCTTCTGACTGTTCCCAGTGCTTGTATAAATAAATAAATAAATCTTTAAAAAAAAAAAGGGGGGGGGAATGACTTGGGAGGGAGGCATTTGTATAAATATACTTTTCAATATGCAATTTTTCTTTTGGAAATAAAATAACCTTCTACATAAAAAACAAATATGTTAGTAAGGATGGAATGGGAAAAATATAATGGCGAGCAAATGAAAGTAATCATCCCAGTTATATTTCAAGTGAGTATTGTAACCACACAGAAGGAAAACAGCAAAAGAAAAAATTTATCCAGACAATGTATGAATAGAGTATTTGATTACATGCCCTCAGTTTGTAGTGGAGTAATGAGGCATGGAGGAAATTACAAACAAATCCTGAACTGTTTTAGTAGGTCTATTTTATCTAGAGGCAATAATGAAGCAATTCAGAAACTATTTTCAATGTATTACGCAAATTAGAAAATAAGTAAGTATGCTGTTATAGGATCCAAGGTTATCGCTTAAAAAAACTTAAAAATACAGAATAAGAAAAGAAAGCAAGAGAACACTGTGGGGATGGATGGAAATGGAAATTATTGCTATGAATTCATGTTTTCTAAAATACATATATGTTCACCATGTATGTATATAGGTGTTACGGATATATGTATTTGTGCCTGTATATTTATATAAATATGCATTGATTTTTCTAGTTCATACAACAGCAAAGATTTGCTACTTGCAATGAGCATACCTCAAGATCTGTTTCTAATATCTTGGTTTCTAATATCTTTTCCCATTAAAAGTAGACATATTTTTGGGTCCAACCATTATGGAAAGCTGTCTGGAGGTTCCTCAGTCTACTAAAAATGGAGCTACCATATGACCTGGCAATTCCACTACTAGGGAATCTACCCAAAGGACACAAAAACATTGACTCAAAAGAACACCTGTACCCCTATGTTTATTGCAGTACTATTTACAATAGGTAAAACCTGGAAACAACCCAAATGCCCAAAAACAGATGGCCGGATCAAGAAGATGTGGCACATATACACAATGGAATCAAAAAAGATAAACTCATGCCATTCACAGCAACATGGATGGAAGTAGAAAGAATTATGTTCAGTGAAATAAGTCAGAAGGAAAAAGAAAAATATTGGATGGTTTCACTTATAGGAGGAATATAGAGGAACCAAATAAGACATCAGGGGCAAAAATAATAACAATACAAAAAAAAACCCAACAAAACAGAAACAGACAATTATAAATCAGGGGACAGAAGAGGGATTAGGGGGAGGGAGGGAGGAGCACAGGGGACTGAGGTGATAGGGCATGGGTGCATTGGTAAAGGAAATTCTATGGGGACTACACTTGAGGTGGGGGGAGCGCAAACACTGTTTAAAAATGAACAATGATGTAAAAAAATAAAAAATACATATACCTATGTTATAAATATAATCATTTACAGAGAAAGGAAGGATAAAAGAAAAAAATAAAGACAAAAAGGTGAAAGATGGACATTCCTAGTCAAACAAACCCCAAATATTTGTGACCAGCAAAATTGCATGAATGCTAAAGGAAGCTATTCAGGCAAAAGGAAAAAGATAACAGGTGGAAATTTTAATCCACACAAAGGAATAAAGAATGTCAGAAATGGTAAATATGTGGGTAAATACATTCTTTCTCCTATTTCATCTCTTTAAAAGGTATCTGACTATTTCAAGAAAACACAGCAGAGTACACTGTTACAAAGTTCTTTCATGTAACAACATAAAATGATATATAGTCATTTAAAGGCAGACTATGATTAGTTACATACCGTAAACCCTAGAGCAACTACTAAAGAAATTGTTAAAGGAGGCACAACTACTAAACCAATAGTAGAATTAAAATAATAAAGGGATCAATTCATTAAAATAGTGCTAATAGAGGGGCCTCCCTGATGGCGCAAGAGGTTAAGCACTGCACTATGAAGCAATTTGCAGCCTCTGCAGCACGAGTTTGATCTCCGGCTGGCCAGGGAGAAACTCACATGGCAAAGCAGACATCTCCTGTCTCACCAGCTGCTCCCCTCAGCAGTGCATTTCAGTCAATCCGCCTGTTTTGTTCCCCACTCTGTCTCTGGTGAGCCCTCTCACCCCCACACCTCTGGCCTGTACCCCAGCTCTTATATGTATAAATAAATAAATCTTAAAAAAATAAAACAGTGCTAATAGAGCTTTGAAATACATGAAGCAAAAAGTAACAGAAGTAGAAAATAGAGAAAAAATTCTAATTGTAAATCACCACTCCTCTCTTAATGATTATTAAAATTTGTGGGCAGAAAATAGTAAGATTTGGGCCTCCCTAGTAGCGCAAGGAGTTGAGCACCCCACTATGAAGCAATCCACAGTCTCTGCAACATGAGTTCGATCCCCAGCCAGTCAGGGAGCAACCCACAGGGCGAGGCAGATCTCTCCTGTCTCGCCCGCTGCTCCCCTCAGCAGTGTGTTTTGGTCAGTCTGCCTGTTCTGTTCCCCACTTTGTTTCTGGTGGATCCTCTTACCCTGCAAATCTCTGGCCTGTTCCTCAGCTCTTGTATGTATAAATAAATAAATCAAAAAAAAAAAAAAGAAAGAAAATCAGTAAGACTTGAATAACATTATCAATCAACTTAAACTGTCATTTGTAAAACACTCTACCTACCAATAGCAGAATAGATACTATGTTCAAGTGTAAGATGGAACATCTATCAAGAGAGACCATATTTGGGACCATAAAACAAGTCTTAATAAATATTAAGGGTTTGAAGTCATTCATAATGTGTTCTCTAACCACAAAGGACTTAATTATAAATCAGTAATAGAAAGATATCTGGGAACATTCTGATATTTGAAAATTAAACCACATACCTCTAGTAACATATGGATCATCAAAGAAACCACAAGTGAAATTGAAAGATATTTTGAACAGAATTAGAACAAAAGCAGCAATCTTTTCTTTCTTTCTTTCTTTCTTTCTTTTTTTTTTTTTTTTGGCATGTACTTAATCAGGGAATGTGTAACTTTCAATGTTTATGCTGCAAAGAAGAAAAGTTTAAAATCAAATATCTAAGCTTCCACCTTAAGAAACTAGAAAAGAGAGAAACTTAGCCCAAAGTGGAAGGAAAAGAATACCCAGAAATCAATAAATGGACAAATAACAGAGAAAACCGCTGAAGCCAAAAGTTGATGTTTTGAAAACAACGAAGTAAATCTTTAGCCAAATTGAAAAAGAAAAATAAGAGGATACCATCACCAATGTCAGGGCTGAACAATTCTGGTTTAAATTCTAAATTTAAACCAATAAACTCATATACAGCTGATAGGAATACCAGTGGCACAGCCACTTTGGAAAATGGTTTGTCAGTTTCTTATAAAGCAAAATAGATCTTTATCACATGATCCCACAATTCCATTTCAAGATAACTCACAAGAAATAAAAAGGTATATTCATGCATATTCCTGGAAACAGACCAAACACCACCAACAGGTGAACAGAAAGCTTATCTGACACCATGAAGGAAGAAACTTTTGAGACATGCAACAAACACCACACTGAAACTATATTTTGATTGTTCTTTTGTCCTCCTAGGTACCCCCACTTTCCTCTCCCTCTCTCTCTGACTCTTTATCTCACCATTGCCACTATAAACTCCCTGAGATTATGAGCTATTTCCTCTTTTCCATCATCTTCCTAATGCTTAGCACAGAGCTTGCCATACAGTGGTTATTACTTGTTGTATGAAGGAATGTTATGACTTTTCAATGTTTTTGAAGTTTCTATTAAATCCAGGTCAGCTGCATATTCTGAGACACAGGGATCATACACTCTGTTCTGGTGAAGAACACCATTCATTTTGACTTCTGGATAACTGGTTGGTGGAGTTTATGGGATGGTAATGAAAGCTCTTACGCTCCTGCTCCCTCCTTTGTCCCTCTTGATCCTCGAGAGATTTAAGCTGAGGTTTCTTCCATCCCTCCTTTAGGCTCAGGCACAGCGCCAGTCCCAACCTCAGTGTTCGAATTATATGCTCCTTTGCCCAAGTTTTAGGAGCCAACTTTCAATTTGGCTGTTGCAGTACGTTCTGGCTCTTTGGGAGTATAGTTTGGGTTCATTTATATTCATGAGCTTACAAAGGGGGCTGACTCATCAGGGAGGATGGGCAATGGATGAAGGCCCCTTTCCTGATCTTTTTCCTGGTTTCTCCATGGGATTAGCCAGGCTGCAATCCCCACTGAAAATAGCCCAGAAACTTCTTGGAGAATTCCTTAGTTTCCTTTCCAAATGGAACAGACCCTTCAGGCTTGAACTTCGGGTATTTTGGTCTCCCGAGATGAGCACCCAAAAGTGCACATCACCCTAAATACACTATGTTTTCATCTGCTGTGGGACCTGATGTGTTTTCCATTCACTTAAAAATGTGTAACCAGGTCTAGCAACCCACAGAAGCTAGTGGAAAACTAGCGCAGAAGATAATAACCCCAGGGACAGAGATTGCCATCGGCCAAGAGCCAAGGAGATTGTTCTTTCTTGGGATGGAGCTGGTTCACAATCTCAGCAATCCAACTTCAGGACTATGCTTTCACCTCTATAAATTGAGATGAATGAGTGAGTCCTTGGAAGAACACCATTAAATATTGAGAGAGGGGACCATCAAATCTACAGCAAATTTCACATTGTTTTCTGTGAGTGGCCACATTCTACTCAAAGATAAGCGTCAACGTGCCTGGACTCTGACTTACAGCTCTGGTTACTTTTTGAGAAGTGACTTCTTGGTGCTTTTCAAACATTCTGAGACCCACAGGTCGCATAGCGAGTAGTAACTTGCTAGGAAACTAACTTGATAGGAAGAGAGTCCTCCCCACTTCAGACAAAACACTGGAAGGTGTCATTCCTTCACGCTTTCATCAAGTATTTTTTTTAATTTATTTTTTAAGATTTTTTTTAAGTTGTTTTTTTTTTTAAATTTATACAAGAGCAGGGGTACAGGCCAGATGCACGGGAGCATGAGAGGATATACCAGAGACAGAGTGGGGAACAGAATAGGCAGACTGAGCAGTGGGCGAGACAGGAGATCTGTTTGCCATGTGGGTTGCTCCGAGGCTGGCAGGGATCAAACCAGCACTGTAGAGGCTATGGACAGCTTCATAGCACTGCGCTCAACACCTGTGCCACCAGGGAGGCCCTCATCAAGTATTTTTAAGCATCTTTCTTTTTTGGTGGGAAAGGCAGCAACAAACTCTGACTTCATGAGGTTTCTGTCTGGCAGGAAAGATGACAATTAAATGGGCAATTTCAATAAGTGCAAGTAGGCAATGACAGAGAAAGTGCTGGGTGTGACAGAGGGGACCCTGGGAAGATACCGTGTCCCACTGAGAAGTAATGTTAGGGGAAGAGCCATGGCGAGATTCAGAGACATATGCCAGGGTCAGCCCCGGCAGCGAGAAGAGGTAGATTAAGGCCACAGAATGCTGAAGAGAGCCTTACCTGTAGCTGTTATGGAACATTTTTAATGACCATCAAAGAAATCATGTGAGCCCTCGGGGACATGGACAGAGATAAAGATGTTCCAAAATTCCAGGGTGCTGGTGTTTCTACTGGTAGGTGCACAGAGATCAAGCATTTCTTGTTCTTGTTGCTGAAGTCACCACACAGCTGACTGGCTTTGATGTAGAGATACTTTATTACATTACTTTCTTTTGTTCTTTAGATAGTTTTGTGTGTATATGTTGCTTTTTTTTTTTCTTCTTCATATATTGGCTCTGCATCCTCCCAGGGAGAGTAATTCATTTTACAAAGTTGATTATTCTAAAAAGTAAACTCATGTAAACTTTGAAAGACTACCATGAAGTGACTTGGTAAAAACTGGGGAAAAAGCAAAAATTAAAGAGCGCACCTCAGTATTCCTCAAACTTTTCATCATGGGCTTCAGTACCAGAGGAGAACAAAGCTCTACACCTAGAAACTGGGACATCACTACAACCTCTCATACATCAAAGGTTTTTGGTTTTATTTTAAAGCATTGCATAAACATGAATGCATTTTGGTTAACTGCACCACATCAAGGTTACTTTAATATGAAAACAGTATATTTCGTCCAAGTCTTTGAATACTTGATACTCCATGAAAAGAAGTCTGCATATTCTAGAGCAAGAAAGACTTTTTCACACTTTTCATTATACCTTGCATATGTTTAACTACAATTGCTGGTACGTACACAAAATTTACAGTAAAATACGAAAATAGTCCACAACAGTTAACAATGGATAATATCCTCCACCCCTTACTTTTGTAATAATGATCCAAAATCTCATTCAGACAGATGGATCTATAGCAATATCTTTGTATCTGTTTTTTCTTTCAATCTTTAAAGTGATGACAGCAACATTTGCATGTGAGGGATGCTATAAGAATTAAATTGAATTAATGCACGTAAATATTGAACAATAATGGATAGTCCATAAAACTTTACTTCGTTCAAATGTAAGGTTGTACCTCAGTGTAATTTAAATAAACTTCAGAGGGAAAAATCAATTTTATAAATCAAGACAACTTGTCACAGAATTGTCTGAAAGTCAAAACACTTAAATTTTAAAATAAATGACTAAAGTTCTGGAAAGTAAACTTCTGTTTTGAATGCTCCTGATAGCTTCAGAAATTCATTAATTCTGCTTATGCTATGGTCTTACTGTCTAAAAGTTGCAACAGTAATACTTAGTATGGAAATAAATAAGATGAAAGAAAGATCCTTGAAACACACATCAGCGATGTTCTGTGTCTCATCCTTGACCATGGTTTTTTAAGTGTGATTCAGATGTTTGATGAGCACCATTGTGATAACATAAGAGGTACTCTTGTAGGAACAGATGAAAAATGTGAGGGCAATGGAATGAGCAGAACTGTCCATGGCGACATGATAACCACTAAGTAGGCAACATAAGAATGTTAATGTCCACACATTAAAGGGACCAGCACATCTTAAGCATTATGCTGGTCTGTGTTGGGCTGAGGATTTGAAATATGTGATCAAAGATTCCCTAAATGTTTCTTTAGAAGTCATTGCACAAGACTAAAGAAAAGAAGGGGGGAAATGTCACTGGACCTCAAATCTATAATTTATATTTTTAAGTCAGTATTTGGAGTTCTATATCATCAAATGAAATTTAGATGGAAAGTTACTGATTGTGTTATTGAAATTAATATATATTTTATTGTTTAAAAAGCACAATGAGAACTAAATAAGCTATGTAATTCAAAAACTAAATCCATTAGGAATATAAATGATCTAAACCTTCAGTTTAATTTTTTGTGTGTAGTAATTTGTCAGGTGTCATCATTTTCTTACAAAGAAAAGAATTTTTAAATACTTGGCTATAAGTCACTAAGAATTATTTTATAGCCATATTCCCTTCAAAGTAAATTGGCTATCTTTAAACATTTTAAAGAAAATTTGCAAAAGATTTTCTAGACATTATTGAAGAAAATAAAACCCTATTATAATGAAAATTCCCTTTGGTAAAGATAGTTATTATATTTCTTTGGTAAATATGACAGATGGAAATGGTATATAAGAGACAATAAGCTAGGTATACAGAGTGCTATTTTATTGTGCACATAAGATTCTCATTAGTTATGTGTTAGCTGTGCTTATTATATCATATAACTGTCATTGCCATTTTCCTTAATCTATTCTGTTCATTTACTGCTTTCATATTAACAACAGCACCCTGCAAGTAGAATCTAGCAA
This sequence comes from Talpa occidentalis, assembly GCF_014898055.3. NCBI lineage: Eukaryota > Metazoa > Chordata > Mammalia > Eulipotyphla > Talpidae > Talpa > Talpa occidentalis. The sequence goes on along the minus strand of NW_023601433.1, from coordinate 68,243,039 downwards.
ATTTAATCTTTTCCTATTAGATTGCATTTTCATATTTACAGGACTATTTGGAAAAAAAGAAGACCAGGGTACAATTCTCATGCCAGATTGTCACATTAAATTAAATCTATATCCTTAACAATGAAATGGTGCTCTCAGCACATGGCTATGCTTTCAGAATTAGATTGGTCTTTGTTTCTGGTTTTTCATGTCACTAAGAACTATCTCTTGCTGTTTGGAAAATTCCTTTCTGAAATTATCTGTGCAGTATTTCATTTAAATTGCAAGAAAGCATAATTCCCTGAATTTTATTTTAGTAACACAGCTAGAACTACTAACTAAAAAGACATACCAGCCAAATGACAGAACACAAACTTACGTGCAGTAAGGGAGTCACATATGGAAACACCCATGGCTGATGTTTATTATCAATTATAATCTTTTGCCTTGATTTGAGTTGTTACCACTTGAAGAAAATGTATTTCCTGAAATATATCAAGGCATCTGAATTTCAAATAAACATAGAAGAGGCAAAACATTTTAACTTTCTAAAGTATATGTTCATATTTTTTATATATGTGCATGTTTGTATCATGTTTTCTAATAATATCAACATAAAACACTGTTAGTAGCGACAATAATGACATGAATGTGCCCTCCATATGCCAGGCACTATGCTCAGCATTGTACACAGCTTTTCTCCTTTAATCCTCACAAAACTGTATGAAATAAAACCTACCATCCCCATTTTGAAGCTGAGGAATCTGAGTTTTAGTGACATTAAACAACTTGCCCAAGTAAAGTCAGTAAGAGGTAAAATGGGGATTTGAAATGAGACACTTGGCTCCAGATCCCATGTTCTTGAACTGCTCTTCTTACTCCAAAAGAATTAAGATAACTCTACTAATACAGCAGTATGATATCGAGGACAGTGGTTAGGACATAAATACTAAGAGTTCTCATCACAAGGAGATTTTTTTTTCCATTTTTCTTTATTTTCTGTTTATTAAATGACTATGATAAAATGGATTTTAGCTGAACTTATTGTGGTAATCACTTCATTATATATGGAATTCAAAGCTTTATGTGGTATGCCTTAAACCTAGACAATAACTGATTGAATTATTACTCAGTAAAAATGGGGGAAAATAATTTAAGATAATTTTGAAAGATGCATACTATATCTCAAAACAACAGGAATTAGGAGTACAAAAGAAAGAATAGGGATGAAAATGGGGACAGGAATTAGGCCTGTACATGAAACGCACTATACTACCTTAGGCTGAACCACAGGGATACTTTAAGTTTTCTAGCAGTCTGTGCAAAGTCCAAACAAAATATGATACCTCTATTAAAAAACCAAACCATTTACTCAAGGAAAGCACAACTATTCTTTCTTTATATTAAGCCTCTTAAGGATTCCCATAAACAGAATATCAAGTAATGTAATGAAGCCCATTTTTAACAATCTCCATACAGTAAATGTGACCATGAAATTTGCAGAGTTATTTCTTATTAATCCACTGACACAGGCAAAAAAGTGCAACTCAGTTAACAACTCTCCAGAATGGTCCCAGGCACAAAAGGGCTACAATCAAGGTTGAAGACATTAATGAAGACAATTTGCTTTCAAAATAGAAAGCTGAACTAAAATAGATAATATATGTACTACTTTTATTTGTAGTTGTGATATAGGCACAATATTTCTCTGGAGGTAAAAGTAATACTTTCACATCAAAACTTGTATTTTAAAACAAGAGGAAATGAAAACAGCATGTAGTTACCTTCACTGTGTCCTTCACTCAGAAACCCCTGACTCTCACATCTGCTAGTACACAGTCGTTGTTCCCTTTTCCACCTCTCCATGCTAGTAGCATGGCAAGGAACATTATGGAAAAGCATGTGGAGCTTTTAGAAAACCTGAAGGTAGAAAAAAAGTAGAATAAAAATCAGTACCTGTTGAAGTGATTATGAGGTCAGATTTCAAGACAACACTGATCTTTTCTTATAAAATTTGCCCTCAGATTATCCTGTCTCACACTACTTGAAATGTTTCCTTTTTGACTTTGTTAGACTACATCAAAAACTACCCAGAAGAAAGGCTGTGGCTAGCAGGAATCCTCTTTTTATTTATTTTTTTTAAGATTTATTTATTTATACATACAAGAGTGGGGTACGGACCAGAGGTGTTGGGGGTGAGAGGATTCACCAGAGACAGAGTGGGAAGCAGAACAGGTGGACCTACTGAAATACACTGCTGAGAGGAGCAGCGGGTGAGTCATGAGAGGTCTTCTGCTTCATGTGGGGTGCTCCCTGGCCGGCCGGGGATCAAACTTGTGCTGTGGTGGCTGCGGCTGTCTTAACCACTTGCGCCACCAGGGAGGCCCTGAAGATGTATTTTTTTATGCACACAAGAGCTGGGGTATAGGCCAGAGGTGTGGGGGGTTGGTGAGAGGACTCACCAGAGATAGAGTGGGCCAGAACAGGCAGATCGACCGAAATACACTGCTAAGGGGCAGGCTAGACAGGAGAGGTCTGCTGCACCATGTGGGTCAGCTCCCTGGCTGGGGATCGAACTTGTGCTGCAGTGGCTGCAGATAACTTCACAGTGCCAAGACTTCATCCTTTGCACCACCAGGGAGGCCCAGGAATCCTCTTTTCAAACTGCAACTTCCCAAATGCCCAAAAATAAATGACTTGATCAAGAAGATGCAGTACACATACACAATGGAAAACTATTCAGCAATCAAAAAAGAAAAACTCATGCCATTCACAGCAACATGGGTGGAGTTAGAAAGAATTATACTCAGTGAAATAAGTCAGAAGGAAAAAGAAATATTGGATGGTTTCACTTATAGGAGGAATATAGGGGAACCAAATAAGACATCAGGGGAAAAAAATAATGACAATGCAAAACACAACAGAACAAAACAAAAACAAACAGACACTTATAAACTAGAGATATCCTGCAGGGGAGGAGGAGGGAGAGGGATCAGAGGGAGGTGGGAGGAGCATATGGGGCAGTGATGATGGTGCACAGGTACATTGATGAAGGAAATTCTGTGGGGACTACACCTGAAAGGGCGGGGAGGAGGGGTGGTTGGGGAAGCAAACAATGTTTAAAAATGAACAATGAGGTAAAAAATATATAAATAAAAGGGAAAAAAACAACAACCCTGCAACTTCTGGCAGTTAATGATCTTTCAGTCATTCATAGCTAAGGAGAGCCTAGTTTAATCAACTACTGTTTTCCAGAACTTAGCAGAGGAAATTTTCTTGGAAAAATACATTCCCACATAGACACACACACACACACACACACACACACACAAACACACACACACACACGAACTGCCCAGGGAAACTACAGCCAAAGTAACAACTTAAGTCCTGCAGATTATAGCAGAGAACTAGAAAAATTAAGAGAACAATGTCTAAGAATGAGCACATGAGAGAAAAAAAATTTTATTCAAAGAGAGTGAAACTGGAAAGTCTACTGGGTTGTTTTCTTTTTTTAAATCTCCCCCTAAAAAAAAAAAAAAAAAAAAAAAAAAAGCAAACACACAACACTTGTTTAATGTCCCAGAAAGCCTTTAAAACAAGCAATTTGTCCCCTTTTCCTAAGCACAAAGCCAAAAATAGGAATAATTTGGCTTTCTCTTCTGAGGCAGATCTGTGGAAGCCCAGCCTGAGAACACCCTCCATGCTCTTGACAGAGGGAGTGGTCATGAAGGAATTCTGGGCATCGTGATATGCATTTCTACACAGAACATCCAAATGGGAAACAAAACTTGACCTGATTTTCTCCAGAAGCAGACTGCACTTCTTTTTCTTGGCTCCCTTTAAAGAAGAAGGGGGAAAACAACTTCAAGCCTTTCCTGCTATCTTCTCCTAAATGCTGTGCAGCTTGAGGGTCCCCAAAAGGAACATGGTCAGCTATATGGTATGATCTGATTTTATAGGTATTTGATCTCCTGATAGTTTGAAAAGAAGTTGCTTGTCAGACAATTTACTAAAAACAAATAACCTCTGTGGAGCGCTTCTGCTCTCTGGGCCTTATACTTCCCACTGTCTCACCTCAGGATCTCATTACCCTTACCAAGATAATGGCAATAGGTCCCTCCTAGCCTTCTCTGGGTAGCCTTCTCCCCCTTAGCCTCTTCTTCCCAAAATGCTAATGGGAAGTCTCTCAAGCAAATCTGCTATCATAGCTATCCCAAGGGGTAGGGTCTGGAACTCTCTCTTTGTTGCCCACGGCACTAGGAAGTAAAGTAGCTGCTGCGCACAAAAGGCCTTTCCTGTTCATCTCTTTCCAGAGTCCTGACACACACACATACACACCTTGTTGCCCAACTGTTGAATACCAGAGCATACCCACAGGAAGCACTTCCAGGCCCCTCCCACACATCTCTGAACTCCCTCTTATTCTTCAGGTACTTACTCCTGCTCATGTCATACTTTGCACCTTGGGACCCATTTGTCTCTCCCAGTCAGCCTCTTCCTTAGGGAATGCTTCCTGCTCTCACCTATCACACACTGCAGGGTTGTGTATTGCACAGTGGCACAAGGGAGAAATGGCTAAACTGTGTGCATTGCTGCCAGAACTGGCTGAAATTCTGTGGAAAACAAACCTGCCACCATCAAAATTTAATCTGAAAGAGAAGATATTATTCTTTTAAAGTTAGAAAAGGACAATAGTAAGGTTTTCAAAGAACAAAAACCTTGACTTTAATTCCAGCCTCAAGAATACTTTTTTCACTCAAATGAATGACTCCTGCAGTATCTTTCCTGTAGTATCTATTTCCCTCTCCTGAAGCACTTCTCTAGGTCCTTAATGAGCCAAGATAACAATGTGTAAGAATATTTTTTACCCTATCCTCAGTCAGCCTAATTTCATATGTACGGCTAGTCCATGATCTCAGCTATTATATGGCCAAAAAAAATTCAGAAGTGACCAACCTTTCCCCCAGATGTGCTAGCAGTTGATATCCAAACAGTCAATCAGATTGAAAAGCACAAGAAAAACAAGTGCAAGGTCAGGAGGCAATTTGAGGAAATATCCATTTGACAAGTGAGGGGAAGTCAGACAGTTCACCCTGGCATTTTCCTCTCTCACCCTCAGAAGGCCTTGATTGTGATTCCTCCTCATCCCTATCTCTGTTTAGAGGGAACAATGAAGCTATGGAAAGATCAAACAAACAGATCTTTGTAAAACAACAAAAAGGAAACAAAGATGTACAGAGGGGTGGGAAAGGGGGAGGGTGAGAGGGGGCAGGTAGGAGGGGGGTGTTGAGACTGCCTCTAACTTGCATTTCTGATTCAGGGGTGAAGCAGCTCTTAATTCCCACCTGTGGTGATCGGCTGCTCTCTGAACACAAGAGAGTTGAAATTCTAGAATCTTCTATGATGTTGCAATATGACCTAGAGTCATATTGTCCAGTATGGATCCTGGCATCTCCACCTCCTAGCTAAATGATCCTAGATAGGTTTCATAATCGCTCCAGGCCTCAGTCTCCTGGTCTTTAAAATGGACATGAGATTGCACCAACTCTCATATTTTCTCTGAGGATCATATGAGTTAAGATAAATATAAAACATTCAGAAGATTAAATCTCAATAATTTTTAGCTATTACTTTGTTAAGCAAGCAACTAAATTATTTTGTGCTTTGAGCTTTTCAACCTGTAAAATTGAGTTTGCTTCTTTCTTTCAACTGCTCATTAGAAAAATTAGAGGAGTATTATGAAAAGCTTAGAAAATGTGAACTAGCATATGTCAACTTGGAAGACATATTTTGAAAGATTTCATAGTCACCAAAGTATTTAAATTTGCACAGGGTTATTTATTTATTTATTTATTTATTTGTTAATCTTACTTTTCCCAAACGCTTCCACTTTAGATATCATTAATTCTGGCTCCTCTATCCATCAGCAGGCAGAGAGAAAACCACCATCTGCCTTGAGAAGATAAAAAAGGAGTTTCCTCACCAACTCTCCAAGTTCCCATAAAAACCAAGTCCAGATGAGTTTATGATCCTTTGTGCATACTGCATGAAAATTTAGCAGCTAATTATTAGCTAGAATTTGTTAAGTACATACTATTTACCAAATAATACACCAGACACTTTGCATGATTACTGATGGGCACCTTAGAGGCCTTGATATCCCATTTTACAGAAAAGTCTATGGGTAGAAATGTAGAGTAAGCAATCAGCTCTGTCTGACTCCACGCCCTGCTAGTTTAACCACTATATAATGCTGCCTCTTTCTCTTCTAAGTATATGAGACAGTGTTATTTCCCTGGTATAAGTGCAACATTTGATGTCACTAATTTTGAAGTATTTTTGTTAGAAACGAATTTATATTGTTTATAATCCACCAAGTCCATGGTAATTTGTTGTAGCAACTTATTTTAGTCCTTTCAGGCTGCTAAACAAAGTACTATAGACTAATTATGTGGACTTGAGCAATTTCCTAGTCTGTAAAATAAGGTAAGAACATTTTATTTCTAGATTGTAGGATTAAATAAGATCTTAGCCCAAAAGAAATAGCAATTTTAGTGCCCATCCCTCCAATTTTCCTCCCCTCTCCCATGTTATATACAAATTCAGAATCATAAAATGATATTTAAGCAGTAGTTACTCATATTTTACCAAATGAGAGACTATGGAGACTTTAAAAGAACAAACTTCTCTATTTTAACTGTATGATTCAATTTATAATAAATTATAAAAACAACTTTTCAAAAACAATTTGCATGAAGTTAAGGTATAACTAGAACAGCAAATGACAGTCATCTGAAATAGTGCTGTAGAATGAGTCTTCCCAAGAATGTTCAGATAGGCTTTTTCAAAGATGTCAGGAGGAGGACTTTTCTAGTATGTGTCTCTTTGGTATGTGGAACTAAGGTAAGTCGAGGTCTGTGAGCCTCGGGAGAAAATACTACCATTGCTTAAAGAATGAAGATTACCTACATTTGGAGATATCTCCAGAAACAAGCTTTTCATTGGGAGAAACCTATCTTCAGGCAGGGAAAACAGCTGGAAGTGAGATTTCATCATATGAACACATCCCCTCCTCATCACATGAGACTCCTCCTCTCCTTGACACCCCAGGCTCCTTAGCACAGGATATAAATACTGGGTTTGTCCCCATTTACTTTAGAATTTATAGTCACCTAAATTTTCTGGACATATGTCATTAAATTTGGTATTTTTTCCTGACTAATCTGTTAATGCTAATTGGTTATTCATCTAGCCTCAGAATAACTGAGGGAGTGAGGTTATATTCCCCTGTGCCCCAACAAGGGTTATAAAAGAAATAAAACTTAGAAATTAAAACTTAGAAATTTTTCATAAATAAAGTATAGCTTATTGTACCACAATGGCAAAATCCTTCAGCCTATGTCACAAATCAATGGCTTCAATTTCTTTTTAATACAATTTTATGGAAATCTTTTGAAATTGTGATACTGAAAATTCAGTAACTTTTCTAAAGCCAAAAAAAGTTAAATCTCTATTACTACATAAAATTATTAAAAATTTTAATAGGTAAATTCATTCCTTTTATTGGTGTATGTTAAAGTCTTTAATGAAACAGTTATATAAACTAGAAGATAATCATCATTGAAGGATTTGATGAATCATAGCTCTAAGGGACACTTTAACAAGAACACAATCCAGAAGATTCTGCCCTAGCTCATTTCTCATATCACCCTATTATTGAATATAAATGTAGCACTATGGAAGTACTTATTTTTAAAACTTTTATAGAAGATCCAATGTGTCTACCATTCTTTGCCATACAGATATTAAAATTTTTTCAATTAAAGGCTAACATTTATCATTTTCACTAGCACACTTATGGGCTCAGGCCATTTTAAAGGGCATTAAACAATTAATAAGTTAAATCCTGTCAAAGATAAACTATCAAGCAGATGACAAAAGGAACCCTTGCTTTGAAGCTTGAAAAAAATTGCCTTTCACTGTAAAAAAATCATGGCTTTAGGTTCTGTTTCATGTTTCCTCAAATGTTTCATGTGGATCTTTCTTTCCCTAGAGCAAAATTTGTGATAAAATATATAATTTATTGTCATACATTCTTCCCTTTGATGTCTTTTTTTTTTCCTCTGAGGTCCTTGGAAACATTGAAATCACAATGAACTCACTTTTCCTATAGATAATGGAAAAGATGGCAGGATTTGCAAAAGGTAGAAGCTGCCTGGGAGGGATGTAAAGAAGAAGACCAAAAGTAGGAGAAAGAAGAAGGAAAATTGCAGAAACTATTACTAGTTTGATAAGAGTTGGTCTTCTGGGCCTTAAAATAGAAAGTTGAGGGCCTCCCTGGTGGCACAGGCGCTTGAGCACAGCGCTGAGAAGATGTTTGCAGCCTCTGCAGTGCGGGTTCGATTCCCGGACGGCCAGGGAGATTCCCACATGGCGCAGCAGACCTCTCCTGTCTTGCCCGCTGCTCTCCTCAGCAGTGCTTTCGGTCCATCTGCCTGTTCTGCTGCCCACTCTGTCTCTGGTGAATTCTCTCACCCTCCTGCACATCTGGCCTGTACCCCAGCTATTGTATAAATAAAAAATAAATCTTTTAAAAAAATAAAAAGTTGAACTTCAGGTAAATATTATAAATATCAGTGGAATTATGGTCCTTGAATGTAGTATAACTGTGTGAAATCAAACCAAGTCCAATAGTTTGTTTCATACTGAAGAATGGAGACATCATATTAAGGATGTCTCTTGGGTGTCATGACTATTGTGGGCAGGTTCTTTACACATTTATCTATATCATCCTCATGACAACCCCATGAAATAGATCTGTTCTAAGTATACAGGTAGACAAAGTAGACAAGGTAGACAAAACAGTCTTTTTAGGGATTTAATGCTTTTGTTTTAATGACAGTCTCCTACCTTTTTTAACTTTTAAAAGATTATATAAGCAAACTTCCACATTGTATGCATTTCTTTTACATTTTAAAAGAATAGATTCATCAGGAAAGGGAAAAAAGACACTTTCACAAACAAACAGATAGGAAGAGCTACTATTGCTGCTTTGCAAAGGGAAAATGTTTGTGAAAAGAAACACCTGCATAGTAACAGGCAGGCAAGAGAGCTGCCTAAAATGCACAGTTTAATAAAATTAAAATTTCTTATTATATCTCCTATTCAATTCCTAAATTAATCAGCAACATACAAAGGAAGCCGCTATGACAAAAATTGTACATTTTAATCTTTTAAGTCATAAAGAAAAGCAGTGAGGAAATGCACTCAAATAGAACAAAGATACGAATCAGTAAATTTAGTGAGATGGTTAAAATGAGTCATTGATCATCTGAATTCATGGCTCTTTATCTTCTTTTGGATCATGGGCGCCTTTGACACTCTGATGACAGCTCTGAAGATGCACATTCACACAACTATCATAGGACTCAAGGATCGCCACTTAAAAAGTTTATGAGGTGAACTAACCCTAGTCTGTATTATTCAGAATGCAAGATTCATTTAAATATGAAAATGTTTTTAAGGACTTTTCAGATATCTTTATCTACTCTGTGAACATAAATTGCCTGACACTTCACTGCTGGTGACTGGGTAACTTTATATCCATGGGTGCAGGAGAAAGTGCTACTAGGGCCTTGAACCATAAATCTACGCATCCTAAAGCAACTTCATTAGAAACCAAATAAGGATGTTGTTGGCATGGGGAAAACATTAACAATATCATATCTTTCAAAGTTCTAAAGGAATATCCTCTAGAGTGAGTGCACATGCAGTTGTTAATTTCATGCTCATCTGTCAAATGAATGGATGTCCAAATTATTTCATGTAAATTGATGCATGACAGAGCAGACATGGTCCAAGGGCCCACAGCCTGGCCCCATACCCCTTCCCCCACGCAGGCATTGAATGCACTATGCACTAGTTAGTCCCGTCCTAAAGGAAAAGGAAGTTGTTGAAGGAACTTCACCAACCACTACCATCTCTCTCCCCCAGAAAACTGAGACGCTCCCCCCAAAAAAATAGTCCGGAGAAATATGAGGGGACATAATGAGGAAGCAAGACAGCCACAGCCACAGGAATTTAAAAAACAGGGATGGCGGTGAACAAGGGATGATGGTGAACATGTTAATCAACTCACCAGGCCCTGTACACATTCTTATGTCAGAAAAACTGCCAAATATTGGGGTAAAAACACATCTTAAGAAAGTGAAACTGGTGAGCTAAATTGGTTTCCTTTTTTTTTTTTTAAAGGAATACGTTAGTGGAGTTTTTTTTTTTAAGATTTATTTATTTATTTATTTATTTATTTATTTATTTATTTATTTATTTCTACAAGCACTGGGTACAGTCAAAAAGCACAGGAGGGTGACAGAATTCACCAGAGCCAGAGCAGGGAGCAGAGCAGGCAAAAGGACCGAAGTACACTGCTGAGGGGAGCAGCGGGCGGCAGGAGAGGTCTGCGCGCCATGTGGGACCCTCCTCTGGTGGCCGGGGAGCAGCCGGGGATCAAACCGGTGCTGCAGAGGCTGCGGGCAGCTTCACAACCCAGCGCTCAACCGCTGCGCCACCGGGGAGGCCCTAAATTGGTTTACTTTTGCCTATTGTTATTACTTAGCTTTCCAAATTTTTAGACAAAGTGTTTATTATTTAATATTATAGACCCAGTAAGATGGTTTCTATCCTTGGCTCTGAAACCAATTTGCCTTGAAAACTCAAGAACTTGTCTCTGGAATATGGCTTGTACGTGAAGAGATCTAACAGGACTCTCCTAGAGTTTCTAATGTTCTGAAAGTCTGTAATGCTCTACAGATACATATGGAAAATTTTCCAGTGGTACAACAAAAACAGGAAATAGGAAACTTCTGCACCAATTAAGATGAGGACTATACTCTGCCTCCTCCCTGCTTGAAGTAAGGGGGTAACTAGAAGTCTGCCAGGGGTGAAAGAGGTCTATGTTTCAGTGGATTTTTTTATGTGTCCCTTCTAAACTAAAAGTTAAAAGCTTGAGCTATGGCAAGACATAGAAACGTTTACAAAGTAGGCAATTTAATCCTGGTTTATGTTTTGTTTTTGTTTTTTGTTTTGTTTTGTTTTTGTCCTAACTTTGCAGCAACAACCCTCCCCACCCTTTCCTGAAAGCATGGGTAGGACTTAGCAGGCTCAGCATTGTCAATCCTCAGAACTGTTTCAAGTCTCAGAAGTCTTCCATAACCAGGCAAACTTGGCATCCTTTATTTCTTTCAGGTGCTGTAAGAAAAGCAACCTTATTGTGATAATTTACACTAAGATATGAATGTCAAAGAAACCTTTAATACCCCAAAGGCATTTGCATTTTTAAACAACATCCTGCAGAGAGAAAGGGAGGGAGGGTGAAAGGAAACTTTAATTAGGAGGATGTTAGAGAAAGTAAAGTTTATAAAGAACAAAAGGCTTTAGTTGTAGAGAGATACCTGAGCACATCAATGCACCAAATCTGCTGGAATCAGATCCTTATACCTGATTTTGCACAATTCCTTTCCTTCTTCCTTTTCTGAATCTGAAGAAGTTCTAAATACTTCTTCCTGACCCCCTCCCTGTCAGCCTGACAGCTTCTATGGGAAATGCTGAGGCTCCTGCAGAGCAGATAAGGGATAAACATTCGTAATTGTCTGTTATTTATAAGCCAGGGACTGTTTATATTCATAAGAGTTCTAAAATTCCATTTCTAAAACTGTAACTAATAACTCCTATCTCAAATATCATGCTATTGTTTTAAAGCAAATCAAAAAATGGCAAGCATCCCTCATTGAATTGTTTTGCTCTTACATTGTCTCTGCTCTTCTGAAAAAGTTAAAGGTAGAGGAGGAGGAAAGTCAACATTAAAAGAAATTCCAAATACCTGATTTAGTTAAGAATTTACAAGCGTACAATTCAGGAAATCACCCATATTGCTATATCCCCATTGTGCTTTTTATTTATTTGGCTTTTTAGTTTAAGTAATATTGCATTATACATTTTATGAGTTTCAGGTGTGCATCATTGACAATTAATATGTATATAGACTACTTTAAATTCTCCTCTAAAAGCCCAAATTATCCTTCACCATACCACTGTGTCCTTTGTTTTGATATATACCCCTTCTTCCTTTCCCTTCTGGTGACCACTAATTGGTTTTATAATCCAAAAGTTTACTTTGTTATTTAGTACATTTGTTTTCTCTGTATGCCAGATATGAGTGATAACAACCATTTCTCCTTTTTAAATGTTTTAAATTTATTTTTGCATAGAAGAACTGGGGTGTAGGCCAGAGGGGCAGAGACACAATGGGGAGCAGAACAGGCAGATCTACTGAAATACACTGCTAAGGAAGGCAGTGGATAAGACAGAAGAGGTCTGCTGTGCCAAATGTGGGTTAGCTCCCTGGTGGGGCTTGGGGATAGAGACTCAGGCCATAGAGGTAATAGCGCTAAGACTTAACCCCTAGGCCACCAGGGAGGCCCCATAAGAATTTCTCTTTCTCTAACTTATTTCACTAAAGTGCATTCATGTTTTGCAAATGACAGGATTTCATCTTTTTTTACAACTAAATAGAATTCCATTGAGTATATATACCATGTATTCTTCATCTATTACTCAGTGAATGGGCATACTTTTAATGAAAAAAGGATCTGTAATTTTTACAAAACTACTCAACAATGAAAAAAATTATATTTGTCTGCATACATACACACTTGTGGAAAGTATATGTGTATGAAGTCCTATGTATGTGTATATACATACAATGCTATGTGTATATATACAAACATGTATATACAAATAGTGAAGGAATTTATTTTTAATCTACATAATTTATCATGCAACTTTTCATAGTGGTTGGATCAGTTTGCACTCCCATTAGCAGTGTAGGAGAGTTCCTTTTTTCCACATCCTCACCAACAATTGTTGTTGCTAGTTTTTTTAATATGTGCCATTCTCACTGGTGTAAGATGGTATCTCATTGTAGTTTTGATTTGCATTTCCCTGATTACAAGTGATGTTGAACATTTTTTCATATGCCTGTTGGCCATTTGCATTTCCTCTTTGGAGAAGTTTCTTTTTAGCTCTTCTGCCCATTTTTTGACTGGATTATTTTCTTTGTTTTTTGTTGAGTCTCATCAGTCTTGTAGATTTTTGTGATCTACTTACTATACTCTGAATTGATTTGAAATTTGATCCAATCTGTAGTTCAAAAAAAGGTGATTTCTATTATAGGTCTTGGAGCAATAACCAAAATATCAAATGCATATATTGTGTTTCCAAATATTTTAAACCATCCCAATCTGAACTAATAAAATGCACTTCTCCACTGGATTACCAAAGGTCAAGTTGCTGGTCAGGAAACTATGCAGGTGGTGGAGATCTCATCAAAAACTTGAAAGAAGACAAAATAAATTTTTTACTGAAGATCTATTTTTTTGTAGTATCTCATCTTCAATGATAGGAGATTTAGGAAAATATAGCCAGTAGGAAAAATATACAAAAAGGGAAAGGAAAAGAGGAAAAATCACAAGGTTTCCCTTTGTCTGTGAAAAAGGTGTTTTTCTCTACTTACAACCTTCCTCTTAACCTTGGGTTAGATTGCCATTTGGTGAATACAATTCTCTCCAACAGAACCCCATGCTCTAAAACTCACAATGTCAGCACCAGAAAAACATTTTCTCTGTATAATCCTAACACAACTTGAATCAAGGAGGCAGAACTAGGTAGCGCAAAAGAATGTAGAGTCAAATGGAGCTGAATTCCAGCCTCATTTATTAGCTATGTGACCAAAGGCACTTTTTTGAGTTCCAGTTTTCTCATCTGTATAATGGGGATAATGAAGTCTGTCTCGTATGTTGTTGGTGAGCTAATGTATGTGACATACCTAGCATATAGTTGTCAAGGTGGCTGTGGTCCTTGTAAGAAATGGCCATGATATCATGACACAGAGCTCCAGTCCACTTTAGTCACCTCTTCATTATAATTTGTGAGGGTTCATGCCTTTTGTGCATGGACTGATCTGAGTAAAGTGTCACATGATAGAATAACTAAAATGCCCTTTTCAGGCTCTTCAAACAAGTGAGGTTCTGAATAGGAATGGGACAACGTAATACTGGGTTTGAACTTCTACCTAGTAAGTTAATATTTTTAAATGTTAGCAAAATGATGTGATGAAGCAAATGATGGCATTTGCTTCCTTTTGATTGTCTACCACTAGAAAAACTGGATGTAAGCCCAGTTCCACCAGCTATTAGCTAGATGACCCTGAACGAGTTCTTTTACACTTGCAACTTCAGCTTCCTCATATGTAGAAATACTTTACTCATTTCAGGGTTGTTATGAATAAGATAGTGTATATAAAATAGCTATGTAAACTGTACCGTTCTAGACAAGTATGATTATCTATGTTACAAAACAAAGTCATTCAGCAATGCAATGGTATTCAACAAAAATACTCCCTAATCACAGAATTTAATGTAAACCACAGCTTTCTCTTAAAGCTCATCCAAGAAATGTCTTATTGACTTCAATTTAAGAGGATATGGACCAAGCCACATGACACAAGTAGATTTTATATTTGCACTTTAAAAAATAATATAGGACCTCCCTGGTGGTGCAAAGGGTTAAGATGCAACCTATGAAGCTATCTGCAGCCACTGTAGCACAAGTTCGATCCCTGGACAGGGAGCTACCCACATGGCACAGCAGACCTCTCCTGACTTTCCCACTGCTCCCCTCAGCAGTTTATTTCAGTCAATCTGCCTATTCTCTTTCCCATTCTGTCTCCAGTGAATCCGCTTACCCTCCACACCTCTGGCCTGTACCCTAATTCTTGTATGCATAAATAAATCTTTAAATATATATATATAAACCTAATAATGAACTAAGTGAATATGTGAAGATAGTTAAGACAATTGCCTTTTAAATTTTTTCTTATTTCAAAATCATATGTATATATAAGTGCATGTACATATACAAACATACATACATACATGTATATGAGTCTTTAAGGAAACTTCAGAAAACAGATACAAGCAAAAATAAAATAAAAATCACGTAGAATCACACTACTCAAAGGTAATCATTATTAATATTTTGGATTATAACTTTCATGTCTTCTTGATATATAAACATATATAAAGAAATACATATTTCAGTTACAGAGTTTATAAAATGTTATCTGAACTCTGTCTCATAAGATGATCTTCCTGTTCAGCAACAAATGCAAATGGGAATGTAAATTGGTGCAGTCACTATAAAAGTCAGCATGAAGACTCCTCAAAGAATTAAGAATAGAAATACCATATGATTTACAATTAATACATTTCTGGATATTTACCCAAAGAATACACTAATTCAAAAATATATGTGCATCCCTAAGTTCATGTCCACATTATAGATAAGATATGGGAAAAAACCTAAGTGTCCATTGATTGGAGAATGAATGAATAATGCGGTATAGGTAAGTACACAATGGAACACTTCTCAGCTATAAATAAAGACAAACTGTTGCCATTTACAACATGGATAGACCTTGAGGGTATTATGCTAAGTGAAATAAATCATACACACAAAGACAGATACCATATAATACCACTTATATATGGAATATAAAGAAACAAAGCAAACCAAACCAAAATGAAACAGAAAAACAGATTACAAGAACAAAATGGTAATTACCAAAGGGAAAGTCAATTGGGATGACCAGTGAAGTCATTCAATTGTATGGTGATAGATGCAAAGTACATGTTTGGTGATGATCATGAGGTGATAAATACAGATATCAAATTAAAATGCTGGGATCTTGAAAGTTACATGTTACAATTAATATAACCTCAATTAAAATGTACTGCAAAAAATAAACACACCTGAATATTTCCATGGCATTGCAATGCCATTTTATGATTTGTAATATTCCACTGATGACATCTTTATTTACCGTGTGATGTTTGTCTCCATTTCTGCTGTTTTGAACAACAATGTCATGAATCTTCTTGAAGCTACATTTTTATATATTCCTGATTATATCTTCAGAATAAATTGCTAGGAAAAGTATTACTCATTCAAAGGGTATGTGAAATCATATGGCTTCTGATAAATACTGTTATATTCCTACTTAAACATAAGTAGATAGAAAAAATAAAATTTTCATAATCTCATATGATTAACCATTAACAATTTGCTATACTTTTCCAGTCTTTATAAATTGTGTGTTTACATATAATTCAATAGATATATTGTGAAATATTTTTATTCTTTGGCGTATTTATATTTCTTATGAATTTGTAAAAACTCAAAATATGTGTTGCAAATTTTTTGCTGTTTTCTACCCTTTAAATTTTTTTCATGGTGTATTTCGATCCATATTAAGTTTAAAATTGTCATTATTCAAATCTATTTAGCTTTTACCTTTTATGTCATGCATGAAAAGGCATTCCACATTTGATAAAAGTTTTCTTTTTTTCTATTTTCTTTTTATGGTTGGTTTCTTAATCCTCCTGGAATTGATTTGATATCTAATGCGAGGCTGAGAATGCTTTTTTCCTTTAACAACTGGTTAATCGCTGTAGCACATTGATTTTTTTAAATTATCCTTTCATGATCATTGGGCAGTTTTTCATTTTCCTCAAACTTTTATATAGTAATATTCTACTCAGTTTAGTTCTCTGGCTAGTTCTGTATCAAAACCATACTGGTTAAACTCTTTAGCTTCATCACAAAGTTTTATATAGGGTCACAGCAAATTCTGCTTTGTCATTCCTCCTTGAGAATGTTTTTTGGCTTTGCTAGCACACTTATGACAGCCTTTAAAATTAATATGACAGCTTATTTAGATCCTTATAACTTCATGCTGAAAAAGAAATTGCTTCCTCTTTTGTCCTCTTAAAGGTCTTTGTCTGATAGTTTCTTGACAAGTCTCTCTATACTGACCCTCAGTGGGAAAGAGATTTTGTTTTATTTCTCATTGTGATTTTCCTATCATCTGGCACTTTTCATGTTGTAGGCAATCAAAAAAATGTTTTAAGCTCATTGACTAAATTAATGTCTAATTATAAAACATCACCTTAAATATTTAATTGACCTGCGAAATCTAACTCTTCCTAATAAACTCTGCTTTTGTTTCCTTTCTCTTAAAGTATAGATATAAATACACACATGCCAGAGGATTATACACAAGCACAACTGGGAACATCAGTGAGGTACAAGTCATTCCAACTTCCCAAATGGAAAAAAAATGGTGGATGGAAACAAAGGACTTCCAAAAGTATATGGAACACCAACTATATTTGAAAAAATGAGAAATTTTTATATTATTCATGATAATGCACATTGCTCATTTTCAAGACAGAAAACAGAAGGAAAACCCTGATCTCTTTATTGTAACTCAACAGTTGATGACATTTAATTGCATCAACTGTCCAATCAGTGTTCTGTCAACCCAAAGACACATACTTGTCAATTCATGTTGGTTCAGGAGGGGCTTGGTACCACTTAGTTCAAAGATTTCTTACTCCTTTTCAGTTGTTCCTATTGTTTCTCTATTGGTAACTCTAATTTTTGAAAATTAATTTAAAATAAATCATTACAACCATTTCCCACAAAAGAAATTTTAAATGTCTTTTATATCTCTCCCCACTGAGCATGAAGTATGGTTCCAAATTGTAGCAGCATAGAATGATGTGGCATTTCATTTTCTTCAATAATTGATCAATATACATCTACTATCAATATAAATAGAGAAGTACACAATTTAAAGCCAGGTTCCTGTACAGAGTTTAAAATTCATTAAAATAAACAACAGATAATATGAAACAAAAATTACCTTCAAATTATAAAAAGGCATTAGCAACTCAAATGCATACCTTGGTATTTAGATTTTTATGTTTGAAACACATTATAGATAATGCCAAACTTACAGTGTTTATTTACCACATGCCAAGAACAATTCTAAGTGATTTTCTCATTTTCTCCTCCAGGTAAGTGCTAAGAATGAAACCTAAGATGCAATCACTATTATTATCCCGATTTTAAAGATGAGAAAATTGAAGCACAGAGATTAAATGACCTGCCCAAGGAAAGAACTAGGGTTCAAAAAAAAAAAGAAAGAACTAGGGTTCAAAGCCAAGCCTGGGTCCTGCATCCAAGTTCATATTAATTACACAGTTTACCAAGTCTGGATTTAAGATGGAGAAAAATTAAGAGATCTTGATACAGTGAATTTTATTTGAAATTTATACAATGTTCCCATGAAGATGGTTATGAGACAGAACTGAAAATGTGAAAATTAGAGTACCTGAAGATCAGAGATGAATTTTATATTTTTAAAATGTTCTACTACATCTAAAATAGGTTGGAGACTTGAAAATAATCATATATGTGCATATACATACACACACACATATACACATACACATATTAAAATGCATGCACTTTTGAAATAAAATACTTGGAAAAATAAAGACAGAAAAGTTGCATTGTCAATGAACCCAATGTTTCTGAGTTTACTCACAGAAATGTGAGACAATGGATGTGAAATAGAGGACCAGCTGTCAATATATGTAATACACGACCAGAAAATAACCCAGGCCACTTGTAATAAAGAGCAGCCCTTAGGAGCATCACAATGTGATTGCCTCATGGGCTTTAACTCCTCTATAGCAAATCGGACTTGATTTGAATTACAACAGATGGCCAGCCTAATGAAGGCAAAGCCAACAGGAGGGAACATTTTAAGAATTAAGTGTGAGGAAGAAGAGCCAAGAATTTTAAATGAACATTGTTAAGCACATACTTTGGATCTAATGATAAGGATTTGTGTAAATATCTTAAAACTTAAAGATTCTTTCAATATTATTAATTCCATATACAATATTCACCCATCTGCAGAGAAACTACCAAGTTTTAAATATAATTATATGTTAACTTTAGGTATAAATTGCCATATACTTTAATAAAAACATACTGGATACTACCCCATTATGTTTTATTAGCTGTGACTGAGGAGTTTCCAGAGATTATTAAAAAACCTGGAATTGTGTTATGCAGTTCCTTGCACACGTGTGCAAAGAATCCAGTGGCTTGCTGATAATTGTCTTGCAGATTTGGATCTTTCCTTTGTTTCCCAATTTTTAATATGTACAAATGTTACAGAATTCTTCCTAAAGGCCTTCAAAATAAAACCAGACATTTTCCTTTGTCTTCTAATCTCAAAACATTATCTTGTTTACCATCTGAGAAAATTAATAATTTTAAACATTTAGAGCAGATGAATAATGCCAAAATCATCTTGAAAAGTCTCACAGCAAACCTTTTTCAAGCAAAATAGCCTTCCTTTCAAAGAAGAAATATTTCATGAAAAATAGATAATGGCTATTTGTATAAAATATTTCTTATACTTCAAGAGAAGAATGGAATAAAATAGTTATACCTAGGAACTGAATTTAAATATTTTAGAGGGTCTCCCAGGTGGCACAGGGGTTAAAGACAGCGCTATCAAGCTACTGCCAGCCACAACAGCACAAGTTCGAGTTTGATTCCCAGCCGGCCAGGAAGCAAACTTCATGGCACAGCAGACTTCTCCTGACTCGCCCACTGCTCCTCTTAGCAGTGTATTTCAGTGGATCTGTCTGTTGTGCTCCCCATTCTCTCTGGTGAATCCTCTCACCCCCACCCACCTCAGCATACACCCCAGTTCTTGTATACATAAATAAATATTTCAGAGGGCAATCATAGCAACATGAAATAAATTCAAGTTTCACTATTTAAATACAATGAGTCATTTAATAAAGCAATAATCAAACATGTATTATAGTATTTAAATGAATGAGACAAAAGGGATTCTAGAATTTCGATGTGAATGTTGATACAAAAGCTCAGTGACCCTGGCTATTAATTTAATATGATCTTTCTAGTAGTGCTTCTGTGCCTGTTCTATGTGTTATTGCTTTGATTTGGCCAATCACTAAAGCAAGTACAGGCTGTTTTATATTTTTTTTTTCTAAAATCCTAACTTATAGTATCATAGTACAGTCAAGGAAATAAAAGAAGTAGCGTTGGTCCGCGGTACGGGGAATCAGTGGCAAGATACAGGTTGGGAAAGTTCATGGATTTAGGCCAGCAAGATTTTAAAAGCTGTCCCCAAGAATTTGGCTTTTATCCTCTTTAGAATAGTGGTATGGTCATTTAGGCAACTTAGAAAAAAAATAATCTGGCAGCTGTCTAAAAATATGTATTAAGGGAATATAAAACTAGAGGCAAATGAAAATAGTCTGGAAATAGATCAAGACAAATATGATGAGGGAATAGGATATATTACAGAGAAGTCCAACTGTTAGGATCTGTCACATACACTGGATTGGAGATATAAGACCAAGGAGAAATAATTCTAAGTTTTTAAGGGCACCATTGTAAAGAAATGTACAAAAGTAGTTGTTTTGGTGTAGCCCACAATTCTACCCAGGTGAATGGTATTCAATTCAGTGGTTTCAAAATACAGCACCTGTTTTTATTGTTTCTTGGGGATTAAAAAACTTGCAAAGGAGATAGTAGCCCACCTCTCGTCAGAAAGAAGAGATAACGTGTGGGCCTCAGACTGAGAAATAATTACTGGAAACAAATTTCCCAAGAGCTCAGTGACCATCTGTAAAGCATTAGGAGCTCTGAGCCAGTAACTAAAACCTGGTGAGATTTCTTTTGAAGATATTCCTTTTTACCCCATATACAGAGATGACTCAAAAATATGATTCCAACCAGACCTCTCACCTGAGCTCCAGACCCATCCACCCAACTGACAACTTGGATATCTTCTGGGAAATCTTAAAAGCACTTCAAAAATCAACTTTTCTAAATCCAAAGATATGTTCATTTTCCCAAAACTTGATCTCTCATTGTTCTCTTTCTCATGATTGGTAGCATCCACCAAGAAATAAACCTAGCAGTAACCCTTGATATGTCATAGGATATTAGGAATGGCAGATTTCCAAGGACATTTTACTTCTAAACTATCTTGCATCCTTTTATTCTCTCCACTCCCAGCTACTGAAAGATCCTTTGCACAAACCCAGCAACACCATTCTCATAAACCACAGTGAATGGCAAGATTGTGATCATGTCATCATCCCCATCCTAGAGTATGCTATTAATGTCTTGCCTGACTACTGCAAATCTTTGTCTGTTGAACCTGATCTTATATTTCAGACAGTTTCAAACCCCCAATACAGCTGTGCATCCTTCCTTCTTAAAACTTTTGATTGATCTCCCATTCCTCTTAGAAGCAAGACCCAAGTTTTTGTTTTTTTTTTAAAGATTTATTTATTTATTTATTTATTATTTATTTATTTTATTTTATTCTGGGTACAGTCAGAAGCGCAGGAGGGTGAGAGAATTCACCAGAGCCAGAGCGGAGAGCAGAACAGGCAGAGTGACAAAGTACACTGCTGAGGGGAGCAGCGGGCACAGCAGGAGAGGTCTGCGCGCCATGTGGGACCCTCGCCGGTGGCCGGGGATCGAACCAGCGCTGCAGAGGCCGCGGGCAGCTTCGCAGCCCAGCGCTCAACCACTGCGCCACCAGGGGAGGCCCAAGACCCAAGTTTTAACATGGCCTGCCAGGTTCTGCAAAGTCCTGTGCCCCCCCATCCATTCAGACCCAGCTCTCATTTCTCCCTCCACATGGGTTTTGGTTTTGGGAACCTGCCATGTTTCTTCTGTCTATAAAGCAAAAAACAATGATTTGATTTGGCTAGCAGGCCTATGAGCAATTGGATGATCCAGCTGCTCTTGGCCAGCCTTAGCTATCTCAGTAGGCTTGCTCATTGTTCTATGCTCCCTTAGGAAGTCAGTTGAGTCCTGACTAGTCTTGGGTAGCTTCATTCACATCTCATCTGCCAGTTACTTGGTTGCTAGCTAAGGTGTCAGAAGGACCACTAGGTTAGATAACTCGTCATCTAGCATTCTACCCCATCTTATTCATATGGCTCTGTCAAGAGTTTCAGAGTGAAAGGTCATGCACAACGCCTCTTCAGGCCTAAGTTCAGAATTAAGTTAACACCATTTCTTCCACATTCTTTTGGCTGAGTCACAAAGCCAACCAGTTAAAAAGCATCATGAAATAGGCTCTCTTGATAGGAGTTGCAAAGTCATCTTTTAAAGGAACAAATATTTCGGAGAAACTCTGTAATCAATATATCACAATATCTTTTAGATATTCATTCCAGATAAGCTTCCTGACTAGATCATGTCACACTATTATAGACACACTCGAGGAACCACTTCTTCATTGCACTTGTCACACTTGGAATTTCACATGTATTTGCATGGTTATTTGCTAAAGCTCAATTTCTCCCCCTCCACACACCTCTTCTTTTCCAGACTTAGAGGTCAATAAAAAAGTCCATTTGTACTCGCCATGATACTCCCAGCACCTGGCACAGAGTGGGCACTCAATAAATGTCTAATGAATTATAGTACTTCCTTTTGTGTTGTTTCACAAGAACATACTCCCTATCTCATAATAAAATACTTTTAAAAGTGAACTTTTACTTATTTGGAAGTGGTAGCTAGAAGATATGAGTCCCCAAGAGATAAAGTGAGTATACTCACTTCTTTAGGACCCATGGCAAAGAAAGAACCACATAAGGAGCAACACGGGGCTGGAAAGTGACTTTAGAATTTCATGCATAAAGACTCAAGTGGGGTATTTTTGTAAACTGAGGCAGAACAAACACACACATACACACTCACAAACAGGCACAGCAGGTTATTGAAAAAAGATAAAGGCTCCATTGTAGACTTGTTGAGCTTAAAGTTCCCAGAGAACACCCAAGAATCTAACACTTGGTATAGAGATCAAGGTTAGAAATAGAAATTTGGGAGTTAACAGTGTAGACACTGATAGTAATTTCAACCACAGAAGTAGACTAAAGTGGACAGGGAAAGAAAACACTGAGGATGGAACCCCAACAATGATATATTTAAGAAGCAAGAGGAACAAGAAAGGTGAGGCATAGTAACCAATGCTTAGAGAAATGAAAGCAGAAGTATGAAAAGTCCAGTTTAAGAAGTTAAAGGAGGAAAGAGCTTCAAGAGGGAGGAAGTGGCCTACAGCAAGAAATTCATCAGAAAGGTCAAGAAGATAAGACATAAGAAAAACTCATTTCAAAATGACATATGCTGTTAATACTATGAATTACTTTTTCCTAAAGAATTACTCCCATTTATGTTGATAGTCATCTAAATTATTTTATTATTATTATTTTTCTAAAAGCCTTAAATTTAATATTGTATGAGTGCAGGAAGGCAACTGACAAGCACTGCAATTTACATATTGTCCATTTTGTAGATGAGATTTTACTTTGAATGATTAGATATGCCACGTTCAAATTCCTGTCCCCTTCATACTGTGCTATGTTGCCTCACATTTATATTCATGTGTGAAATTAGTTATTTTGGTAACTTTCACTGTCACTCAAATCAGGAAAAAATAGCAGTATAGCATAAGTATAATTTATTCCCATATTCCACTTAATCTCAATTATATGGTATTGTATCAAAATACCTTTAAAAACTTTTTTTTTAAAGCAAGACTACCTGATAATGCAAATAGGACATGATAAATATTTATCATCAAGTGAGAATGTTATTGTCCAACCTGGTACAAATTCATCCATTTGTTATGTAAATGTTGACTATTAAGCTATTCTCTAAAAATGTATAGAATTGTCTCTGGGTTCTAACTTTTCAGAAAACATGGCTTAAAGTTGCCTAAGGTTGCACAGTTATTAAGCACTTTTTTTTTAATGCAGACTCACCAGGATGAACCACATGTTAGATCACAAAACAAAGGTCAATACATTTATGAAGATTAAAATCATATCAAGTATCTTCTCTGATCACAATGGTATCAAACTAAAAATCAAACACAAAACTAAATCAGGAAAAAATTCGAATATCTGGAGACTCAATAACATATTATTGAATGACTATTGGATTAATGAGGAAAGCAATAAACATGTTTAAAAATATACTTGGAAACAAATGCAAATGAAGACATAACTATCAAACCTATAGAACACAGCAAAGACAGTTCTAAGAGGGAAGTATACAGCAAGACAGGTTCACATCACGAAACCAGAAAGAGGGCCTCCCTGGTGGTGCAAGGGGTTAAGACGCAATCTATGAAGCTATCTGCAGCCACTGTAGCATGAGTTCAATCGCCGGCCGGCCAGGGAGCAACCCATATGGCGCAGTAGACCTCTCCTGTCTCGCCCGCAGCTCCCCTTAGCAGTGTATTTCAGTCAGTCTGCCTGTTTTGCTCCCCACTCTGACTCTGGTGAATCCTTTCACCCCTGCCCCACACCTCTGGCCTATACCCCAGTTCTTGTATGCATAAATAAATAAATCTTAAAAAAAAAAAGAAAGAAAGAAACCAGAAAGAGCTCAAATAAGAACTAGAAAAGAAAGAACAAAAAAAAATCAAAACCAGTTGAAGAAACAGTAACTATTAGAGCAGAGGGCCTCCCTGGTGGCACAGGGGTTAAAGTCTAAGCTATCAAGCTATCACCAGTCACTGTGGCATGAGTTCGATCCCCCGCCAGGGAGCTAACCCACATATGGCACAGCAGACCTCTCCTGTCTGGCCCACTGCTCCCCTTAGCAGTATATTTCAATAGATCTGCCTTTTCTGTTCCCCACTCTGTCTCTAGTGAATCTCTCACCCACTATACCACTGGCCTATACCCCAGCTCCTGTATGCATAAATAAAATAAATCTTTTAAAAAAGAAAATATGATATTTTTATAATCTTAGAGAAGGGAGATGGACAAAGTTGACTATCTAAACATATGGAGGTCTTTAAAAATCAATGACCCCTTAATAATGTTGAAGAACAGCAAGAAATTGAGACAAAATATTTGCGACACATATCATATGCCAAAGATTAATATCCACAATAAAGCAACACTACAAATCAATAAAGAAACAGAGAGACCATGAACAGGCAAATTGACAAATTAATAAATACAGTCAGTGTAATGCAGGCTGTGCTGTTCTCCAGTCTGGCAGGATTTATCACCCAGCAGCTGAGTGTGTTGTAGGCGGACTGTCCTCAGCTGCCAGTCCTCTCTGGGAATTACCCTCTGTGGAGAACATATGCTTCATCCAAGGGCATGCACTTCCCAGGGCAGTCCTCATCGAATGACTGGGGGACACTGGGGTACAGAGGTCCCCCTTTATCTACTGGGATATATTCCAACACCACTAGCAGATGCCAGAAACGGCAGATAGAACAGAACCCTACTGTACTGTTTTTTTCCTGGACATACATGCCTATGATAAAGTTTAGTTTATAAATTTGGCATGGTAAGAGATTAAAAACAATTATAACAGTATACTGCAAATGTCTGATTTCTAGAAGAGGAAGACTGTCTACTGACCAATGAACTTGGTCAGCAGATAGATCAGCCAAAATCTATCCCCATCCTCAAGTCAATGAACTTGCTGTTTGAGTTCTAGCTGAACTCTCCCCCTCTTTTGCACTCCTTGCCATAAATACAGCCCACTCCAAATCCTCAATAGACTCCCTGGAGCTGTAGCATGTGGTTCTCGAATTGCAGTTCCTCTACTATTCCACAGTAATTTCTGGTCATTTGAGCTTGCCTTAGATTGCCTCTTTATTTAGGTTGACAGGGAAATGCAATTTAAAAAAAAAAAAAACACCTCAAAAGTCCAATTCTGATCACTAGATTGGCTACATTTTCAAAGATTGACAGTATTTATTGATACTGATGTTGATATAGATGTGGGCAAAGAGCATTCTGTACACAGTGAGAAATTAAATTGGTAAATCATTTTTGGAAAGCTGGTATATTTATGTAAAAAGACATAGTTTATTGAAATATTTCTAATAGTGAAAAGCTGCAAATAGCACATGTGCTGTTTTGTAATATGCTCAGTATTCCACCAAGGAACCACCTCTTTCTATCTCATTCAGTGCAGGTGTGGCTGTCAATCAGTTTGACTGGGTGAAGGGATGCCCAGAGAGTTGGGAAATTTTTATTTCTGGAAGTCCCAATGTGAATGCGCAAATTCAAATCCATCAAGAGCTAAATAGAACAAAGAGGCAGAAGAAGGGTGAATTTTCCCTCTGCTTGAGTTGGGAAAGCCATCCTCTCCTGCCCTCAGACATCAGTAGTTGTAGGGTCTCATAAATTCAGACTCAGACTGGTACTTATACATGATTGGCCTTGGACACTATTGCTTCATGGTTAGACTCAAACGACACCATCAGCTTTCCTGGATGGTCATGGGACGTCTCAGACTCGATAATCTCATGAGTCAATCCCTCTTGCTACAATCTCTGTAATCTTATTGGTTCTGCTTCTCTGGAGAATCCCACTCAATAAAAGCACCTTCTACCTGATCACTTATCCAACCACAGAATCTCATGTGCCTTGACCCTGTAAAAGATCCAGAGGAGAGACCCCCGACTCCAATAGGACCGATCTAAAACCTGCTCTAGAACAGAGATGGATATACCATAAAGAGCAGCTCTCTTTGCAGACTGGCTGTTATGTTAAGTAAGGACTCCAGAGCCCATCTCCTCTGGCTTAGGAAGAAAACCTATCTGTGGAATGAACCCAACACACACAGAGGTTAATTAGGAGATGGAAACATACCTTCTTCCCTGATTTATGGTTTCCTTCTTAGTTATCGTCCCCATCTAACATAACCTATATTCTTCCATTATAAAAGATCCAAGAAAACTGATATTTTACTAAGTTATTCACTATTCCACTACCTAAAACAGGGTTTGGATCATAGTAATAACTACTTGTTAAATGAATTATAAATGAATAATAATGATAACATTTATAGAACACTGACTATGTGCCAGGCTCACAGTGGAAAGTGCTTTATGTGCATTAATTACATTAATCTTATAACTCACTTATAGTAGATTAATTATATTAATGTTATAACTCATTTCTCTAAATTGGTATGTGATATGTATCTGGGCATGACAATACTCATACTTTTTGCCAAATACAAAGGCCAAAGAGTAGAAAATAAAAGGTCAAAACTCGATTTCTCATTCGAAAATAGGTCCTTGAAATGCACAGTGAAGGCAAAAGTCTAGAATGCCAAGGCTTTTACTTGCAAGAGCTGAACCTTTAAACACTTTTTGGGGCAGCGGGGAGATTTCTGTATAAGTAGGACCGCACCAGAAGCGGTCCCTTGTGTGGTTCCCAAATCACACAAGATCAGGGCCTCCATTTTCAGTTGTCTCCAAGAAGGCTGAAACCTCATAGAAAAGTATCAGGGTAGGACCAGGTTATGACTTAGCTCTTCCTGATTGAGTTTCCATGTGGGGGCCAGTCCAAAGCCGCATGACCCTTTTAAGGAGGGAGAAGTGGTTTAGGGGGGATGAGAAGACCTGAAGGGAATCGGAGTCAGGCTAAGAAGTTGCCAGAGCCCTGAGGTATGAGGAGAAGAGACCCTGGTTTGATGGAGTCATCCAGTGGATCCCAGGGAATGAGGACGTCCACAGTCCATCAGTGATCTCTGTCCTCATCCCAGGACACTCCTGGGGAAGGAATGACTTCCTTAGCCTCTACTAGGTCAGTATTCATGAAAAACTCAGAAGTCACCATATTTATCTAGAAGGGGCTCAGTCAAGTTATCTGTCGTTCATTTAAGAACTGAGCAAACAGCAAAATACAGGATTAAGAGATTTGAGATTTGTGATAATACTATTAGTCCCTATTACTCCCGTATGGGAAGATCTTCAAGGCATAATGTTTAAGTAGAAAGAAAGCAAGTCATAAAACAGAATGAACGGTCTATAGGTGTCACGGACTTCTGAAAGTAGAGTGTTCCTATGAAACTTTTCCTTGAAAAAGTGGTATAAAAGGAAGAAGCAGTTACCATTAATTTATATGGGGAAAATTTTTTAGCATTCTAGATCCAAAAATTAATCTACCAAATCATACCAAATAACATATAAGACTTAGAATCTGCCGCGGGGGAGGTGCAGCAGAATCACAGTACCACATGATAAAGGCAGGAATCCTATGATACACACACAGTCTGTATAAAGGGCCTTGACAGTACCCTTCCCACTATTCCCTGACCCTCTAGAAAGGCTGTTTTAATGTAAAAGCAAAAATCCTCTTTACATTGTTTTTCATTAGCAAAAGCAGGTAGAAATATAGGTCTTTTGTCAAAGGGTAGTGGCATAACTCAAACTTTTGAAAAACTAGGGATACCTGTATGGAAATAAGGGGAAGTGGGCAGGGGGTGCAGGATAGAGGCAGAGAAGTAGGAAGGAGGGGCTTGTGGGTAGAAGAGTAGGAGGAGCGACTCTCCCTTTTTGTCCATGTTATTCTGGGCTATTGGAACTTTTTACGGGAATATATTTAACTGATTTTTATTTTAATAGAACATGAAATACAAAGATGCTGTGGTTATGCTGCATAAGCTTTTTGTTTTTAATTCAAGCATCAGCATTTCAGGATCTTCTTCCTTCTCCCAAGTCCACAGGCTGTTCAAGTGGCCCTCTTGCCTGCATTGCCGTAGGCTGGCTATACTATACATACACTATAGTATTAAAAATGGTGGGTTCATTGCTATATTTTTTCCACTAAACTATGAGCTTATCAAACATAAGGGATGTGTTGTACTTATTATGTCTAGAATCTTCTAAGACCTCATCACATATGAGATGACTCAATGGGGAAAATTATAATAAACCTATTTCTGACTTTAGATTAGCTCCTAAGATATTTTTTAAGCAAATTTTAATATATCACTGCTTGAATCAAGTTTGAATATGAAAGTTAAAATTGAAAAAGCCTAAATTAACAAAAGAAATGCAGGATTCTTTATTGAAAGTCAGTTTTTTGCCAACTCCCTAAGAAGAACCTCAGAAGATGTCATATTTAAGATGAAAGCACAAATTGCAGAATTATGATCAACAGCTTCCATATTTAAAATTCAGATCTAGAATTTTTTTTTAAAGATTTATTTATTTATGCATACAAGAACTGGGGTACAGGCCAGAGGTGAGGGGGGTAAGAGGATTCACCAGAGACAGAGTGGGGAACAGAACCGGCAGATCTAGTGAAATACACTGCTGAGGGGTGCAGTGGGGGAGACAGGAGACATCTGCTGCACCATGTGGGTCAGCTCCCTGGCTGGGGATTGAACTCGGATTAAACTCGCTCTGCAGTGGCTGCGGATAGCTTAATAGGCTGCATCTTAACCCTTTGCGCCACCAGGGAGGCCCAAATTTGATGTAACAATGATTTCATCTACAGTCTTCTTTTAGCATAACACGTGCAATTAAGCTGGTGTGAAAATATGTAAGGAAATTAAAAGTTTTTCTTCTGAGTCTAAGAAACCATGAACTGAATTCCACCCTTCTCAAGATTTTTTAAAAAACTTATTTATGCATATAAGAACTGAGATATGCAAGCCAGAGGTGCTGGGGTGGCGGGTATGGGGTGAGGGGATCAACCAGAGAGAATGGGGAGCAGAACTAGCAGCTCCACTGAAATATACTGCTGAAGGAAACAGTGGGCAGCCTGGAATCGAGCTCGTGCTGCAGTGGCTGGCGACGGCTTGACATCCCTGTGTCTTTAACCCCTGTGCCACCAGGAGGACCCCCCCCCCCGCTTCCATGATTTTAGGAGACCTGAGAAAGTGACTAAGGCTATCAAGGAGTGACAGATGGACACTAGATTATGACTGAAAGTAACCAGCACTCACACACTATACATCCTAATAACACCAAACTGAGAAGACTTGGGCATAGAATTCTTATGTCTTTACACAGGTGATAAAGTTAAGTGGATTTGCAGACTTCTACATAATTATAAAAGTAAAAATCAGAGTGTGAAAACTGAAGTTGTCAGGCTTGGGGGGAATGAGTGTTAGGAAAGTAGGTGTGTCTGAGGGACACCTCCTGTCTGTTGGCTCTGAGGCCTTTCTGCTGGGTCAGGATGCTATATGGCTAACCTCAGGAACTGAGAGCAGTGGGGGGAAGTGGAAACAGTTGGGTAGGAAAGAGGAATCTCTCCAAAACTCCTTGTTCCTCTTTCCCACTTCAATTCTTCCCCTGGGGTTGACAGACTAGATCTCCACAGGGTAAACCTGTTCAGGAACTTGGTATCACCAGGACAGTGAGGCGTCTGTCCTTTGCCTATGTTTTGTGTCTTCCATTTGGTTCTTAAGGCAGTGAAGACCATGGGAGCCATCTCACCTTTAACCATTGGATACAGCAGCACAGAGACTGCTCTTATTATATTCCTCAAGCTGATCTCAAGTAGCACTTCTTTGGATGCATTTCAAATATACACATCAATTATTTCTCTAGTTTTCTTTAGTACAGCATAAGCTATATTTTAGAATTTATTATACCTCCACTAAAGCAACTTTAGGTGGGGCTTCTCTTTAGGGGCCTTCTCATGTAAGCAGACACTTAACACAGGGTGCCCCTTGATTTCAGGCAAGTTAAAAGTACAAATGAGGGCCTCCCTGGTGGCGCAAGGGGTTAAGACAAAACCTATGACGCTATCCACAGCCATTGCAGCACGAGTTCGATTCCCGGCAGGCCAGGGAGCTACCCACATGGCGCAGCAGACCTCTCCTGTCATGCCCGCTGCTCCCCTCAGCAGTGTATTTCAGTCAATCAGCCTGTTCTGTTCCCCACTCTATCTCTGGTGAATCTTCTCACCCACCACACTTTCTGGCCTGTACCCCAGTTCTTGTATGTATAAAGAAATAAATCTTTAACAAAAAAAAACTACAAATGAGGAGTGACTGAGATTTTCCACTATGCATCCCTATAGCAGCAAGACCAAGTTTATGCTTTCTCCACTCCCACACACAATTAAAACTCCACTTCCCCTTGTAGATGACCATTTGCTTTTCCTTATCTTTAAGACTTTAGTCCAAGCCACCATTATCTCTTTCCTAGATTCCTGTAAGTCTGGCTTCCAACTTTGACATCTTTTTACCACGCAGGAGCCATGTGAGATCTTTCTATAAAGAAATCTTCAGTTTCCTAAGGGCTTCTCAATGACCAGACCCTGCCTGCCTTGGCAAGGCAAGTCTCCTTTGGGTTACAGACTCTCACTGATCACTCCTCTGTTGCTGCCACTCTTTCACCTATTGATGGCTGACTGCGTCTCTTCTTCAGGCTTATGTATCTCTTGGAGAGGTTTTCTTGATACACTGCAAATTTTCTATTACTGTGCTGGATATATTACCTTCAGAACCCTAATCACAAACCATAATTATAGGATTATCTTTTTACATGCTAGGCTCTCTGTACCCTCTCAGACTGTAAATCCTGTGAGTAAAGAAATCATATGCAGTACCTAGCATGTAACTTAAAAGGTTATTCTTTCATTGGAATTCCGCAAGTGTGTTTAATGTATCACTATATTATTTACTTAACCAGGGAAGATGGCTGTATTTTTTAAATTACCTACTATAAAAGTAATAAAAATGCAGAATCATGCTTTTAAAACCCATAAAGCAAACTACACCCTTTATAGATTACTGTTAAATAGTATGATATATTTTCTTTTAGTCATTTATACACACACATATTTTACTTTTATAATATTAAAATCACACTTATATACAACTTTGTATCCTATTTTTTCACTGAAATACCATGCTTTTATGTCATATATATTGGTTGCATTACAGCCTGCCATACGGATCTAGTAATTCACTTAATTATTCTTCCAATGTTGGAAATTTATATATTTCTATTATGAAGATACAAATAATGAGGATATAACGCCGTTGGGGGTTGATTCCTTCCTCCACAAAGTTTCCTATCTTCCAAGAGCTACTCGAGTTCTCATCCTCTGCTTGGAGAGTGGGGGGAAGGCAAGGCAGGTTGGGAAATGGTCACCCTATATGTTGGTTCCTTTATATCCAGTCTTTTCCCAGGTCAACCTCCCCAAGTCAGGTTAATAAAATAGCTGCCAACTAACTGGTAGATTCCTGGAATTGCTGCCACTGTCCTGGAAGTCCCAGCCAACTGTGGGAGCCAGAAGAATCACAGTCACTACTTCAATTGGGTGGACAACTCCAACCAGCGGTTGCCAAACCATAGACAGTCCAGGAAGGGTTCAGACACACACAGTGAGCCTCAGAAAACCTAAATGGCAAACTGCACACATGTTGTCAACAACTTCCCTCCCCAAAATAACTCACATTATCACAACTCTTGGATCCCAATTTTTGCATTTCTCCTGGTTTTGACTGTATATGTACTTACAGTATGGTCTTCCAAAATGCTGCTATTTTGAATGGGAAGGTTCTGGATGACACTACAGAAAATTGAGTAGAATTGTCCTACTTCTTGTTCTAATCTCAAAGCAATAAAAATCATAAGAGTTTCCATCAGCAAAATCATGGAAGTTACTGAATCCCTCTTCTCAAAGAAGACTAATGGGAACAATTCAGTTGAAGTATTTTTTATGAAAGGATAATAAAATTTAAAAATCAGAGCATCTATCCTACTTTAATATCCATTCCTGGTGTTACATACCTTAGCCAGCAAAATACTTTGACCATACTTTTCAAGGATTGCAAATAAGTTGATTACCGTAAAAGAATAGTAAAAAAGCAACAATAACAATAAACAGGCACTGAGCAGTATCAGAAATTTTTCAATCTTCCCAACATTTCCTTCCTTCTTACTGAACTTGGCTGCTGAGAGTTCCTTGCAGTTGTGATGGCCTTGACATCTGAATGAACTGCCCAACAGGCCAAATGCTGTGTCCTTCTTGCCTGACATGACCTATGCCCATCCCAATATAGAACTTCCTCATTCTTTCTCTAGTCCTGTTTATCATCAAAAATGTATTTTTCTGATACAGAAACAAAAAAAAATTTCAATAAAGGAAGCTCACTTAAATAAAAGACTTGTTGAATGCTGGTGGTTGCGTTCTTCAATTCTCAGAATAGATGCAGCCTGAATAAGCTAGATGCTCAATTAAGGACATATTCATTATTTCATTATCACACAAACTCCAAAGGAAAACTGATTAAATTACTAGGTTGCAAAACCACGTATATTGAATCCTCAAGTTTAAATGTCACATTAATCTAACCTAAAAGTATTTCTGCATTGAACCCTACACAAACGTTTCCTGGATGTGGAATCTTTATGTATAACTTTTTTGTGAGAGACACAAATTTCCTTTCCACTATTCACCAAAAATTTGCCATAGATGCTATGGGAAAGGAAGTATGTTAGGTTCATTGGGATAATAAAGAATGACTACAATATAGACCCTGCAGTCAAAGAGTTTATTGTCTCCCAACAACTAAAGACATTTCAATTTCACTAGATCTCAGAAGTCTTATGTATATAACTTAAGAACTAGTTTAAGTACTTTCTAAGGTCATTTCTGTGACTCTAGTACTCCTGCATTATACAATCCAATACAGAGTACAAAGCTGTTGTGAAAAGTCATTGACAAAATTATTTAATGTCTATCCATGAACAACATTAAGTTAAATGCAATTCAAAGCAAAGTAAAGCACTAAAAATTCTGTCCCTTAACATACTGTATTATACACTTAAAAGCTGATATAGTGAGGGTAGATTTTAAAAGTTACCAACACAGGGCCTCCCTGGTGGCGCAAGGGATTAAGTCACAGCACCATGAGTTTGATCCCCAGCCAGGGAGCTTACCCATATGGCACAGCAGACCTCTCCTGACTCGCCCACTGCTCCCCTTGGCTGTGTATTTCAGTAGATCCACCTGTTCTGCTCCCCACTCAGTCCCTGATGAATCCTCTCACTCCCCCGCCCCACCTCTGGCCTACAACCCAGTTCTTGTATGCATAAACAAACAAATCTTTTTTTAAAAAGTTACAAACACACAAACACATACACACACAGGAATGTTAACTGTGTGAGTGGGTAGAGGCATTAATTAACCTTATTGTGGTAATCACTATACAATATACTTGTGCATCAAATCACATTGTACACCTTAAACTTTTACAATGTTGTATGTCAATTGTATTTAATAAAACTGGAAAAAATTCTGACTTTTAAAAACTACAAGTTTCCTGATTACTATCTGAAAATATCATGTGAATTTTCATCTCCATGCGTGTGCCCCTGTCTGCTCCCTAGAGGGAGGACACCACGTACTATACTATACTGGGCTCCCCTTATAGAGAGGACACTGCCATACTATATGACACCTTACAAGGCAGCACCCACAGGTATCCATTTCCCCTTCCTAAAGAGTCATTCAGTACTTTATCATCACTAAATTCAGTTTTTAAGCATTCACATCAAGTCCATTGTCTTGCATTATTAATGTACAGTTAAAAATAACAGAGCTGTTAGGGAATAAAGTGATATGGAACCACATAGGTGGATGGATTAATTTGAAAGAGATGGTATTTGAGCACAACTGTTTGCAAAGGTAGGTAGGACCTGGTAAAGAGGTTTATGTGAAATAATGATGAGAGGCAATTGACGATGAGTCTAAGTTTTCAAGACTGGTTCAATGAAAATTTGCTAAACAAATAAACTACCTGGGGTAAATGAGTAATGTGTAGGTCATGCCAAGATCACTCAATGTGAAGCAACATGTGGGATGGAGGAAGATGTTGAACTAGATTTTTGGGCACTTTAAAGGTCCCTGCAGATAACTGACATACCGATGTCCACCCAGGCATTTCTCTGAGGATAGGGGAGAGTTTAGGTGTCATCTGCAAGTATTCTACATTTTATCTTATGTGTAAATAGTGTTGTATGACTTACAATGTGCTCACAGACAATGCCACTGAGAGGTTGATTTTGATTCTAACAAACACCCTATGGGGGCAGAAAGGGCATATTTTGTCAGGCTCAGAAGAGTCCCTAAAGTGACACTGTTGTCTGACTAGTTCTATTGTTAACGTGAAGAACCTGAAATTCAAGAGCAGTTAACTGCTTTGCTCAATTAACCACTGCACCACACGACCCATCAGGAATCCAGAGTCCTGTTCGGGGCGCAGGATCCTAGTGGTAATCACAGCGGTTGCCCGTGTCTTAGGTGGGAGTTTCCCTGCCAGATCAGACAGTGGGACGGTCCCCAAATCCAAGGGGATTAAAGGCCCAAAGGAATTAAAAAGTTGATTTCATGGTCAGCCAGGGAGCCAGTCAACGACGTGTCCAGATCCTTCCCCTCCACACTAGGGAAGCCCAGGTGTCCATGTGGCCTTTCAGCTCTAACTCTTCCCAGCAGTAAGAGGAGATCCCCACAGCCTCCTTCCCTGTCTGCCCACGGCTTCTGGGGGGCTCTCTTCCCCAACCTCCCCACTCTCATTTCCTTTTTCACCCCCGGGAGGGAGCAGAAGGGGATGTGCTGGAGGAGTCTCCACACTCCCCCGCGCCACACAACCACTCCTGGGCTTTATCAGACGGCCCCGAGCGGTCCCCCAGACCCCGCAGGCTCTCGGGGGGCTGCCTTACCGCTAGGAAGACAGAGCAGGAGCCAGAGCGCAGGGCGCAGCTTAACGGTCCCGCTGCCGCGCCCCGCCTGGTGGCGCGGCCGCTGTCGCCCGCCCCCTGCGTCATGACGCCAGCGCCCAACGCGGAAGCCGCTCGCGCGCGCCTGGTCCAGCCGCCGGCTGAGCGCCGAGAGGCGGCAGGCGCGGGAGCCCGGCAGGCGCGCGAGCCAGCGCAGCCTCCTTGGAGATCCCGGCCGCCGCGCGGGTCCAGCGGCCAGACAGGGGCCGGGCGCGCGGCTGGGTGGAACGGGACACAGCGCTCCGGGGCCGCCACGGGTGGGGGGATGCGGCTGCCTCCCCGGGCCAGCGTGTAGAGAGGGCGGGTCCCCGGCCTCGGGAGCTCGGTGGTGCAGGGGACTGAGGCGGCGGCCATGGCGACCCCCGGCAACCTGGGGTCCTCCGTCTTAGCGAGCAAGACCAAGACCAAGAAGAAGCACTTCGTAGCGCAGAAAGTGAAGCTCTTTCGGGCCAGCGATCCGCTGCTCAGCGTCCTGATGTGGGGGGTAAACCACTCGGTAAGGGCTCGGGCTGCAGCGCGCAGTCCTTTTCCTCCTCCTCCTCCTCCTGCTGCTCTTCCTCCCTGTTCCCGTCCTCCTGCTGCGCTGCTGTGGGGCTAGGAGCCCAAGAGGAATCCTGGATCTCGGCTGCACTCCCTAAGGAACTGCCCGCCCGCTACTGTGCCCCGGTGCTCCATCCCGGAGGGGCACACTCGCCCCCCGGGCCACCCAGGAGCTACTTAGACCCCTCTGGACCTTGTGCTGGATGAAGGGGTCCCATCCGCATTTGGGCCCCATCCGCAGTTGGGCCCTGCGGCCAGTGCCTGTGCACCCACCCCTACCCCTTTTTCCTCTCCGCCCGCCTCAGTTCTGTTCCCACAACCCGGGAACTGGAAGTTTGTGTGGTGCCCGGCTTCATCTGGGCTGTCAGCCTTGGTGGGGGCTCTGGGACCAGAATCCTGGTGATCTCTCCCTTCTTTTGAGGCGACTGGGATGGCCCGGTTCCCGCCGGCCAGCAGGTGTACCTGTCTGAGACTAGGATCATCAGGAGTCTCCCCGCTGAACAGGGAATACTGGAGATGTGAAAGATTTGGTCCGCGGCTTTAGTGCTTAGGTCCTTTTTTTTTTTTTTCCCCTCTAAAGGCGAAATTATTGGACACAAGGCTTCTTTTTTGGCAAGGAAAAAAGTCTGAAAATATGGCAGTAGCGCTTAGCATCTTCCTCTGCTTGGCTCGCGCAACGCCCTGCCACTGTGGAGGCTGAAGAGCTGTTGGCGGGGAGTCTTCTTCCCCACCTCGCCTCCCCCACCTTGGGGAACCAGGCCAAAGTCCAACTGCGGAAGGGCAGGCAGAGAGGGGGGAGGGTGAGATGACAGCAGGAGGGGGTCTCTGGTGGAAGGAAGTCTTGAGTTGACTGCACTGGATTGCGGATTTGTTTAAAAGGCTAGAGGAGAAGGTTTGGAAAGGTTAGGTTAACACTCAGCCAGAGGTAGTGAAGATGCGCCGCTGCGGGCAATGCGGACTGCGGTTTGAGGGTCTGAAATAGCCTCCTGCTGATCTTACAGCAAGAAACTCCTGCAGTTTTAATCTCCTTAGGATCAGGAAACATGATCGGAGCTGTTGGCTGAGCCATGAAAGTTTTAAATGAGTCTGAATGTTGACCATGACCTTACCCTCTGCAGTCAGTTTAGCATCTGAGGAAAAGTGTAAGCTTGCTTTCCATATTTTTGATTTCGATGAATGCCTGTTTGCCCTTTTTGGCATGAGAGAAATGACAAAAATCATGTAGTTTTAAAGAACACTCAGTATAATGAAGTTGTTTAAAATGGTCCCAAAGCATCGTATTTGTATTTTTCTTTCCCAGGCTCAACTGGGGAAAAGGTAAAACAGTATCAGGATTGATTGTGTTTGCTTGGAGTTACTGCTTTAAGAAAGCTGGGAAATGATTATTTCTGTCAGCCTAATACTTGATCCGCTGAAGTTTATTTGAACTTCCAGACAACTTCTTTAAAAGTTCACATTCCTAATTACTAACAGCATACATGGCTGCACCAAAAGCCTCCTAGTTTTATTACACAAGTAAAATAAATTTTTCCTATGTAATAAATCAACAGAATTAGACATAACTCTAAATTGTAAAGTTTTCTTCTTTAAAAAATATCTATGTTCCTTGCTCTTTTAAAAAATGTTGCTAATTGCTCATTGTTGAGTGCTTTTATCTCCCCTGGAGTTCTGGTGTTTTGGTCTGGAGAGAGTTTGTATCTGAGGGTTTACTCTAGTGAAGTGTCACCACTGTGCTGCTGAAAGAGTGTGTGTGTTCTCTGGGAACTAATCTGAATTCCAGTTTACATTAGAAAATCCAGTGATTATGCATGTTTTACTGTAGCCACTTATGATGCTACCTTAAATTTATGAATTGCTGCATTTGTTTTGAAGTTTCTTGCTAATTGGAAATAATTTGAAACTATTCAGGCTTATAAATGATTTGTAGATAAGACATCTTGTGTTATTTTCATTTGCTTTCAAGAAAAGTTAACAATTCTTAGTCATCCAGAGTAGTCAAGTTTTCATAGTCTGTAACAGCCATGTTGTTCATTCAACAACTATGTATTGGGTACATAGTGCCAGCCACTATGCAAAGACTGCTAAAAACACCCCTTATTTTATCCAGATATCTTTATTTTGAGGACTATGAGAAGACTAAGGAAGATCCATTTCAGTCTTTTCCCAAAAGTGTCTGTTATCTTTATTATTTTTGAAAAAAAAATATTTATGTAATGATGAAACCTGAGCATTTAGATGCCATATATAATATTTGTGGTTGATCTCACTTTAGGTGACAAAGTCTAATATTAGAAAAATATTTACATATGACCTTGTATGCTCTAGAGTCTATAGTTTGAGAGTAAATATGTCAGCCATACTAAAATGGAGCAAGCCTACTGTATATGAATGGGGACATTTGAGAAAGCACAAAAGAAAAGAAACAGATCTTTATAAAGAGGAGCCTTTATAAGTGGCATCTTTCCCTATATTTCATGGAAAGATTTGTCATGAATATAGCAATCTCATCCTTTTAAATTTCATTTAGGTTTGTCTTAAGATCCATTAGAAATAGCCATGCATTTGGAGTACTGAAGGGAACTGCATGTTTGTCACTGAGGCATCTTTAAGGGGTTGGGAATCTTCTACATACCAAGGTTAAAGCTCACTGGATCTGTATTTCTATCGTTTCTCTCGTTCTGTTGGCCTCGGCTTGTTAACTATATAGTTTTTGCATTACTGTTTGCATCTATAAAGCAAGCTGGCTGGACTGGATGATTGCCAAGTTTTTTTTTTACTAACTTCCAGATTCAGGACTATTTTTACAGCCTCTTAGGTTCTTAGTATTATATAGGATCCATAGACCGTGGATAGTAATAGTATACAGTCAACCCTTTGCATCCTCAAGTTCAACATCCTCAGTTTCAGCCAACCAAAGATCAAAAGCCAGTATTAAGTACATTCAGTACAGAACAACCAATCATAGATCTAACTACAGACTTTCTTCCTGTTACTCCCTAAACAGTATGGTATAACAGTTGTTTGCTTAGTACTTGCATTGGTGTTCTGTATTATAAGTATTCTAGAGATGATTTCAAGTATAGGAAGGATTGCCTGGGCTATATGCAAATACCACTCCATTTTATATGAGGGACTTGAGCACAGGGGTTTTGGAATCTTGAAAATGTGGCAGTATTCAAGAGAATCTTCAAGACCTTTACTAAAGGGAGGGACCCTGGCCATTGTAAGAAATAGGAGAACTCAGAGTTTGTTGGATTGGATTGATTGTGGTTGAATGGTGCTGCAATCTCTAAGTCAAAGTCTATTAGGTTGAAAAGTAAAAACTTGCAATTAAGGTGGAAATTTTCAAGTCCATTGTGGTGGTAATTCTCAATGAGAAGAATAAGCCTAACTGTATGATTTATTTGATATGTTATGCTTTCTAATTTAAAATACCCATCAGTGAATGGATCACTGCCAATTTTTTATTTTAAGTATCATAAGCAGAGAATATAATTGGATACATAAAGTAAAGATGGTTTAAGAAGACAATTTTATCTTGTTACTTTTGGTATTAAACTAAAGATGATCAGGCATTTCCCTTCTTAGATTTATATTTTAATAGTGTGGTGCTTATGAACCAAGACTGGTTTTAAATAGATATTATTAAAGATTTTTATAAAAAAGTAAAGTAGGGGGCCTTCCTAGTGGCACAAGGGGTTAAGATGCAACCTATGAAGCTGTCTGCAGCCACTGCAGCATGAGTTTGATCCCTGGCCACGGAGCTACTCACATGGTGAGGCAGACCTCTCCTGACTCACCTGCTGCTCCCCTCAGCAATGTATTTCAGTCAGTCTGCCTGTTCTGTTCCCCAGTTTGTCTCTGGTGAATCCTCTCACCCCCC
Organism: Talpa occidentalis; assembly: GCF_014898055.3. Classification (NCBI taxonomy): domain Eukaryota; kingdom Metazoa; phylum Chordata; class Mammalia; order Eulipotyphla; family Talpidae; genus Talpa; species Talpa occidentalis. The sequence continues at coordinate 68,203,080 of NW_023601433.1, read as the reverse complement.
ACACCTCTGGCCTGTACCCCAGCTCTATGCATAAATAAATAAATCTTTTTTTTAAAGTAGGACTCTTTTAGAAATTAGTATTTAAAAACCTATTTAACTATGCAAAGTTAGACATTTGTATTGAAAATATTTGAAGAACTTAAAACAAAGTGTTCTGAAGCAGATAATATTAAAATCTTTTGGTTGCAAGTCACAGAAAGTCCAATGAGTTTAGGGAATTTTTTTTTTTAAATTAGAAGAAATTGCTTATCAATTCATCCATCACGATGAAAGGATGAATTAATAAGCAAACCTTGAGAACAAGAGTGGAACTGGACTTCAGGAACAATTGGAACCAGGTGCTTGGGTGCTTTTATGTTCATTTGGCTTTTTCTTGCCTATAGCTGACTGATTTCCTCCACAGGCTAGGGAACAAATGGTTCCTGAATTTCACAGTTGTAATTTCTGTCCCCGAAAGGGACTTTGTATATCTGAGTCAGTTATAAGCCCCTCAGAGAAGGATTCTGATTGGCCCCACTTTGTTCAGTTATAGCATCCCCCTGAACTGGCTTGATATCAAAGGTGGCAATTCCTGCCTATTGGAGTTAGAGAGGAAGAGTTTCCAAGAGAAGGCAGAGGGCCTGGACAGGTAATATAGAGCTAGTGTCTAGCTCAGTGTCCATGTGTCCTATTTTGTTGAAGAAGCAGTTTACTGGGTAAAGCATCTGTAGCTTTTGTTATTCTCAGATCTCGGATTTCACATAGGTAAATACTCTATTGGAGAAATAGTTGATTTTTTAAGCTTGTGTGTTTATATTGGGACATTGAAAAAGATAAGAGAAGGAAATTGGCTTGAAAATGAAATGAATGGGGCCTCCCCAGTGGCACAGTGCTGGTCTGCAAAGCTGCCCACAGCCTCTGCAGCGCCAATTTGATCCCTGGCAGCTGGCGAGGGTCCCACATGGCATGACAGACCTCTCCTACCGCGCCCACTGCTCCCCTCGGCAGTGTATTTCGTCAGTCTGTCTGTTCTGTTCCCCGCTCTGGCTCTGGTGGATTCTATCACCCTCCTCTCTCACAGTGCTTCTGACTGTACCCATTGCTTAAATAAATAAATAAATCTAAAAAAAAAAAAAAATTGACCACAATCATTAAAAAAAAAAAAAAGAAAATGAAATGAATGACTAGAATATTATCTGAATAGAATATAATGAAATGATTAAACTAAAATAATAGTTAGATATTAGATAAAACTTCTTATGGAACTTAATTAGTCATGTAAGAACTATCATCATTTATTTTTTTCTCCCCTTGACTCTGAGTATATCTGCTTGTCATTCTTCTTTCCACTAAGTTTATTATTAGGGAAATGGTTTTATATCCCCTGAAACTTGCCATTGTGTCCTGAGAACAGAATACATTTCTCTATTTGTCAGATCCCTTGGAGTGAACTTGAGTGCTATGTATGCCTAAGACTTTAAGAAAGACTTTCAGCGAGAATTGTAATAATCAAATGTAAAACTGTCTTGAGTTGATTAGAAAATACAGTTATCTAGAGTCATTAATTCTACCAATACTCCCTTTGAAATATAAATTTTGGAATTTAAGTTAATTGGTGGAATTTAGCAAAAATGGTTTATGGTCAGATTAGGTTCAAATCCCATCTCCATCATTTATGGGTTCTGAGTAGATGATTTGCCCACTTGAACCTTAATTTTCTCATTCTTAAGATGGAGATGATTATCTCACAAGATTGTTTTGAAGGTTAAGTTAAAATAATGTATTTAAGGGCCTACCCGGTGGCGCAGCGGTTGAGCGCTGGGTTGCGAAGCTGCCCGTGGCCTCTGCGGCACCTGTTCGATCCCCGACTGCTCCCCGGCCACCGGAGGAGGGTCCCACATGGCGCGCAGACCTCTCCTGCCGCCCGCTGCTCCCCTCAGCAGTGTATTTCGGTCCTTCTGCCTGCTCTGCTCCCTGCTCTGGCTCTGGTGAATTCTCTCACCCTCCCGCGTTTCTGACTGTACCCAGTGCATGTATAAACAAACAAACAAGCAAACAAATAAATAAATAAATAAAAACATGCCTCTATTAAAAAAAAAAAATTAAAAAAAAATTAAAAAAAAAATAATGTATTTAAAACCCAAACCTGTAATTAGCACATTATAAGGATTTGGTAATTGATACCTAAAATTGATGAAATCCGGATGCAGATAGGCTGCTAGCATATTAGTAAAACTATACAAGTGCTTCTCAAAATTAAGTGTGTATATGAATCACTTGGGGACATTTTAAAAATGCAACTCAGATTGACTCAGCAAGCCTGGATTGGTCCTGGGATTCTGCATTCATCAGGCTCTTAAGTCATGTTGATGCTGCTATTCTATGGCCTACACTGTGCTGATTAGCAAGACAGGAGAAAGAATGTTACAAATAGGGAGAAAAGTTCAGGCTTTGTCTCCCAACTGCATGTGATGATTTTTGCAAGAATGATGACTTCATGATAAGAGTTAGAAAGATTAGGAGAAGGAATTGTGTTTTGAAAGAGAAAATTAACTTTAAAAAATTTATGAAATGTGGCCTCCCTCATGGCCTAGGGGTTCAGTCTCAGCACTATTGCCATAAAGGCCTGAACTCAATCCCCAGCCAGAGAACTAACCCACATATGGCGCAGCAGACCTCTCCCTGTCTCACCCGCTGTTCCCCTCAGCACTGTATTTCAGTAAATTCGCCTGCTCTGCTCCCTACTCTGTCTCTGGTGAATCCTCTCACCACCTGCACCTCTGGCTTACACTCCAGTTCTCCTACGCAAAACTGTGAACAAAATACATAGAATGCATCATGCCAAGTTTACAAATCCCCTGAATTCTGTTCATAGACTGTTGTAGAAGTTCATGGAGCTTAGTTAAGAATCCTCACAAGAATGTGGTGGTATTCTTGGTGGTATGAGGTAGGGAAATGTGGAACAGGCAGGAAGACTATGACATGGTAGGAACTTGCATAGGTTGAATTGATTTTCTGCTGGGGCCACATTAACGTAGGTGGTGGGGTTTAAATCCATACCTTGACTGTGGAATTGTACAGACTGGCCCAACCCAGGAGTTTTCCTTCTTTCCTTTCTTTACTCTTCCCTTAGTCTTATTTATTTATTTATTTTTAATAGAGGCATGTTTTATTTATTTATTTGTTTGTTTGTTTTGTTTATACATGCACTGGGTACAGTCAGAAGCACGGGAGGGTGAGCGAATTCACCAGAGCCAGAGCGGGGAGCAGAGCAGGCAGAAGGACCGAAGTACACTGCTGAGGGGAGCAGCGGGCGGCAGGAGAGGTCTGCGCGCCATGTGGGACCCTCCTCCGGTGGCCGGGGAGCAGCCGGGGATCGAACCGGCGCAGCAGAGGCCGCGGGCAGCTTCGCAACCCAGCGCTCAACCGCTGCACCACCGGGGAGGCCCTTCCCTTAGTCTTAAAGGTTATTCTCTGACAGGCTGAGCATCAGTTATTGATATGAAAAGAAAAAAAACTGTTAGAAAAGTTTATCCTATACAGAAAGAAAACCATTGCTTCTGGTCAAAGCATGTAAGAAGAGAGCCTGTATATAATTTATTCAAGGAAATTATTATAGGGAAATTTTAAATAGTTACCAACCTAAAGTTAAGAATTTAAATTCAAAGTCAATCTTTGTAGTTTTTCTTTTTTTTTTTTTTTATAGAGGCATGTTTTATTTATTTATTTTGTTTGTTTGTTTGTTTTTTGTTTATACATGCACTGGGTACAGTCAGAAGCGCGGGAGGGTGAGAGAATTCACCAGAGCCAGAGCGGGGAGCAGAGCAGGCAGAAGGACCGAAGTGCACTGCTGAGGGGAGCAGCGGGCGGCAGGAGAGGTCTGCGCGCCATGTGGGACCCTCCTCTGGTGGCCGGGGAGCAGCCGGGGATCGAACCGGCGCCGCAGAGGCCGCGGGCAGCTTCGCAACCCAGCGCTCAACCGCTGCGCCACCGGGGAGGCCCAATCTTTGTAGTTTTTCACCTGTTCATTCTTAGTGATTAAGAGCTTGGACCCTGGTGAGTAGTGATCTTGAGTAAGTCATTTAATCCCACTCTTTCTCAATTTCATTTTTATAAAAAGCGATAGTAGTTCCCCCTAAGAAGACTTAGTCTATAGATTAAGTAAATTGGTATTTATAACATGCCAAAAGAGTTGGTGGCACATGGTATTTTCTTAATAATAGCTGTTATTATTAAAAAAATATATTTTAATGAGAACATGCAATATTATTAGAATACACATTAAATTAATCACTATGTTATCCTTATATATAAACATAGTATCACTATCACTATCTCATAGTAACCACCCTGTTACTCTTATTTTCTCAGTGATGTTTAACACTGTCAGAAACTAAGTTCTTTAGGGCCTTCCCCGGTGGCCCAGAGGTTGAGCGCTGGGCTGTGAAGCTGCCTGCAGCTTCTGCAGCGCAGGCTCAATCCTCTCTACTGCTGCGCCTGCTGCTCCCCTCAGCAGTTCATCAGTCTGCCTGTCACTCTGGTGAGTTCTCTCACCCTCCCATGCTTCTGACTGCTTGTATAAATAAATAAATCTTAAAAAAAATTATTTTTAAATAAATCTTAAAAAAAAAGAAACTAAGTTATTTAAATTATCTCCTCCAACTAGGATGCAAAACTCCATAACAGCTGAGACTTTGCCTTTATTTACTGCTGTATCCCTTCTCCTAGATCAGTGCTTGTATGCAGTCGGTGCCCAATAAATACTGTTGAAGGCATCCTGTGCCTCTTTGGGTTGTATGTTATCTGTATCTATTTTGTTATATTGTTCTTTTTGTATCTTAACATTTCAACTAGTGATCAGATGTTTGAGATGATTCAAAAATTTAATTCAGGTTCATTAGTTGCAAGCTATTGTTATTACAGTTAGCTTTTTGAAAAAGCAAACATGAGATACTACAAGACACTTGGGATACAGAATAAATGTGTTATAGACCCTGCCCTCAAATTGCTCATAACTGTAGGGGAAACAGACATGAGTAGACATACATATGTATGTTTATAACACTGCATGCTCCTCTAAAACAGTGTCTCAGACTGTTCAGAAATGTATGCTTACTTGGTGACCCTTCAACAGTCTGATGTTCTCAGAGAGAGCTTTTACTCTCTGATCCTTTACTGTTATGCTCGCAGTGCAGCAGAGTTCCTGCATACTGCTGTAAACATAAGCTCTTTGGTGAGAAAGGTGGAAAGTGGTAAGAGATGGGGGTGGGGGCTGGTCATGATTGCTGCTGCTTAGGGGACTTGGAGAAGGGTTCAAGAGGAGCAGAAGGGGGAGTAGAATGTCACAGACTGAGAAGGCAAGGAGAGGCATGTGTGGTTAAGAGGATAATACTGGTGAAAGTAAATAGATGAGTGGAGAATGGTGAGTAGTGTAGGGGGGGGGGGGCTTGCCACTCAATGAAATTCACAGAGTAGCCTCAGCCATCAGCCAGAAACCTATTAGAAGTGGGGCCCTGAATCTGCATACTTCTCTCAAGAGGCCTGCTAATTGATCTTCTTGTATTCACCCTTGCCCTGTTTTAATCCAAATTTGCTATAGCAGTGGCAGAATGATCTTTTTGAAATGTAAGTAATAAATATGTCCCTTCCTCAGTCTTCTAGAGTTTTCCTTTGTATCTGTGACTTGCAAGGTTCTTACTGGCCTGCTGCACCCTCTTCCCTCTTTGCCCTTATCCCTTACACACTCTTGACTTCTTTCTACCATGCAACTCTTTCTGTTCCGTAAACAAGCTAAGTTCAGAGCAGCCGCAGAGCTTCTGCATTTACTTTCCTCTTTGTCTGGCGTGTTCTTCCCTCAGTACATTGAATGGCTGGCCCCTCCCTGCTTGTCATTTAATCTCTCAGCTAATGTGTTGCTTTTTAGATGGCCTGACTTCATCTAAAGAATAACCGCTCTATTACTCTTATATTTTCTCAGTGATGTTTAACACTGTCAGAAACTAAGTTATGTAAATTATCTCCTCCAGCTAGGATGTAAAACTCCATAGCAGCTGAGACTTTGCCTTTATTAACTGCTGTATCCTTTCTCCTAGATCAGTGCTTGTATGAAGTCGGTATCCAATAAATACTGTTGAATGACAACTTGGGACTCTGTAAAACTGCAGATCATTATTGCTCAAATGCTGTACCGAGCCCTTACATTAAATTTTCATCAAAATGTAAAATTTACTTTTGCTATGATTGAGCATAGTACCTAGCACATCTGCTAGGCACATTATGCAATGAATCAGAGTGGGGGAAAACTTACTGCAAGTTGGTGATAAGAGGAATGGGGTAACTGTGTGTTGATACCAAAGAGCTTATGTTTACAGCAGTATGCAGGAACTCTGCACTGCGAGCATAACAGTAAAGGATCAGAGAGTAAACAGCTCTCTCTGAGAACATCAGAATGTTGAAGGGTCACCAAGTGAGGATACATTTCTGAACAGTCTGAGACACTGTTTCAGAGGAGCATGCAGTGTTTTTTCTGACTTACTGCATGCAGTTTTTTAATCCCTTCAGGTGTCCTCTACAAATTCTAGTTTTCAGAAGTACATGGTGAATTACACATTGTAAGTGTGATGATGCTGATATCACAAATCTTTGTGGGCATCTCTCTACTGTGGCATGTTTCCTGCTGGCTTTTCTTCCTGGTGGCTTGTTCTCATTTGCTTAGCTACTTCTTGGCTATGAGATGTACATTTCCCTCGAACAATGATTTGGGAAGATTCTCTGAGTCTTAGGGTGAAAGTATATCTTTCCAGAGAGGGTTATTTTTGTGAGGTGGCCAAGCCATTTCAAACTAAATTCACAACTTAGAATATTTTGGCCCTTATGGTAACATGCCTTAGGACTGAAGTCCCCTGGGGGTGGAATGGGTTAGCTTTTGATTCACCCTCACTGTGAGGATGGGACCCTTTTCTAACCTAGCCTTAAGGAGAAAGGACTTCTGATTAGACCCCCACCTAGCATGGCTCTAGGCTCTGACTTAATTATCTCAACCCAAATGCTCAAGGAAGCCCTTGGAGCCAGGGTGGCTTCTGTGGCCAGCTGCCTGCCCTTAAGTCCAACTTTCCTTGAGATCTTGGCAAAGTAATTCCTCCCTTTTCAACACTTAGATACTTTTAAGTACTTGTTAGAACTATATTTTATTCAGTGTTTAAAATTGTTTCCAGTGGCAGAGTTGATGTGAGTAACTTATTTCCACTCTAGTGGAAACGGAAATCAGCACCCAGGTTTCTTTCTTAGAGAGGGAGTGACAGACTAGTGGAGGGAGTGACAAGTCAGAGCTCTGTGGTTTTCAGGCGGTTCTGTGGCTCTCCCCAGATGGATCAGTGAGGGGACACTCAGGAAGCCATTGTCATTTGAACATGAACAGGTCAGTGCAGTGATGGCAAAGGGAAAAGTTCATTAAAAAAAAAAAAAAAAAAAAAAAAACAGGGTCTCCATGGCTGTACAAGGGGTTAAGATGCAACCTATGAAGCTATCCACAGCCATTGTGGCTCGAGTTCGATCCCTGGCCAGGGAGGTGACCCACATGGCACAGCGACCTCTGTTTCGCCCGCTGCTCCCCTCAGCAGTATATTTCAGTCAATCTGCCTGTTCTGTTCCCCACTCTGTCTCTGGTGAATCCTCTCAGCCCCCACACCTCTGCCCTGAACCCCAGTTCTTGTAAGCATAAATATATAAATCTTTAAAAAAAATTAAAAAAACAAAACAGTGGGGCATGGGGTTGACCAAGAGGTGTTTTGGGAGTAGAATCAATTGAATTTGGTCTCTGTATGAAGGATGTGTAGGAAGGAGTCAAGGCCGATTGCAGGTTTTCTAGCTTGGGAGCCTAAACAGTTTTCTTACCATTTAGGCTCTCTTTTATGTGACTGTTACCTTTTAGACTGTTAGCCAAAAAGAGTCTATATTATCAGCACTAATAGGTGAATATGATTATTGTTCCTGTTTTGAAGTCTCATTAATGTTACAGTTTACAGATAAGTACAGCATTTGCCATCTCTGCTCTACATTGATTCCTGAGATGTGATTTAATAGTGCAATTTTTACTTGAACTTGGTTTGTAAAGTCTCATTTTCATATTTGAAGCTCTACTATCAATAACCTATGATCAGTTTAGATTTTTGGAGGTATGTTCTCTAAGGCCTCAGAGAAAATAGTATTAAAAAGAGTTTTTCCTCCTAAGGAGTTCAGAGGTTTCCTGGGAACATAGTCATACAAATATGTAAACAAGGTGGTAAACTGATTAATTAACAGAAATGCTTCATTCAAGGTCTATTTGGTTGTAAAAGTCATACAAGTCAGATTAACTGAAGGAACAATCAGGGAGGGGTTATTTTAGAGCAGAAGGCATGAACCTCAAGTGAGCAGCACACAGCCCAGTATCGAAAGGGCCTCCTTCCTCCTCACTTTCTTTCTAATCTTTGATCATTTTTCCTGAACTTTTTTTTGTGTGTGTGGGACCCTCGCGGGTGGCTGAGGATCAAACTGGTGCTGCAGAGGCTGCAGGCAGCCTCGCAACCCAGCCCTCAACCACTGCGCCAGCAGGGGAGGCCCTTTCCTGAACTTTTGCTCCAGAAATAGAGTCTTTTCTTGGCTGCTTTGTGTGGTACCCCATGTAGGTCCTAAGCTCATTTGCCCCCAGACCCAGGTATATTCACATGGCAACTAGTCACTCTCTACCCTAATTTCAAATTTCTTAAAAGTGAGAGAAAGGGGGAAAGAAAAAGTTGGGGACCATCAGGTCAGCTGACTGGGCTCAGCAGCAGAGTCTCCTGTACCATAATTGTGGCTGCTGGCCTCCTCAGAAAGGAGGGACGGCGGCAGTGAAGCCTTGGGATCCTCCTGGCTGGCCTCCGCTGCATCCAGGTTGTATGCATAGATGCTGCAAAACAACAGAGGACTCAACCTGTCCAGGGAGAGAGTTACTCTGTCTTAGAATGACTAAGTAGAAGTACTCATTCATGGTTCTCTCCAATCTTGTTGCATTTTGTCCTAGTCTTTATAATATGGAAGCTCAGTTGTTTCTTACATTCTTTCCATTGACTGTTCTTCACAATTGTATGTTTAAAGGTAAATCTATCTGTATTTAATTTAATTGGAATTAAACAGTTCTGATGAATGATAGTCATGCACACTTTTAACATTTTATTTTTTTAAAACACTCCATAGGTTTTGAGTGGTCTGTTAAAAATCTGTTTTTCCTGTGTATGCAGAACTTAAGTTCTTTAGGAACACAAATACAAATATTTGTACAATGCAATTCATAATTTATTTTACATAACCATATGCCAGGGCTGTAATGACCCTATTTCTGAGCAAACACAATCACCATCATTATTTCATTTCCAGAAATAACTCAGCCTTGCTCACTAAGTTTTCCATAATCTTAAAAGTTTCTGAAGGAGAAACTTAATTTCTCTGTGGGCCCTCTTGAATTATTATAGTATAATAGTATAGAATCCTCCTGCCTGACCATGTCCCCTCCTGCCCCATCAGCACAGGTGTCTAGCATGTTCCTCTATCTTTCAAAAGTCAGCTCCCACTCCTTAAGTTTCTATGCTTCAAAATTGAGTCTCACTGGGCAACTCATCGATTTTACTTTTTTTTCTTAAAGTTTGCTCCAGCTTTCCTCTATACCCAGAAACAGAAGAAACTTTCTTTTCAACTGACCCCTCCCTCTTAGAATCAAGACCTTAGGGTTTTACTACAGCATTAGGAATTGGAATATGTTTCCCCATAGAAACCAAAAAAGCTAATTTACAAATGAATGTTTGGAACACAACACATTCAAAAATTAGATTCTGCCAGCACACAGATGAGAAGTTCAAATGCTTTGGCATAGAAGGAACTGTTCAGAAACAATTACGATAAACCCATAAGGCACGTCTTTATTTTGGCACATTGAACCAAACTAGGTGGACAGGAACAAATATGAAGAGACATTTTAAATGAAGGGGGAAAAATGTTTCTCTTGCAGTTTTGGCATTAGATAGCCACACATGTAAAACATTTTCAATACCAATAATGATACACTAATCCAATACTGAATTATAAAATTTAGTGTTATATAAAACTTCTTTCTTATGTTTATGTAGGTGAACTACAAACATTCATGATTTCAGTGGAATTTAAGTTTTAATAAATACAGCAGGGGAGATTGTCTATCAAGATGTATTTTCTGTATGAAAAATTTCAAAAATAAAGACAAATATGGTGAAGAATTACCACAGTCATTCTACCTAGAATCAACCAGTGTTTAATGTTTTTGTGAGTATCTTTCCAATCTTTTAAAAATATTATTATGATGATTTTTATTGACTGACAGTCGAATGAAGTTTTGATTGTCTATACATTAGTTCCCTTTTTTTTTTTTTGCTTTCATAAATAGTGTTGCTATCAACTACTCCTTGTGTAATACTTTATTGGGTGATTTTTCTTAGAACAGATTCCCCATTTGGGGAATTACTTGGTGAGAGGATAGGAATATGTTACATATTGCCAAAGTGGGCTTTCAAAGTGGGCTGTCCCAGGTGATAATCCCTGCAGTATGGGTGTGAGCTTCTTTACCACATCTGCCCCTTGGAGTATTTCTAAATTTAATGACAAAAACAATAAAAAGATATGTTGATATATGTGAATTGTCAATAAAAGGAAAATATGCTTTTCTTTACATATTTTTATAGTGGGTGTTTTTAAAAACATATTTAAAGCTCTGTTGAGGTAAATTTCAGGCAGTTCAATAAAACTGGCACATGGGCATCGTGGTGGGGGAGAAGTCAAGTCTGGGATGTGAAGATTGGCACCTTGGGGGTTGTCTCAGTCATCTGCCCTTTGAGGAGAGCTGCTTTCAAATGACCATACTCTTACAATTTCGCTCTTCATTCTGCTTTAGAAATCAGATTCTCTGAAATAAAAAAAATAAAAAAAACCCACCCTTTCTAAGTAAAAGTGGCAAACCCGTATACATGCTTTTCTAGAAGTCCCAAGCCTGGAAGTTGGGGCTGACATATACCATGTGGTGTGGGCCAGTTGGCAGTTGGTGACTTATCAGGCAGAGAGGACTGGATCCCAGAAGCAGCTCAGTGTCCACTCTTTACAGTTGGTTCACTTCAACTGAGTGTACCCCAGCTAATTCATATCACACCAACTCAATGATATGTACTGAGCAGCACAATTCTTCCAATAGATGATTAGGAATGTAGTTGGTTATTCAGTTTTACTACTCATTGGACTTTGACATATGGGTGAGTCAGATTAAACTGTTCAGAAATTGTAATGTGACTTCCACTGCAGTCCATAGTTAGTGTATTTGCTTTTAAAGGGTGAGTGCTATCACCCTCTCTAGTCCTGTAGTTGGCTTGGAGCTCAACTCTGCTCAGTTATCTGATGAAATATGTCAGTTGCCTGTGCTGTCTTTACAAACATCCTGCAGCCTGGCAGGCCAGGTAGGTAGGGGAGGATGAAGGCTGGCCAAATATCTGTGAGTGCTGACTCCTCCTATTAGATAACTCACATGCAGAAAGGAGAAAGTGCTGTAACTTTTTCTTTCAGCAGAAGGGATAGAATATTGTATATTTGTTTAGTATAATGATATTCCCTATTTTAATATTTAATCTGTTTATATAATATGAAGAGTAATGCAACCAAGAGAATTGAAGGAATAAAGGCAGAGAACTCTCTTAGAAAGTGAAGGAGGGCCTCCCCGGTGGCGCAGCGGTTGAGCGCTGGGCTGCGAAGCTGCCTGCAGCCTCTGCAGCGCCGGTTCGATCCCCGGCCACCAGCGAGGGTCCCACATGGCGTGCAGACCTCTCCTGCCGTGCCCACTGCTCCCCTCAGCAGTGTACTTCGGTCCTTCTGCCTGTTCTGCTCCCTGCTCTGGCTCTGGTGAATTCTTTCACCCTCCCGCGCTTCTGACTGTATGTACCCAGTGCTCGTATAAATAAATAAATCTTTAAAAAAAAAAAAAAAAAAAAGAAAGTGAAGGAAAAGTCCTACTAAGTAAACGAAAGCCATCTGACAAACTGCTATTTCTACTTTATGTGGATGTATTTTATTGTCACAGGGATAACTACATTTGCCAATTTACAGGGGGCTAAATTACTATTCTAGATGGATGAAGCCCTTAGAAAATACATTTCTTTTAAAGTTAACCTTAATTGATTTTTGTTTTATTTTTTAAAGATTTATTTATTTATTTATTTATTTATACAAGCACTGGGTACAGTCAGAAGCACTGGAGGGTGAGAGAATTCACCAGAGCCAGAGCAGGGAGCAGAGCAGGCAGAAGGACCGAAGTACACTGCTGAGGGGAGCAGCGGTGGGCAGGAGAGGTCTGCGCGCCATGCGGGACCCTCCTTCAGTGGCCGGGGAGCAGCCGGGGATCGAACCGGTGCTGCAGAGGCTGTGGGCAGCTTCGCAACCCAGTGCTCCTCCGCTGTGCCACCGGGGAGGCCCGATTTTTATTTTTTAAAGCTTGAATTAAGTAGAAAATAAATGCCTTTTATTAACAGTTATAATTAATGTAATATAGAACTATTCCTGTACTATTACTATTTGAAAATATTAAATATTTGATACTAAAAGTAGAAAATATTCTATCTTGTTTAAACTCTCTTTAATTCATGTCTTATAGTTACAGATCATACTGAATAGGCTTTGGGAAGTGTGTCAATTGAGAGCATAGTTAGTGTCACTTTTCAGTTAAACTGAATGCGATGTTTCTTTGATTTCAAACTAACAGAATTATAAATATGAATCTTATGCTTTTTATATGTTTAAGAAATTATCTTGTTACCTGTGTGAGAAATTTTGGGAGAAATCAAAAAAGTTTCTGCAGAGAGTAAAATAACTGTAAATAGACATTCTGCTAGTTTTTTTCTTGCCAGCCCCCAGCTAATTATCTTGCTTACTCTTCCTGTAGGAGATACTACAAGTCAAATGTAAATGAAGGTTGACTCCAGATTTACACCTCTTTTATCATGTTCTTTTCATTTCTTAGATTCTATTTCAAAAATCCTAAAATATTTGAACCAGGTAGTGCTCATTATTTTTTTCCCCCTAATCCTTTCTTTTTACCGATAAGGAACCAAAAAAAGACTGTGGTGGAACTAGAATTGTTTTCCTACCCAGCACCAGGCTCCTCGTCTATAGTAAGTTCATCTCTGGACAGTGTGTCAATGATTGTCAACTACCCAGATGCCTGCTAGTGCAGATCTGTTGATACCTGCCTTCCTAAGACCAATTTCCTTCTCAAATCTTTCTGCGCTAAGCTTTTGTTTCCCAAGAATATGGGCTTGAAATCATCTTTAATTTTCTTTTTTATCATAGACATATGCTTCATCTAGATATTATCGGAATGTGAAGAATACTCATAAATAGAATCTAATTTCTTTAGAAGTAGCCATCTAAATGAATCAAGATGCAATGTGGGATCACTGTGACTCTTGTTAATGATGAAGAGGAAGTGGTTATAAACTATCAACTCTCCAAAAGTCTTTGAGTCTTATAACTCTGAAAACATAGGCAAAATAAAATGAAAGACAAACTGAATAAAAGATGAACTTGTAACTAAGGAGAGGAAAATCCATTTGCTGTTCAAATAGCAGTTCTGTTTATGGACACTATGATATGTGAACTTGGAGCTAAGTTACTGCCGCCATGTCAAAGCCATGATGAAACTATCCTTGTCTGATGGGAGGACAGATATATTTTTTTAAAGATTTATTTATGTATACAAGAGCTGGGGTAAAGGCCAGAGGCATGGGAGGGTGAGGATTCACCAGAGATAGAGCGGGGAGCAGAACAGGCAGACAGACCAAAAGCACTGCTGAGGGAAGCAGTGGGTGAGACAGGAGAGGTTTGCCGTGCCATGTGGGTATCTCCCTAGCCAGCTGGGAATTGAACCTGCACTGCAGAGGCTGCGGACAGCTAGCTTCATAGCGCTGCGCTCAATTTGCTTGCCAGCGGGGAGGTCCAGGACAGATATCATTTTATTTTCACTTTCTGGTTCTGAGGATAATGACTATAAAGAGCATTAAATAACAAAATGAATGACCCCAAGAGGTTAACATTATTGAATATGCATAACTATTGAGTTCTGTGAAAGCCAGGTGCAAATGTGACATATGGTGGAGACTCAGTGAGATAACTCAGGTGTATAACTGCCTCCAAATCTGGCTTTATATTGAGCTAAAGCTTGAATAAATGATTGCATCAGAGTCAATTTCCCAGCCTGATTTGGTGACAAACTGAGGTCATTATGTAGTGCTTTCAAGGGGACACGTTTTCTGCATCATTGACTGAAAGATTTACTTGTAGGAGGTATGTTAGTATGTAGGCAGTGAAGACCAGCTTTCTTTTTTTTAGGTAATATGAAGACCTGACTTGTGGATCCATCATCATGAAAGGCTCTCTCTGCCCAGGGGAAGGTCCTAGAAAGGACTTGATTATTTCTCAGAAGTGTTTAACTCTAATGCTTAGTTTAAGTCTCCAAATAGAGATAACAAGTGCCTGCTTTTATGATAGAAGACTTAAATTCAGCTTCGTAATATATCTGTTCAGAAGCATATCCTATCCTATGCTAACCCTCAAATAATCTGGTATCAGTTTTAGACTATTTTCTATTGTCTAAGACTGACATGTTTCTGATATGCGGTCTGGAATGAGAGACAAGGAATTTAGAGTCTGGACTCAAAGATGCTTTCAGCAGTTCTTCCTACTCAGCAAGTATTGGAAATGTTATTAAGAAAACTCTTTTTTGAGAAGTTAGAATTGTCCTATTTTGAAGTGTGTTCTTGAGAGTCACTTACAAAAGCCATGTGGGTCAAGCATTTGCTGAGAGTAGGGTTTCCCTTTCTCTCAGGAGCGTACAACTGACAATATAGGAAATGACATCAAGCTAAGCAATGATAGAGACATCACCTCATTGTGGAATCAGGCAAGGCATACAAAAGTAGTGGGTGATGTTGTGTTCAGGTGTATCTGTTGTACACAAATGATGGTGGAAGCATTTATGACAAAAAGTAAGGAGTAAAATTTTTAAAAACTCAATTGGAATTTCTGGAGAGAGGAGGAAAAAACCTTTCTTCTTTTATGACAGTGCATTTACAAAGAAGCATATTGAGGTGGAAATCAGTACCCTTGGGAGGAGAAAAGGAATGAAGGGGTGAGAATAAATCTAGGCTCTATAACACATGTGAAGAAAGAAGTGATGGTCCCTGGAAAAAGCACTCCAGGCTTATCTCTAAGGTCTTGGGAGACAGTGCAAGCACTAGGAGGTAGGATGACAAGGACATAGGAGGGTACCAGCCTCATCTAGCCAGACCGAGGGAAAGTGTGTGAGGTGAAGAGCTTTGGGCTCAGCTGAATCACAGCCACCATCCTGGATGCTTCTAGATCGACATGGAGGGTCCTGGCCAGTGTGCACAGTTGCGGTCATTTGGCACAGACACACGACAGCATTGTTTGAGCCCCTAGCATGTTTTCAGCCTTTAACTGGAACTATTCCATTTCCTTATTTGTAAAATAGGGATACGGCCACCTCTTCTGCTCAGATGGGGACCAGGTAATATAGTGTGTGCTTGAGGTTAAGGATGTTTTCATACGCTAGTGTGGAGCTAGTGCCAGTATTGGGGTTCAGATGAGGGGTTCAGTGTGTGGCGTTCTTGGGTCATTCTGAGAAAGAATTCAGCAGATATTCCTATTCATCAGCAAGTATATTAAGGAAAGGGAAAAAGGGAAAGACGCCTGCGTAGACATAGGAGGCAGTGAGATGCATTTTGCCCGGGCAAGGGGTGTTATTTTATAGAGATTTTAATTAATTATTGTGGAATTTATCACCTTGGGGCCAGGTTGGGTTGCTCTTCTATGATTGATAATCCTCTTTGCCCACACTTCTGACTGATCATTTCTGACCCCACCTCACATTCCTGGAAACTTCCATAGCCTGTTCAATTTAAGATTCATTAATAGTCCCTACCCTCACCCTCTGGTGGTTGTCCTTGTGAGACCTTCCATCCTAAATTTTTCTGCTTTCAGCTTCCATCACCAGGACAAGGAGAGTAGCTAGAAACATTTGATTTGCCGCACAGTTAATTTACACCCCACAGTTAATTTATAACCCACAACCCTTGTGTCGAGTCCCTTTCATTGAATCCCTTTGTTCATTTATTTTCTTGTTCACAAGAAAATGATACATAGATTTTACAGTCCAGACAGCAGTGCTCAATAAAAAAGGGGTCGGCATGGGACCCAGTCTGTTTCCAATTCTAGCCCTTCCATTTGCCTTGGACACAATTTACTCTTTCAGATTCAGTTTCCTCATCTATAAAATGGGATTGAGAGATATTTTAGTTTTGTGTCACTCTCTTCCACAGAGATGAAAATATTCATTTTCTGTTAAATCTTCCAGTTCATGGAAAACGTGTTGAGATGGTAAATAATATTGAAGGTGATTGATTTCCAAGGAGAGTGAACTGGTAAACCCTAATGATTTAAAGGTGACCTGATGCTATATTGAAGATTTATGGGAAGTGAACAGCAGTGCCCAAGAGTTCAGACTTAGGAGCCAGACTGGCCTCACCATAAATTTGCTGTGTGACCTGGGGCAAGTTAATTAACCTCTCTGTGCTCCGACTTCCTCATTTGTACAATGGGGATAGTACCCCACTTTCAAAGGGTAGATTTGAGGATTTAAAGTGTTAATGTATATAAAATCCCTAGAACAATGCCTGGCACTGTTAGCTGCTTTTAATTATTTTGATTTCTGTTTCTGCTTTTGTTGATGTGTTTCTAATAAGGTCAAGATTAATCCCGGTTTAAAGAAACAATTAGAGTAAGATATTTTGCTGGGATAATTACAAGACACGTTTTTTTCTTTCTAAAGGGCTCAAGTGTTTAAAAAGAGTAGATTCTGGCCTTGATATTCAGTCATTTTCTTACAGTGATTGTTTTGACATGCAAATCTTGCTAAAGAAAAGCTTAAACAGTCAGTTAAGATGCTGGGGGTGTTGCAGCAACACCATCAGTTTGCAGTGGTTATACTTTGTTAGGTTGCTCTCATGTGGTTCCACTTTTTCCAAGGGAATATACCTTTACGCAGTGTTTACATTTCCAAATTGAAACCATATATTCCTCTGGTGTTATTCATGGAGAAATGCAAGTATCTGTTTCATCTAAGGAAGTAGTGACTTTGCAGAGCAGGTTGTGAACATTTTAAGATGCAGGAGCCTTTGTTAACTGAATCATCTCGATTAAGGTGTGTGTTACAAGCATGTGAAAGGGGAATTGCCATGGGTGGGGGGCAGCTTGGAGGAGGAAGAAGAAGGATCCATGAAAGGAAGGTCAGGGAGCTCCAAGACTCACTGGGGCCAGCCCCAGTCACCCTCTGAAGGGTTGCTGAAACCCAATTTTGTGACAACTAGAAGAAAATTCTATCAGGAAAGAAGAAAAAGATGAGCTAGTATCTTTAAAGTTATAGACAGACAAATCTTTTAAGTGTTTCCTTTCCTGAATCTAATTCTTGATGATAGTTATTTCGCCATGTTATACCTTAACTTTTGTGAGAACATTTCATGCTTTTAGAGACTGAGTTTTCTCACCATATGTTGTCACTGCTGTTAAAGAAATACATAAGTAAATTCTAGAAGGTGATTCTCTGTGCTTGATATCTGAGACCCTATAAAGGTTTATTAGATATAATCCTTCCTTGAATCTGTATAGAACCACTTTATTGATCTGTATTTTAACTACTCACTATTAGGTTACCAATTTCAGGTTCTTTTCTCCATATTATCTTCATATATTAAGAATATTTTGTTTTTTAAGAATGTTTCAAATTATTTTCATTTTGGTGAAGTGAAACATTACTCATCATAAAGCATTAACTGCTAATGTTGCTTCAGTATAAAGAAAAAGAAATTCAGACTGTATTAATTTTCCAGTTTAAAACATTGGGGAAGTTACTGTCCTACTTATCGCCATGCTCTCCTTTATTCAGATTAAAATAGAACTCACTTTCAATTATTGATCAGTTCTTCAACCCAGAATGATTGACAGGAAGCAAATAGTATTTTTGACACCTATTGGTATCACTTCTCAGATCTCTGGAAGGGGGTTTAGATCTCTCCCTCAATTCACTTGTGGGGTTTAATTAAGATGTAATACATGGAAAATATTGGGAGATTGGATTTCCTTCAGTAGATAACAGCTATCTAAGAGTTCAGTGTCCCCAAGGATTTAGTCAGCTTCCTTTGGGAATAATAAGTTTCCTGTCCCTGAAATTATCTGAGCACATACTAGGTCAGCATTTTTCAAAGTTTTTCCACAGTAGTAGACAAGATGGATAAGCCCGTCACAGGCAGAGCCCACTCCCATGCCCAAGGATGGGTTTACGCCGCATTCCTGACATACCAGCCAAACACATCCCTTCCTACCACCCCCACCACTGAAGAGTGAATATTGAAATGAGAGAGGGAAAAGGATACTTGGCCTTGAAATCTACTTACATTCATATATAAAAAGTAAGTTAATTGAAAAATATAACCATTACTGGTATCAAATGAGTACTGCACAGTTATCAAAGCTGACAGCTGCTGACCCCAAAGCCTGGCATTGTCCAGAGGTGTAAGCACCAGATAGGCACAGGGTTGGGTAGTTTGCAACTTTAATACTGAGACCTTGATTCTGTGATAAACTAAAAAGGGAATTTTTCTTTCAAATTATTCACCCTTCTTTTAAAAATTATTACAGTTGATAATTATGGTTAAGAGAAATAGAGACTGATTCTTATGACCCAGCACATTCTGCCTACTTAGGAGTAAGTGCTTGACTTCATCCTTCTTATTAAAAACATTGAATGAAAAACAGAAAATCAGTAGAAGAGTATACACAGGAGCTTAAACTCTTTAAAATGATACTATGTAATTATAGGCTATATATAATTCCATAATTTTAAATATTCTCAAAGCACAAGTATTTTAAGAGTCAATATCTTGGTGAAAATGTAAACCTTAGAATCCTTGAAAAAAACATATACTGCCTATTTGCCATAGTTGGCATTAAGTAACCAAGATTGCCACCACTAGTGAGGTTTTTTCTTTGCATCTTTTCCACAGCATGAAAACAATCCTACTAACCCACTGTTTTACTAGCCTGGACAGTTGCCGAAATAGCCGATGATACAAAAAGTTAAGCAGCTGTGCATGGTGAGCTAAAATGGGACAGCTGTGAGCAAGATGGCATAAGAAATGCTATAAGGAGACACCAAAGCACAACTTGAAATGATTTGGCAATGCTGTAAAATGCTAGGAAACAGCAGTAATAGGCTGGGCATTTTCCCAGAAGTTTTCAAAGAACTCAAGGGCACTTTACAAAGGGTGACTTTGCCATATGCCTGAGATATGGGAACAGTTTTTAGCAGATCACTGTGCTTATAAGGAGGTTCTAGAATCCAACAGGTCAGGGATCTTTTTGATAACAGGGAACTTGAACTTCAGGTTTTCTAGTAGATATAAATTGTGTTTCATTAATACAGATTTTTGGGGGGTAGGCAGGAAGTATCTTTCAGAGGACAAGAAGAGCTCATGGGTATAATTTTAAATTATGAATATATGCTGCATACACAAAAGAATGTATTGATACAAACAAAGTCAAAGAATTATGGTAAAACATTGGATATAAGCTCTTTTGGAGTGTGGAAGATAAGCTTTAGAAGTTTTTGAGTTTCCCTTGGCAAAAGAAGTAAAGGGATGATGGGAGAAAAGCAAGACACAGGGACAGAGGGCATTTCGTGGCAACTTATTACTACAGATGTTGATGCTGGCTTTTAGTGAAGACCTTAATATCTTTGAGATTTCTCAAATTTCCATTTTGGCATTATGCATTTATAGATAGTAAAATAACAAGCCAGTGGGGGATAGTAAACTCGAAGATGAGTTACCCCCACTCTGAAACTATGGGAATGGAAAGGGAAGATAACTGTGTGCAGGAAATTGTGTGCAGAAAAATGTGAGGCAATATATTTTAGGGGGAAAAAAAGACTATCCTATAAGAAATAATCAGGTGTTAAACTTACTAGTGTTTTAGAACAGGATCATGCAGACTACTTGGGCAGGCACAAAGAAAATATTTTAATGTCTTACATTTTGAATTGTATACATATGGGATGTGGGGTGCATTTGTGTGTGCACATACATGCATCTGCATTCACAGTTTGGTGGGAAAGCTATGAGAGCTGGGAAAAATTGAGTGGGATAACTAGCAGAGGGTCTAAGGACTCTAGTTTTGAAAGGTGAAACCATGGTTAAAAAGCAAAACAAAACAGGGCCTCCCTGGTGGTACAGCAGGTTGAGCGCAGCACTGTGAAGCTGTCCTCAGCCTCAGCAGCATGAGTTCGATCCCTGGCTGGCCAGGGAGCTACCCATACAGCACAGCAGACCTCTCCTGTCTCGCCCGCTGCTCCCCTCAGCAGTATATTTCAGTCAGTCTGCCTGTTCTGCTCCCCACTCTCTTTGGTGAATCCTCTCACCCTCCTGCACTTCTGGCATGTACCCCAGCTCTTGTATAAATAAATTAAAAAAAAAAAAAAACTTTTAAAAAAAGCAAAACAAAACAGAGGCTAAACAGACCTTTTCTATCAAACCATGCAAAACCAATCAGAGGATAGTTGATGCTTGAGGAGGAAGGTTTATAATAAAAGAAAACGTGTGTGTAACATTTAAAAAGCAATTGCACATTTGTCGTTCACTTGACCTTCACGCAGCAGTGGGAGAAGAGGGGGCACACCTTATTTTTCACACTTCGCAAGTGACAAATGAGAAGACAGCTCAGGAGAGGAAGTGACTTAGCAAAGTCGACACTATAGGGGAGGGGTCAGGGTGAGCCCAGCTCTGGCCCAGGTCTGGGCACTTCTCCCACCAGAGTTTGGATATTCGAGGAAATTGTGATGGGGAACTGTAGCTAATGAAGTAAAAATGTGAATGTTGTTAAGATCTCAAAGGAAAGCCTCTTGTTTGTGGTAACAGCATAACTTTGAAGAGCTAAGATCATAGAGTAAGCTGTCATTTCAGCTCCCCTTGTTAGTTGAGGGTTGAATAGTATCAGTTTATTGACTTGATGTAAAGTTTCATCATTTATTTATCAATGTACTGTAACACACACACACACACACACACACACACATTTTTTGTTATCAGAGATGGCCTCCTCAGGGCAAAAAGCAGAAGCCAAAAAGATTAGTCTCATGTGAAAAAAGGACCTCTGTAATGTGGTAGGTGATTGTTGAAGTTCGTTTCTCAGGTCGTGGGAAATGCCAGAATTTTCAGGCACAGATGATGCATTTTTAAAGATTATCGGACCATCTGTGTCTCCTCAGATGCCTAGTGAGAACACCAAGTGTTTCAAACAAGGGTTAACGTGAATGTTAATCCTTGCTATATAACTAACACCAGGTTATAGTTTTCCCTCCTGGATACAGTGCCAGTTCCCTGCCGGTTCTAGGAACCAAATGCAAGTTTGGAGAAATCCACACATTAGGCGAATTTACTGTAAAAACAGATCCTCTTAAAGTCTCAGAGGTTGCAGTTCTATCTATGCTTATCAGCTGGTTCCTGTTGCCACCTCCACCAAAGGGGCTGTTTGTACCTTCCTCTGTGTTTTAGCAAACCAAGAACGGTCTAGTGGTTAACGCTTTTTTAGGTTTGTGGACAGTTAACGTGATCACCAATACTTCAGTTAATAAAACACTACATTAGGGATAAAATGATCAAAACAGGGTAGTTTCCTAATTTTTAGGTTGCTGGAATTTCCTAGTAAATAAAGGCAAGCATGTATACTTGAGGTTTGAAGGATATAATTGCCTCTTGGCAAATAAAGTGAATAGCCTTTATATTTATCAGCAAAACAACTTAAAAAACCAGTAGCTGAAGTAATGAGAAAAGTCGAATAAAAGGTAAAATTGCCTCTTAAAAAGAACAGTTTGACGAAGGAAAAATTTAGTAGGTAAAGGTTGAGTATTTTACACAGGAAATCTATGTGGATGTGTGTATGATATTCAGCAGAGTATTTCCTCTTTCAGCATTTTCGTATTATCTTTTAAATTAACTATAGCACAGAGATTGGCAAACGCTTGCTGCCTGTTTTTGCAAACCTTGAGCTAGGAATGATTTTTGCATAGATACATATGAATGGTCAAAAAATTAAAAGACTATTTCATGACATGAAAATTTCATGAAGCTCAAGTTTCATTGTTCAAGTAAGTTTTATTGGAACACAACCTTACTCATTTATTTGCATATTGCTGATAACTGTGCTTCTGTGCTATAACAGTAATGTTGGCTGGTTGTGACAGAGACCTTATGGCCCTAGAATTACTTGCTGGATACCCTGCTATCACAAAATATTACTCATATCTGAAACTGGGATTTCTCCCCTTTTTCCTGGGATTTTTTAAAAAATATAGTTTTGGCAAACAATGTGATTTTTACCAAATGAAAGGATCAATATATTTTCAGTACAGAGAATATCTTGTTTTATAAGGACAGTAGTAAATGTGGGCCATTTGGCAGTATTTCTATAATGTGTCTGTCTCATCAGCCAAGGGTTGGAAATTAGTTTCTTCTGAGCATGTGTATCCAAATTGTCTGCAAACAGGATTACCACTTCCCTTCTTGCTTGTATGCATATGCTGTTTCTCTCCTGGAGAGAAGTGTTTCTCTCTTCTCCTGGAACCTGGGCTAGCCTGACTTATTTTGACCAGTAGGATATGGTGATTGTGAGGCCCTGTGGGTTCCAGTTACAGGCCTTCAGAAACCTTGCAACTTGAGTCTCCCTCCCCTCCCCTGACAGCTAGCTGGCAGGTGAAAGGGGTTTGAGCTGTCCTCCCAGTGACAGAAGTAGCACAGGTTTGGGGGGTGAGTTGCGGGGGGTGGCGTGGGGAAGGAAGGCATTCCAACTGACACCCATCACCAAGACCCAGAAGTAAGAGTGGGGTCATGGGGAAAGGAGCTGGCACAGGGACGGTGAGGCTGAGCCCTACTTGAATTCTTGACCCTCATAATTGTGAGCCAATAAAATGGTGGTGATTTAAAGCCACAAAGTATTGGAGGACTTTGTTGTATAGTGTGACTTTTTACTATGAAAGATGAAAGGGAAAAAATGTCCTGTAGTACAGGATGTTAAAAAGAACTGCAGTTAAGTAATACAGTCGCATGCTTGAGTTTCTGGTGCATGGGGTTCATATGAAAAATTGAATAGCTACTATGATTGTGAAAGCAATGTATGTTTATTGGTGAAAATTTAGAAAAAGAAAAATCAAAAGCACTACATTTAAATTACTCACAAATATGCCATCTTGAAAATGCTGTTCCAGCTTTCTCTTCACAAATTCATTATTAATTTATAAAATTCTAAATATATATAATTTCCCTCCACTTTATTTGTGTAATATTATACCATCATTAAATATATTTCAAAAACATGATTTTTAATGACCTCAGAAGCCTATAAGTAGGTTCTAAAAAGTCACATTCTTCTTTAAACAGAGTACATGTTTCATTTTCTTGTGATAAAGATTTCTTTTGAGGTACAACAGCTTTTTAGCTTTTGTTTCCCTTGCCTTTGGCGTTAAGTCCCCAAATACATCTTTGTCATAGATGCCCTGCAGTGTGTCCCTATGTTTTTACTTTCTTTTTCCAGATTTTCTAGTTAGAGAATACTTTTTAAAGCAAACCTTTTTTTAAAGAGTAGCTTTATTGAGCTATAACTCACATACAAGATATACAATTTAAATGCCATTTAAAGTGTACAATTCAGTGTTTTAGTATTTTCACAGGATTCTTTAACCATTATCACAATCTAATTTTAGAATATATTTCCCCTCTAAAAGAAAACAACCTCATCTCCCGCCCAATCCAGACTTCCAGCCCTAGACAACAAATCCTTTTCCTGTCTCTATAGATACACATATGGTCTTTTGTGACTGGCTTCTTTTACTGAGTATAGTGTTCAAGGTGTATCTGTGTTATAACACGTAGCAGTGCTTGATTCTTTTTTGTGGTCAAATAATACTCCATCGTGTATGGAGACCATAGTTTATCCTTTTGTATTATCACCATCCTAGAAGTGTAGCTTTACCTCATATAGATTATAATTCACATCTCCATCACTGCTAGTGGTGTTAAGCATCTCTTCATATGCTTGCTGTTTATTTTAGTATCTTCTTTGGAGAAATATCTATTTGAGTATTTTGCTCATTTTTATATTAGTTTTTTTTTTAATTATGGCGTTGTAAAAATTCTTCTGAATACAAGTCCCATATCAGTGATGTAATTTGCAAACTTGTCTCCATTTTGTGGGTTTTTCTTTCACTTTCTTTTTTTTTTTTTTTTTTAAAGAGTTATTTATTTATTTATTCATTCATTCATTCATTCATTTATGCAAGCACTGGGTACAGTCAGAAGCGTGGGAGGGTGAGAGAATTCACCAGAGCGGGAAGCAGAGCAGGCAGAAGGACCGAAGTACACTGCTGAGGGGAGCAGCGGGCGGCAGGAGAGGTCTGCGCGCCATGCGGGACCCTCCTCCAGTGGCCGGGGAGCAGCTGGGGATCGAACCGGCACCGCGGAGGCTGCGGGCAGCTTTGCAACCCAGCGCTCAACCCCTGCGCCACCGGGGAAGCCCTCTTTCACTTTCTTGATAACACTGTTTGCACCATTTCTGATTTCAATTTTGTGTTCTGCCTTTTATGTCATACCTAGACAAAAGTCACAAAGATTTGAAAATTTCTAAGTATGTGTTTTAAGTATTATTTTATTCATTTCTTTTAACTCTACAGCTAGTGCTGCCAGATTTTCTTTAAAAGTGGGAACCCTTCCAGGACAATACAGATGGAGCACATTCTTTTTAATAGCTATAGAATATTATACGGTATAAATATACCCTTTGCATTCAACCATTACATATTGATGGGTATAAAGTCTTATTTCCAGTTTTTTGGTTTTTACCACAAGGACTATAAAAGTCCTTGTGCATTTTTATTTTGTTCTGGTGCCTTTATATCTTGTAGGATATAATACCTAGCATGGAATGTAAGGCTTTCTTCCAAATCAAAGTTGCTAAGAACAAATCTTCCTGAAATGTGGGCACTCTTGTTAGTTGGTTAGGAAAAGGGATTATGAATCGACTCTTAAAAAGCAAAAAAATTTAGGGACCACCTAAACACACACACACACACACACACACACAGAGTGTGTTGATGTAGAAACCTGATAGAATCATGCTAGGGAAGGGGGAGCCTATGCTGGCTCTTTGCTGGGGTCCTTTAATTGGTATTTCATTTCTTGTGTATTGCTGAAAGGAGGGTTGGCACGGTTAAGTCTGGTGCTCCTAATGTTTTCTAATCAATTATGACAAAATACATTTTTTTAAATGTCAAACAATTAACATTGAATATGATTTTTATATCCTTTATTCATAATGATCTAAAAGGAATGAAAAAGTTAGACGAGTTTCAGCTGATGTTCTGGCTTTCCAAAATCTGTACTAACACAATTAATGGTCAGCTATTTATTCAGGAGAATCAGAGTGGCATATAATGTTATATGGTATTTTTAGATCTTTTAAGAGCCCCCAGTGGCCTATTACATTGACTCTTCATTAGAATACACTGATATGCCTTTTAATAAACCTTCAAATTGTTGCCATTATTTAGACTTTGGTTCGGAGACTAATACATTGCCATGGTGACCTATTGAGAGTCTAAGTTACATTTTAGCTTCTTTTAAAAAATTTTTTTCTGATTGTTTTAGGATCTGTCATTGCTTGATATGAGTTAAACTAAGCAAATAATTCGTAGGAAGCTAACAACAAGAGGTACTTTTGAGGTTTTTTTTTTTTTAACTTTTTATTAGCGGAAGCTTTAATACATTTCAAATTAGAGAGAATAGACTTCTGAGCCCCCCTGGAACCTATCTTTAGATTATCTCAGAACCAACTAATCACCTGTGGCTGCCCAGTTCTAGAACTGTGGCTAGTCTAAATGGAGACGTGGCCAGGAGCAAAATCCTCCCTCACTGCCCATCTAGACATTTGTTCTCACTCTTGGGGACTCCTCTGTGGATTCTTCCCTGAGCTTCCTGTCTAAACAAACCTTGTCCCAACCCTATGACTCCATAACCCCCTTGTTTGTTTCCTTTAGAACATTTTCCGACTCATTCTTTGATTTTTTGACTTGCCGATAAGTTCCAGTCTGACTCACTTACAATAAATGAACCTGCAGGAGGTGTGTGCTGACTACCTGGTGACTCACCTGGGACTACTAGATGCCTGAGATGCCTAGCAGGAAAGCTCACCTAGACAGACCCAATACCTCCTTGTTTGTAAAACATATGCTATCTGGACATGAAACTGACAGATTGTGCAAATTAATGTACACAACTAATTTAAAAACATGAATTTAATGCCCAACCTGTAATAGAGAGAACTATTAGGCATTTATAATAAAGTAGTGTGCTCTTTTTTTTCTTGTTTCAGATATTGCCAGTGTGCCTTGTATCAGATTAACCATCTGCCAGATACAGTCCCAAACTTTGGCTAATCTCTCTCTCTCTCTCTCTCTCTCACACACACACACGCACACACACACACACACACACACACACACACACACACACACGACAGTTCTTGAACTGCTTGATTCGTTTCAGTTCTCTGCTGAAGAGTTACCAGCGAGACCTTTCCTGCCTGAGTTCCATACATAGAACACAACCCCCTAACACCCAGCACTTTCTATTCCTTTTATCTCCGCCTCTCCCCACCCCCATACTGCCTGATCTTGTATTTTATATAATCTGTCTTTTGTTCAAAAAATTATTCTTCTTTGTCTTGTATTCTCAGTCGCTTATAACAGTACTTGGAATATAGTAGCCGCTTAGTAAATTTTCATTGAATAAATGAATCTCTCACTTTTATGCTATTTCTTGCTCTATTCTTCAGTAAGAAGAGACTATGAATAGCTGGATAATGAGCATTGTCAAAAAAAATGTTTTTCTTATATCATCTATCATTGTATCCAAACATCACCTCCAAGTCTCTTAGGCTTATTGGAGAGTCTCTATCACTACTTTCATCCAGTGCAATGATGGACTAGATGAATACTCCCCACCTATAACTTTTTCCTGTCACAGTCAGATTTGTAGACTACCCCTCTTAATGTGGTAATGTATATTAAATGCCATTTTGTCCAAGTAATGAGCAGAAAGCTGAGAGGTGATCACTGTGAAAGTTTCACTCTGGATTCTCGTTCAGGACTGACCAGTACTCAATGTCACACTGTCAGTTGGAAGTTATACATCACTGTGGAAAGTTCTGTTGGTGTTAATTCAAGAAAAGAAGGTTTTGGTTAATTGGGATGCAGTCTTAACTATTTGCTATTTAATCTAACTTGGTAAAGAGTTTTATCAAGCAGAAGATTGTGAAACAAAAGTACAGATTCTCTGGACCATAGTCTGAGCCTCTACTGTCAATGCAATAAAGACATTTGAAAAATGCTCTACATTGAACCTTTGCTCGAGACCAAAAGAGGAGAGGCCGCTTGAGGAAGAGAGGAGCTGAACCACAAAAGGTCACTGTGGGGTACAAAGATAGCGCAGGGGCCCAGAGATACTGCTCTCTTGACCATGAATGGCAGTTGGGAAATACAAACCAGCATCCCTAAAGTATTTAAGGACTAGATCATATAAAATAAATTGTTACTTTACCAAAATATAAACCAGTTTCCTTCTTCTAAGTTGGAAAATGTCAAATAGCTTTCAGCGATGATGACCAGGGATTAAGGCTTTAGCACTTCCTGCCCTTGAGCTCTCTGTAGAAAGGGCATGATAGACATTTGTGGACTTGCACGTCTCATGTTATAAAAAAGGTACTTAAACAGTCACATAAGGGAATTGTCCTGCTTGTTAAGGGGATGTTTTTCCTTACAATGTCTCATCTATAGGCCTTTCTTACTGCTTTTTCTCAACAGCATTCTAAGAGTTAAAGCAAAGGTGACAGGTAATATGCTTCATTATAATGGTGGCTATGATGGGAGAATATCACTTACTTGCTAGTTTGTCCTTTCTTGTATTATGCAAATGGTGTTTGTAATAGTCAATATTGTATAAATAATAAACAATGTAGATTTTAAGACTGAAGGATCAGAAAGATGTCACTTGCCAATGATGACCATACTTATCCATGCTCACTTAACACAGCTAAATAAGTTCTCTTTGCTTACTGGGTACCTTGGCTATCTTAACTGCCCTTGAAAAGTATAGTTGGAAATTTTTTTTAAAAAAAGATTAATAATTCAAATAAACTTTTCAATGCTATAAGGAATCTATAATTATGAAAGTCTACTTTCAGAAAATATTTCCATCTATTGTCAGCTGAGAACAAAAGTAAATAACTGCACCTCAGTGGTAGCATAAAATAGATGTACAATAAATATTTGTTGAATGCATAGCTGAATGGCTTTGAGTAATAAGAGCAAATATTCTCCCCTTTTTTGCTTGCCAAGTGTTTATTTCTCTCGCTCTCTCTGTATCTTGCTCTCCCTCTTCTCCCCACTTCTTCCTTTCCTCTTCCTGCCCCTGTCATTCTCCCTCTCTCATCCTCTTCACAGTCCCCTATTCCTGTAGCCTGGTTCTTAGGAGTAGTGGTGCTTAATAAACATGGAAACTGTTTTTTAAGGGAGGAGTCACCGAAAGAAAGGGGTAGAGAACAAAAAGAATTATTGGTGGAGAACAGTGTTGGTACAGATAGAAAGGCTAGTTGATGTTTTATAAATACCTTCGTGTACAGAACTGTCTACTGGTTGTTCTCTAAGTCTAAGATGTTAAGGAAAGTGAAAGTTTGTTTCCCTGTGGTTAAATGTTTGGTTGTCAGCGTGCACAACACAGATAGGACTATGCATTACAAACAGGAGGGAAAAAAAGCAGAGGCTCTGTGTACAACCAAGAGGTTGGGATAAAGAAACCTTGCTTGCACAGTGTATTTCTGAAGAAAAAAGTTGGTCTTTCAGTTGGTGAAATGACTTTTCATATAGCTGTAATATTCCTCTGGGATGGCTCTGTGAATTCAATAAAACAAAACTAAAGAAAAACCTATTCTTTCGAAAGTAATATGTAATTAACCCATAGAAATTAGTGCCATCCAGTATATTACTGAGGAAAAAGGATTAAATACTGGTATGAATAAAAATAGTATCTATTATAGTTCTACCTGGGATAAAATTATAAGGACTGTCAATCATCCTGCCTAAGGGTCTAGTTTATTATTGTCTGCATTGGGAACAGTGCTTTCTCTCTCCCTATTACATAACAGTCCACAATTAAATGAGTAGTGGAGTTTTTTCTCCCTGTCTCAAAAGAGTCTGGTCTGAGGAGCGAAATGAACAGGAAAGGTAGTTAGGATTGTTTGGGAATTGTATTTGGTACATGTTTAAACACTGTTAGAATGGTTTTTATGCCTTTTAAAATTCCCTCTGTGTATTATATGCTACTTTGAGTTTAAGATGCTCTGAACTTGAAACTAGACCCTTGGACCAGAGCTAGAAACACCTGGTTTTAGTCCTAGGTCTCCCTTTGACTATTAGGGTTATTTTAATTAAATTGTTCATAAACGTTGATTGCATTTTCCTGATAAAATTCTGGGCAAATAAAAAGGAATAATACCCACTTCCTGCCCTTAAGGCATCAGTTTGCATTATGATCATGTATTTGGACTATTTTGTGATATAAGAGAAGAAACCTAAACCATATTATGTGGGGAGGAGTACGGAAGACCTCCTGAAGGAGGCAATACCTGAACTAGGTAAAAGTAGTCACCCACGAGGATCAGAGTCTTTGTATAGCATTTGGAACTGTTATTCACAGACCAAGTCAAAAAAGCACCCAGGCACATTCAGAGGAGTGACTGGTCCAGGAGGAGGCCCCTGGGCTGGAAGCAGTAATGAGATTTCTGGATCCTGGTTTCCTCTCCTGGAAATGAGGCTTTGTTAATACCAGAAGACTCCTGAGGAGTCTTCATTTGCTCAAGAAGTTTTTCCTCCCCTATAGCTGCAATGTGAAATTATTTTTTTCAGGTTTGTTGATTGGGGCCTTGTAAATTAGATGGACAAAAAGCAAGATTAACAAGAGAAAAACAAAGACAAGTTTATTAATGTACAGTGTGCAGACAAATGGGTGTACTTAATGATGAGTAACTCAAAGACCTATTGGTTAAAATTTGGGTTCTGCGTATCTAACTTAGTAGGGAAAGGAGGGAAAGAAAGGGTACTTCTGGAAAACAAATTGTTTTAGGGAAGGTAAGCATGCCCGTAGGAGGAGAGATAGGAGATAGGATAACTTGTGACAAGATCCATGTGGGTGTGGCGCTGACTAGTCTCCAAAAAGGTCATGCCTGCTCCCAGGGCGGGTTTATGACGATCCTGATAATAATCACATTCTTCTGGGAGGTTCTGCTTTTGGGCAGATAAGGGATTTCCAGAACAGAAATGCCTTTGGCTCAAAATAATTCCTATGTCAAAGTGACATTCCCAATTCTCTTTGTTGCTTTTTGGTTATTTACATGTTGAGGGCTAGGTAGGTATTTACCATCTTGAGATTGGCAATATTTTCAACATGAACATCAAATAAGGTTTGAGTTTTCGGACTCTTCCTTATGTTTCCCTTTCTGTGTGTGTTAGTGTTGATCTCCTGTCTGTGTTATGGATGCTTCTTTCTGCCCCTTCTTAATCTCTCCTGGAATTTATCTCTGCATCCATCTCCTCTTGGCTGAAATGCTCATTTCTCTTTTCTCTAGCCTTTCCCCAGTTCTGTCCTCCTTGTGTGTAGAAGTCCCACACATTTGACTGGATTGATGTCTGTATGTATTCTCAGCTGCACCTTTGACAAATTTGCTTTGTTTTTTCCAACATTGACATGCCCTTGGGTGGGGCAGGGAACCTCCCCCTTTCCTGGGGACCACCCTGTTGCAATTAGTGGGAAATACACATGTAGAAGAAACTGAAATAAGCATGCATTTAAGAATCAACCACAGTGGAGAAGAACTAGTCCAGTTTTTGTAATTTTCTGGGAACAGATGCGAAGGTGTAAATAGATTTGCTGTTCAAGGGAGGTATATTGGATTCTGACTGTTTAAAAAGCCCCATCCCTCCCCTGAGAGCTGTTGGGGCACCCAGGGGGAGCTTTGTCTTCTAGCACGCATGCTGATATATTATTTATAGTGTAATGACATTAAAGGTGTTAGATGACTAGGCTTTTTTTTTTTATTTTTTAACAGTAATTGCATATAGTTGATTGGTCTTTATGCTTATGAGAGTAAGAATGATAAGGAATCTCTTTTGGAGGAAGCTCCTTTGCTTTAGGTCAAGAAATAATTTATATGGCTTATGTTATAGAAGAGTAGATGTAAAACATAAATTGTATTTTTCCCTTTAGTTTTATAACTGCATATTTTTAATTATTTTGACATATTAAAACCTTGGTTGCCAGAAGAAATTATCTCTTATTAACACATTATTAGTTATTTTGATAATTTATTCTTCCCAGTAGGTGCTAGTACAAACATTTTTTCATGTTTCCTAATGATAGTAGGCCTGCCTTCTTCATGCAACAACAGATTTTCTACAGCTAGAAGAATATTCTTGAAGCAGAGTGTCCTGGACTGCCTGTGTGTGTGTGTGTGTGTGTGTGTGTGTGTGTGTGTGTGTGTGTGTGTATATCTATCTATATTCTAGCTAAGTCTGGAAATCAAGGCTCGTAAAAGTGAGAACTGTCTCTTCTCTAATTTTTTTGCAGCTCTTAACTTTAATGATATTTCTTCAAAATGACCTTCCTTGATCTTAGACCTGGTTGTACCCCCTTCCCCCCCCCCCCCCCCAGCAGCCATGGTGTAATGACTTACATCATGCCTGTAATTATTCACACAGCACCAGAGCCCCACTTTGGGACTGCAGCAGTCTTGTTTACTGCTGTACCTCCAGCAGCGCCTGACACTGCAACTTGTAGCCACCTTCCAATTCCATACCCTAGTCATAGATTAAATGAGGTGTTTTAGGGCCTCCCTGGTGTTGCTGGGGTTAAAGACACAGCACTATCAAGCTCTCTCCAGCCACTGCAACATGAGTTCAATCCCAGACCAGGGAGCTAACCCACATGGTGCAGCAGACCTCTCCTGTCTTGCCTGCTGCTCCCCTCAGAAGTGTATTTTAGTAGATCTGCTTGTTCTACTTCCCCTTCTATCTCTAGTGAATTTTCTTACCCCCTCACCTCTAGCCTACACCCCAGTTCTTGTATGCATAAATAAATAAATCTTAAAAAATAAATAAATGAGGTGGTTTAAGTAAACTCAGAACAGTAGCTGACCATAGTAAATAATCAAAGCATAGCAGCTCTTCTTAAAAAATAACCAGTGTATTTTCTCCATCCAGAAGAGACTAGTAGTTAAAAGTTCAGTCTTTCTTCTCACTCCTTTCTCTGGATTTTTCTCTATTTCTATAATTGCTTGTTGTCAAGGACATTAGTTTATCAAATTAAGTATTTGACAATGTTTTAGACTAATATATTTTTATTTCATGTGTATGTACATATAAAAATGTGCTATATGCACAAACATACATGTATATAAAATGTTTTCCCCAATTCTTCTTTAAACAATTATAAACACTAGTTTCTACTAGAGTATCTGGTGGGTACTTGATAAAGGAAAAGGCATTCACATATGTCATGATTTACTGGATGCCCGTGAGATGGTGCTTACACTATGTTCTCTGTTCTCAGTCCATTCATTTTATTTATTTATTTATTTTTTAAAAAAGATTTACTTATTTATTCATACAAGCACTGGGTACAGTCAGAAGCATGGTAGGGTGAGAGAATTCACCAGAGCCAGAGCGGAGAACAGAACAGGCAGAGTGACGAAGTACACTGCTGAGGGGAGCAGCAGGAGCAGCAGGAGGTCTGTGCGCCATGTGGGACCCTCGCCTGGCGGCCGAGGATCTTACCGGTGCTGCTGAGGCTGTGCGCAGCTTCGCAGCCCAGCGCTCAACCGCGGCGCCACCAGGGGAGGCCCAGTCCATTCATTTTAGAGGCTGTGCTCACTGCAGCCATGACTGATAAGTTTCCAGTGTCACACTTAGATGTAAAGTAAAACTAGTCAACCATATTGCCTTTTTTTAAAATTAAAAGTTAGAATTACATTACTATCCCTAGTGAGAATTTTTAGTGGAAAAAGAACATTTTTAGGACTAATCATAAATACCAACTTTTAAAAATTCGCTATCTGAAATATAAGATTTCTACTGTGTATGAATTGAACCGAACTGTTTTTTTGATCACTTCTTAGAAAAGTAAAAATGTTAGCTTTAAAAATTTTGTAAACAATGTATTCTCATTATGGAAAAAGCAGAAAATATGGATGGCAAAATAATTAAAAATTATAGTCATTATTGTACTACTTTACCCCTAGAATTTCAGAGCCATAAATATTGAAGTAAAGGCTCAAGTAGTGTCCTCAGTCTCCAGAGCCATTGAGAGTTCTGAGTAAATGCTCAAATAATCTTTTATTCTAGTTAAACCTGCGTCTCCTAGTCAAATAAATGATAAATTCTCTATATAATAATAATAATGTGTTATCAATAGAATGGGTATGGGAACTAGGAGTGTTTTATTTAAAATGATAATTCAGTGATCTGATAATCTCAATTAACAGAAGCCAGACATGAGGATACATCCCAAAGTTTGACATTAAGTGACCTCATTAGGTATATGTGTATATAAATACACACACACATACACCACCACACACACTGTCAGAACCATGTGTTGCTTCAAGCAGAAGGGTTCAAGAAAAGTATTTCTTAAATAATTTTGCTAATGTTTCGTTTTTGTATAATGTCTAATATTGATGGACTGGATATTGCAGAGGAATTATTTTCTGGTGGCAGCACTGAAAACACATGTATGATATTTTTACATATGGGACATAGAGGATTTTCTGGACTAGTTAGTTCAGCTTCTTCTACAACCTCGGATTTTAAGGAAACTACATTCTGGGTTGGGAGCTACCTTATTTATAAGCCAACAAATTCTTTGACCTAGAAGCATCCAGTTCATCTAGTATGCAATAAAAGAAGCAAAGCTTTTTACTAATATATCTAGGAAAGGCCTTAGTTTTGCTTTGAAATCAACTCAGTGCTTTTTATTTAGTGAGAAATGGTTGTGAAAATGCCTACTGAGACACTTTCAGAGACTTAAAATGTGTATGCGGAGATAATTAAAAACCAATAAAAATAGTACTTATAAATCCTCTAAACACATAGAATTTTCCATGGTTAAGAGTCATATCAATCACGAAAGCATGACCTACTTCTTGAATATTTCAGAGGTTTTAAAACAGGTTTTCAATTTTTTTTTTCAAATGTTCCTTTTATAGGTTTTAGTTTCTGAAAAACGTTTTGTAGTTAAGAAGAAAGAGAAACAAGGATTTCACTTTCCAAACGAATTTCAATTTTATAGCCTTTCATATTAATGCATTTCCTTGTGAAAATGCATGTTTGTGAAATGTAACATGTGAAATACTTCACTTGTTAAGATGTTGATTGGTTTAGTGACCATCATTTTATAAATGATCCTTTGTTGAAGAATAATTAAAACAACATAGATGTGATGTTTCCACTTTAAGCATTTGGATGAAAGTCAACATATTCAAAGCTATGGAGTTTATAGTAGGCTCTTAAGATATTTGCTACTATACTCATAATTGGTATTCTATGAAATAATCATATAGTAGTCTAAGTCTTATGCTGTATTTGAATGTACACATCAGAACTTATGTTTACTTTTTTTCCTATGAGAAATTAATTTAAAGCCGTTTAGTGGAATCTAACTGAGCCTGTTATTTAAAATTTCTAGTACTTGATCTAGACCTTGCTCTCTTAAGTATCACATGAAACCATTAGTAGCCACACTTAGATGGTAAACTATTTTTAGTTTTACATGATGTGGAAAATATTCTTAACCTGATGAAGGATTTCTGTGTCAATCAACACATTAGTTTTACAAAGTTATAGTCTATGGGTTGGAAATGAGTATTTTTTTCTTCGTTTTATTTGGCATGCTTAATAATATTGCCAATGTATTTTTCTTACAAATATGTTTCATTTCAAATGTTCTTTTTACATGTAGTCCATGGAATGACATCAGCCAATGTTTAACTTTCCTAGAATGAATGTGGTTATTCTGATGTCATATCAACATATTTCTTTTTATCAGCATGGAACTGCTAACTCTTTGACAAATATAATGGGAAAGTGTACATTCTGGTAGCATAGAAGGAGGTTGTATCAAATGCAAGTGACTGCTTGAAAAGTTCCGTTTCAGAGGAGTACAAAAGTAGGTGCCCCGGAAACAATGCAGTGAGCTCCTGGGTATGTAACCACAACTGGAGCTTGCGCAGGATAAAGCAAGCCTTTGATAAGCCAGCTGCAAGAGGTTGACAGAATGGCTGTTTGCTTGGGGTGTGGAGTTACCTTTTGAGTAGAATTTATAACTAGTCCTTAGTTCTTCTTAAGTATTTGATTGTCTCTTATGGGATTGATAACGTTTCAAAACAGACTTCCTAGATTAATGCCTCCCTGCTGCATAAAAAGCTTTTCTTCGGTAAATCGAGGAAGGGGGTCTAGAAGGTCCTGGTTTCATGATTACTCTTCTGAGTTTTGTGGTCTCTACCTGCCCCTCCCAATAGTTTATATGGCTAACAAAATACTGTGGTTGATAATAAGTTATCCAATATATTTTAAAGTCACTATCACTATTAACACTTTTAGATGTTTATTTTCAAATTCATGTTAGAAAATTCACATAACCTTTGCTGTATTTCCTTGTAGTTTTAATAATTAAATAAGAGTGTCACTGGGAAATAAAGAAGATAATAAAAGTAACAAATCATCATCACTGGAATTTGGGGTAATAATTAAAATGTACTTATTGGGTATTTGATTTTTCCCACAGGATACAGGCAGCAAGCAAGTCAACCTTTACGTGGTTTATTAGAAACTTATCTCAAAAATTGTGGAGACTATTATTTGTTTATAGTCTTCCCAGATAGATACCTGGAATTACCTATCAACATTAAAAAAAGTGTAACCTTTGATCCTAAAGCCCCATTTCTGATCATCTGTCGCCTAGAAATAAAGTCACTCAGTAGGGTTGTAGATATAAAAGTGCATGTATTTTATCATTGTGTATTAAGCATCAGTGAATGATCTTTTGTTTGGAAAAATAATTGTAGAACATTCATTACTTTGGAATACTAAGTAGCCAATAAGCATAATTTTGAACAGTTGAGCAAACTGATGTAGTTCAGAGAAAGGAAGTTTCAGAGAAGCAATATGTAATATGATTTCATATTTTTTTTTTTTTAAAGATTTATTTATTGATTGATTGATTGATACATACAAGCACTGGGTACAGTCAGAAGCGCGGGAGGGTGAGAGAATTCACCAGAGCCAGAGCGGGGAGCAGAGCAGGCAGAAGGACCGAAGTACACTGCTGAGGGGAGCGGCGGGCTGCAGGGAGGTCTGCGCGCCATGTGGGACCCTTCTCTGGTGGCCAGGGAGCAGCCGGGGATTGAACCGGCGCTGCAGAGACTGCCGGCAGCTTCCCAACCCAGCGCTCAACCGCTGCGCCACCGGGGAGGCCCCTGATTTCATATTTTAAAAACCCAAGGTGTTTCTCTATTTTTTAATCATCATACATACCAACCCAGCTGTCAATATAGGTTGTGAAGTTTGGGAGTGCCTGTGCTTGGGGGAAAAGAGTGAAGTGATAAGACAGATATAGAACCATTTGTCTACGTAAATGTATATGTGCATGTAACTATGCATATATGTGTGTATAAGTGTGTCTATATGAATATATCAAGACTATGCATAAAGCTATGTGTATTAAAATTTCCAAATATTAATAATGAGCATCATAAGGTGCTAGTATTATGGTAATGTTTTTATGATTTTTCCTAAATTGTCTCTATTTGAATTTTTTTTTTTTTTTTTTAAGAACCTCGTGTCTCTATAATGTAAACCAAAAAAACAGCCTTATAAGATGGGGGACAACGGAACAATAATGTTTAATACTCAGTTTTGAGTTTTTAGCCATTCTGATAGAAACCCCAAATCTTTCAGACGTGCTATCTACACACAAATATATTTTTTAAAGATTTATAAATGTGCTAATGTTTTAAGACCTAGAATATGTTTTAAGCCTCTGGAATAGTAATTTGTATTAATATCATAAAACTATTTCCTTCATGTTAAATCTAAAATAAAAATTAGTATTAAAAATTTTTAAAATTTAAAAATTGTAGATTTTTGTTTAAAAGTGTGGATACCCAACTGAAGGCATAAGAGACACTGATACCTTTAGCCACATAAAAATGAAAACTTCTGCTATCAACACTTAACTTAACTCACATACTATAATTTTTTTAATGGAGAAAAATTGGCAGCCAAAAGGCATATAAATGTGTGTGAATGATTAAGAAAAATCAATTCAGGGGCCTCCCCGGTGGCGCCGCGGTTGAGCGCTGGGCTGCGAAGCTGCCTGCAGCCTCTGCGGCGCCAGTTCGATCCCCGGCTGCTCCCCGGCCACCGGAGGAGGGTCCCACATGGCGCACACGCAGACCTCTCCTGCCGCCCGCTGCTCCCCTCAGCAGTGTCTCTTGGTCCTTCTGCCTGCTCTGCTCCCCGCTCTGGCTCTGGTGAATTCTCTCACCCTCCCGCGCTTCTGACTGTACCCAGTGCATGTATAAATAAATAAATAAATAAATTTAGAAGAAAAGAAAACCTTATAAAAAAAAATCAATTCAGTAAAAAATGGATAAAACAGAAAACCACAGATAAAGAAATATAAATAGCCAGTAAACATGAAAATATGTTTACTCATAGTAATAAATACTAAATTGAAACAACAGTTATGCATTGCTGATGAAAACAGAATTTACTAAGTTCTTTCTGGACAACAGTTCAGGGTAAGTGTGTCAATTTGGGGGGCTTCTATACTTTTTTCAGTTTCTAAAATATACATACCTTTGACACAATAATTCCATTTCCAGGAATATATGATTTGGCTGATTAGAAACATCCTCCCCCCAAAAGTATATGTAGTCTTTATTATGCATCTGTTTTTAATGAGCAAAAAATGAGGAGAAAGTTATAAATGCCTAAATTTTCCTATGCTGAATGGTTGTTATATTACCGAATATATATGGAAAATTGGTAAATGATTTTTAAAATAATGCATTATGATTTCATTTTGATAAAATACCCAAAAAACAAAAATAGAGCTTTGCATGGAAAAAAGTCTGGAGAAAGTTATGTAGCAAATTGTAGTAACTATCCCTGGATGAGGGGATGAGGGATTTTTATTTTCTTCTCTTTTCACTATTTTTAGCATTCTGATACAAACCTCAAATCTCTGACAAAATAAGATGCCTACATACAAATACACTTACATTTCAGTTTGCAGATGTAATATATAATATGTCACTTTCTACAAAGCACCTGTGTTATTTCTAGAATTAAAAAGAAATGACTGTTCATTTGATACATTAAGAAAAAGCCAAACAGAAAGCCACATGGAAAATAGAGTTTCTTCTCAGAGGGAAATGAGAAGGGTCAAAGTTGTGGACATTTATTAAATACCAGTTGTGTGCCAATTCTTTATATACATTATTTCAATGAAATTTTCCATTATTTACTTATTTACCAAGTATGTATTAAACACCTACTACTGTGTCACAACAAGCTGACCTTTTTCAGGGAAAAGGAAATAGGCTCAGAAATATGTCCTTTGAGATTGCACAACTACTTAATTGGAAAGCCAAGGATTAAAATTCAAGGAGAATTTTCAGGATCTGTCAATTTACCACTGATGTGAAGGTTGAAAGGTTGATCAACCTGTGGTCACTGGACTGTCCATAAGAATAACAGAGTGTGTGCCCTGATTGCAGAGTGTTGGCGTTTACCCACTGGGAACTTCTCCCCCTGGACTCATGACTGGGATGTTGCTGTGTAGTATGTGGGCTACACTGCTTGTCCCAGATGCACCCAGTGTACATTGTACTCAGCTCAGGCTTGCGATTTCCTAGCTTTCCCCTAACTTGCTCAGGGTCAGAGTTTACAGAGATGTCCCCTATTGGCTTCTAGCCATTTCCCCATCTCTGTGCCTGGATACATTCTGCTGGTATTATTTCCTCATTTCCTGTGGGGGCTTGTGAATTTCTAAGCCATTCAAGTGATCAGACTTGATCAGGCTTAAAGGTTTGTTTTACATTCCTTGACTTCATATCTTGTCAAATGAGCTTTTAATCTAATTCAAAAGTATATCCCCTTCCCCCCACAAATACACATGAGTGATGACATGCCCTACATATTAAAGAGCAAAGCTGAACACTAAGACAAGAATTCTTAATTACATGCAGAATGGCTTCAATTGAATCTATTGGCATCCTCACAAATATCAATTTGAGGTTGTTCTTTGGAAACCTCACAGCATAACACTTCAGAAATCCTCTTCAACATTTAACAGAATCCCACGGAAATGTTGGACGCAAACCAGAGAGAAAACTCTTCTGATCTTACAAAAGGCTCTTGGTTCTTTGAATTATATTTAGGAAAGGGGAAAAGAGGACTTGGGGTGTGAGTAGGTAGATGTAACTGCAGCAGAAAGCAGTCTGATTGAAAAATGTAGATGCCCAGACTCAATGATTTTAATCTACTTTAAAAGATGAAAATGTAGTGGAATAGGACAGCAGAGAATGTGGTAAATGAGTGATGCCAAAGCTGATACTGAAGGTGCAGACTGTAGAGCTTGTCCTCCTTCCTCTAGCGTAAGTGGCTGGTATTTGTGTCTGTCCCTCTTGCCATGCCCTGTTCCCAAGCCTTTCAGAGTTGGGTTCATAGCACACTGTCAAGACTTTTGTTTCTACTGGTTAAGAGATGTCTAGTCTCACATTGGTGAGATCTATTTTGGACCCTGACAGAATTTCTTCATCACATTCCCTTTCCTCTTTTCCCCCAGTGTTGGTCTTTTCCTCCTCTGACTAGTTTTCTGATTTCTAGCCTCTTCTTTGGTGTTCAGCTCTAGAGACAGCATTCAGTGTCTGAAAATACCTGCTCCGCAGCAGTATTTGTTGGGTACCTACTAGATAAATCACAAATCAGGGGTAAGAACACTGGTGAAGTTCCAAACCTCAAGGAGCTTATAGTCTAATTTAAAAGTATGCAGTGTAGATAACACAGTTAAATAAAGTGTGAAGAATGTGCAGCAGGTTTAGAAGTGCGATGAGCTAGCTGCTTGCTTAGCCAGCAAGGGAAAAGTTGGGAGGGGAAGGTCTGAATGCATCCAGGGCATTCTGTGTGTTTGCAGCTTCTGTCCTGCAGTGACCTCATGCCCTGGGAGCTAGAATTTCCTGTCTAACAGGGAGTTTTGGCACACTACTTCCCTACTTCTTCCTTTATATTGCCAATCCTGTCCTTCCATTATTAGAAAACATCACTTCCCTAGTCAATTCCCTTGTATCTCACCTTCAGACATGATTTAAAAGCCCCCTTCTTTCAAGCCTTCTTGATTGACCCTGCCTTGGGAAGAGGGCATGGACGGAGGAGGTGTTCTTGATTGACAGGGTGCTATGGCTTGATTTCAGAACAGGTGACATTTCCTGTCTTTGTTCTTATATGTGAAAAACATTTGTATAGATAGGTATAGCCTAGTATACACAAGTCTAAATCAAAAACAAGATGAATTTAGAAGATAAATAACATTTGTTATGTTGTGCTTTGCAACTGAAAAGAAACAAATGGTCTAAGTCAGAACACTCTTAAGTCTTTAACAATGTAGGTAAACTAGGGTGGTGGCCAGGTTCCATACTACATTTTTTCCTTAAAGATTGATTGATTGATTGATTGATTTTTATAAGCACTAGGTACAGTCAGAGTGCAGGAGGGTGAGAGAATTCATCAGAGCCAGAGCGGAGAGCAGAACAGGCAGACTGACCAAACACACTGCTGAGGGGAGCAGCGGGTGCGGCAGGAGAGGTCTGTGTGCCATGTGGGACCCTCGCCAGTGGCCAGGGATTGAACGGGCACTGCAGAGGCTGCGGGCAGCTTCGCAGCCCAGTGCTCAACCACTGCGCACCAGGGGAGGCCCTCCATACTACATTTTTTGCTTTCAAAAAATCCCTGCAAATTTTCTTGAGTTATGGGGGCTCGCTAGTATATTTAAGTATTTATTCATTTGAGTAGATGGGAAATGTGCAGATAAATGTAAGGAAGTGCTGTATTGTCAATTAAGGTTAAGATCTTGGAAATTATTAGCAAGGTGTATCAATTTCTGAAACTTTCAGAAGTATGTCTTGGTTAAAATGAAACAGGTCTGTACTGGGTATGTGTTTAATGGGTCTTGTACGTCATAAAACTCATAGATCACCTACAGTCTTTCCTCTCAATGACCTTCCTGCTGCCTTAAGAAAATTTGGTTTTCAAGTAAATATTTATTGAACACTGAGTATGTACCTGGCATTGTAGCAAGGAATGGATGCTAGGGATATAGGAATAAGTAAGGTGGTGTTTGTTCATGCCAGCAAGGAGCTCACATCTAACAGAAGCAGAAGTAGAAGCCGTCACCAAAGCTTGTGTGGTGTGTGGTGTGACATGTCTGTACCTCAAACTGGGAGGGACTGAGCATTCTGCTGTGGGTGGGAGGTGTGTCAGCAAGTGAAGAACACTTGAGAAGACATGATCAGCATGACATTTAAACAACTCCACAAATGAACCAATTCCACCATAGTCTGGTCACCCTGAAAACATGCTCTAGAAAGTCTAACATACTATCCTTCATGGCTATTAAATGGAGGCCATTTGTCCTGTTTGTTCTCATGGTAATTGAGTCATTTTCTGGCCAAAAAGATTAGAGTAAGATTATGAGCATACTGATTGGTGTATACTTAAAAAGCAAATCATTAAAACCTGGCAAAATCTCAATTTTTAAATCAAATTCAACTGTTGGAACCAGAAAGAAGTAGGATCCATCTATTCCAGCCTCTGTGAGCTTAGGGCCAATTCCAGCTGTGGTTGGTGCACATTGCACAGCTCTGAGCTGGCCCAGGCTGACATCTGCTCCCGGAGTCTGGAGATCTGCTGTGAACACATGGAACCCTTATCAAAAGAACTTGAAAAGCTATGATTTTGCTGTGGGGATGAAAGTACATTGTGATCTTGGGCAAGTTCTTGAACTTCTCTAAATTCAGTTTTCTTTAAAGTGGACATAAAGTGGACATAAAAATTCATGTCTAATGGAATCATTCTGCAAATTTTGTGAGATAATATATGCAAAATGCCTAGGATATAACTAACTGGGTTTAAGATAGCATCTTAGAGTTAATTAAAAAGGAGCACATTCCTCTGGGATTTTTTGCTATATAGTAGCTATGTAATCCCAGTGGGGTGATGAGATAGAAGAGATTTGATAAAAAGCTGGTCAGAGAAGCTTCAAGTTTTTTTTTAAAAACAGGTATGGGATTTTTTTCTATTGTGGCTTTGGAATTTGGGTTCTTATTTTTACTGTTCCAGTATATTCAAACTGGTTTTCTTTTTTTTTCAACAGTTTAACAGGATATTTTTTTCCTCAGACTCCTGTATGTATAGAAAACATTAATGCACCATGGTTGCTTTCTCCACCACGGTGTGTAATTCAAGTGTTAAAGATGGTTTTATTTTACAGACTATTTCACTTCTTTCCAGGAATAAGACTCTTTCATTGCACATTGTGGTTCATGTCACAGTCAGCACTTGCAGTCATTTTTGAATGATTGTTACATTTTCTAATCGGCAATATTTCTCTGAAATGTTTTATATTGTGGCATGACATTTTGCTGCCACATACACAAGGTAGAGCAAACCCTTGAAAGTCCAGTTCTGCAAAGATCAAGGAAATTTTTAGGAAGCTATTTCCCTCCTGAGTGAGTAGGTATTTTTGCATTTTATTAATAGCTAATTGCTTAGAAAAAAGTATGTGTTTCTTTTCCTGCTGGTAGTATGGTCCTATATATTTCAGAAATAGTGACCTAAGTGAAGCTTGTGACCCACAAAATAGGCAGGCCCCATTTGTAACTCCAGGTAAAAATGATTTTGCAACAATACTACCTTATAGCCATCCAAAATCTGAAGTTTAGCATAGTTGCACCCATTTAAAAAGTCATAGTATCAATAATAACATCCCTACTCATTCTCTCATTCTCTGCGGAGCTTTATGCTTTTCAAGAGGAAGGGCAACTATACTCCTGCCTTTCAAAGAGTCACATGTGAGAGAACACAGTTCCAACATTCAAGCTATGCCATCAGGTTCTTGTTTTCTTTGATGACATTATTTTATAGGACTTTTATATTAAGAAAAAATAGCAATATAGTTAAGTTTCTAGACATCTGCTTTGTACTAGAGTTAACAATACTATATTGTATACTTAATTTGTCAAGAGGTTAGATCTCATGAGAAGTGTTCTTACCACAACAGTAAATAAGTACAAATATATGTGTATATATTTATACATATAATATAGCTATATATATAGATGGTTTACCACTGTGAAATCTAAATTAGCTCTAGTTTTTGATGCTGTTTTTTCATTTGGCCCAAACAGTCTTTCAATGAAACAGTTCTTTTTCTTTACTATGGCATGGGGAGATTAAAGACATCCTTTTGGAGATCCGTCAGGTAAAGAGAAAAATCTGAAATTACTCTTGGAAGAATTGTTACAGCCCACAAAAGTAAAAAAAAAAATAAATAAAGTTTAAAAGTATCTTGAAAAGGTAAATATGAGTCCCTTGGCATTTTAAGGTGTTGACAGAAGACTGATACTTTGCTCCTAAAACCATTCATTGCTGCAGGTGACTTGGGAGTT
The DNA here is from genome assembly GCF_014898055.3 of Talpa occidentalis. Taxonomy (NCBI): domain Eukaryota; kingdom Metazoa; phylum Chordata; class Mammalia; order Eulipotyphla; family Talpidae; genus Talpa; species Talpa occidentalis. The sequence continues at coordinate 68,159,067 of NW_023601433.1, read as the reverse complement.
CCCCCAGCTCCTTTCCCTCATGTCTGGAGGTGAATGCACATCCTATTACAGAAGGCAAGAAGCACCATCTTGCCAGCAGCCACCATCTGAGGTTGATGCTTATGAGTATTTTATTCCATTTGGAGGCCTAAGTTCTGAGAGTAACAGATGTCTGATGTGTCTGTCCCAGTACAAGGTGTTGGGACAGATACAAATTAAAATAGACCATGGCCCTGGAGCCAAGGTGCACAATGAACACTCTTCTTGGTACTGCTGGGAACCAGAAGTACCTAATCAAGCTCAGTATGTTTAAAATCTCATTGACAAGTCATTTAGATCTCTATTTTTAAAAGATATTTTACAAGTGGTAGAGAATATCTCAAACTGGCTTGATCAAGAAAGGAGCTTACTGAACTAAAGTGTACAGAAATCCAGGTACAGTTCTATCTAGAGACTCACTTTTCCTCTAACTGGTTTTTTATTTCAACTCCACTCAGTGTTATAAAATCTTCACCCTTGTAGTAGCAAGGTGGCCTCAACAGCCCATCTCTGCATTTTTCCTCATTGAGTCCAGCAGGAAAGTGCCTTTCCCCCTAATGAATAAGTCTTAAGCCTGACTGTCACTGGTCCAGATAGGACTGTATATCTATCCCTGAAGCATCACTGTGACCAGGGACACGAAAGGTGCTTATTTTTTGGGTGCGGTACACATGTTGTGCTTCTCCATCTGGACTGAGAATCAGAGAGGGACTAGTATCCCAGGTAAGAACATGAGACTTCATCACCAAAAGGAGCTGAATAGAAGCTGAGCAGCAAGAACAGCAGATGTCTATCATGGGGAGACAGAACGCACCCACAAGGCAAATATAAATAGTATGATATCAAACAAATGTGTTATAGGAGTTGGGAGAAGGACATAAGAAGGGGCTGAAGTAACTGGAACATTAAAGCTTCATAGACGAGGGGCCTCTCTGGTGGCACAAGGGTTAAGCATCAGCACTATGAAGCAGTCTGCAGGGAGTTGACCCACATGGCACAGCAACCTCTCCTGTCTCACCCGCTGTTCCCCTCAGCAGTGTATTTCAGTCAGTCTGCTAGTTCTGCTTCCCATTGTGTCCCTGGTGAATCCTCTCACCACCCGCACCTCTGGCCTACACCCCAGCTCTTGTATGCGTAAATAAATCTTAAAAAAAAAAAAAAAAAAAGCTTTTAGACCTCATAGATGTGACCTAAGCCCTTAAAGATAGGAATCCTTGTTTTGACTTTCTCAGGGCAATGTTAATTTCAGAACTGAGGGTGTCCCATTCCAGCTCTTCATGTGTTTCCAGTACACTACCACATAGTGACCCAACCTTTTACCTGATGCAGGTACTGAGAAGCTAAACTCTCCACCTGAACAAATTGTGGACCCTCAGGTGTTTGTTAGACTATTTTCTAACAATTTGTCAATCTCAATAAATAATTACTCATTAAAATATCTTCAAGAATTTTTAAATGAGAAAAACTAGGTTACATTATTGTTTATTGTAGGAACTCAAACATCTGTAAACTACTTAGAACTCAGAAACCTAGAAGGAAATACATCAAAATGTTATGTGGTTACTTCTGTTCTTCAGAATTACCTGTATTTTCAAAACAAAAACCTCACAACTGAACTGGCTAAATCAAGAGAACGTTAGAAACATGAGGTGTCAGGCTTCTGCAAAGTTCTGAAAGTCACAGCATATAGTCACAAAGGCCCCAACTCCTGTCAAAGGCTCCAGCCCAGAAGATTCTGACCATGTCTGCAGGCACAGGGAGGTGTTAGGAGCACTTCCCACCACACTGGCTTAGAACACTTCACTCCTTAAAAATCTGCAGAACTCTGCCTTCTCCTGTGTGTTGGGTCAGATCATTGCTTCCCATCTGGTGGTCTGCAGGACCTGCAGGTCCCACCCCCACCCCTCCTTGCAGGAATGGCTCCTACCTCTCTGAAGGCTCAGTGTTGCCTTTGCCTGCTCATTCTGTGACCAGCATTTTCCTCAGGTGAAGCTTCAGGCCTGCTTTTGCCATCATCATCTTCCACCTTGGCTTTTTATTTGAAATTTCACACACATAACCTTTCATAGTTTTCAAAGTTCTCCCACATACCTCATTTGATATCTGGTGAAACAGCCAGATGATACTATAATCCCTATTTCAAAGTGTGAGGCGAGGCTCAGAGGTTTTAACTTGCCTGGAATTATATAACCAGGTCTCCTGACTCCAGATCATTTTACTTCCTAGGGCTCTGAGTTGCCTCAGACATTTTAGGGGTACTTGCCACCAACCAGCCACAGGATTAGATCCTTTGTTGGGAAATTACAGAGAATGACCACTCAGGCCTCTCTTTAAAACTTTACCTTTCTTTAAAGAACTTTGCTTCCCAGAGACAACTGCTGTTCAGTAGAGTTAATCACTGTCACTCCCAGAACCTTTTTTTATTTTTTTTTTTTTTTTTAATTTTGAAATCTTAGCCTACGTTAAGAATGCCTTTCACTGGTGTGGCTGCTAATAGGATTCTTTAATTTGTAATTTTCCAGATTTTGTGATTCAAAACATTTGTCAACTAGTATAAGTATTTACTTTTTTTTTTCCCCCCCTCCTTACACAGTGAATTCTTGGAAAGTGAGAACTGTGTTTTCCATTTCCTTCATAGTTGATTTTTCTCCTGGGGGAAGTTCAATAAGTGCTGAGTTACTGACCAACCAACCTTGAGGAAATAAAATAATTCATCCTTCAGGAACATATTTATAGTATTTCTGGAAATAATTATGGGTCTGAATTTTCCTGAAAAATTTACTGAACATCTGTTTTCCAAAATTAAACTGGAATAGGAGTGGCCTTGGGCATCTGTCCCCAGTAGAAAGTCATTTACCATTTCAGAACCCTGGCGGGGTGGGGATATAGGGTGTACCTTTCTTCCTCATTAAATTTATGTTCCGTAGCAAGCGAGGATACTGCTGCGCTCACCAGATAGCCACCCATTTACAAGATGTATGGTCACTTCTGAGGTGACAGCTTCCCCTTGGTGTTAATACTGACCTGCTGATTGTCATTTGCAAAGTCTCCCCTAACTTACGGAGTGTCAGATTGATGGAGCAATTACAGAACTCTCAAACTGCCATCCCAGGGCATGATTCTTTAAGCCACCAAAGGGGTGTCCATTGCCCTGTGCAGATTTACCCCCACCCATTATTTGGCCACCAGCTTATGGACAGGAACTGCCTTCCCTTTCTGTCTTCTGTCCCAGCACACACAGTGCTATCTCTGAATTGAGTCTGTAAGGAAAGATAGAGAGGGGTGGAGGTTAACCTGTTAATGCTTAACAATTCACTTCTCCAATGAAACCCACTGTTGCAAAGAAGACAAAAGGATTTAGAGGTTTGAGAGTAAAGGTTTTTCTTTATCCTGGCCCAAGGTATTAAGGAATTGTCCAGTGTGATGGGGTGAAGAATGTGATGGACTGGGCTGGGGAGAACAAACAAGAGGTGGCTTCCCTCTGCTGAACCTATTCTACTTCCATTTCCTTATCTTCCAGGGCCTCCCTGCCCCCTTGGGAGGAAGAAGGAAGGCCTTTCCTCTTTATCTATACCTTCTTTCTTATCTGTTCTTTAAAATTGTCTTTTCCTTCTCAGAGAGAGTGACCTTCAACATAACTTACACACAGTGTGTTCACTCCCCCAGGGATGTATATGGTGGAATGAATGCTTTTCTGCTTTTCTGTTATGATCAAAGCTAGTGGTACTTTGCTGAAGAATGAGTTTACGTAAACATCTTGTCTAGGGCCCACCGGGAACAGGGCAAGTCACCAGGGAATCTCCTGTGGTCAAGTTTTTCTTCCACTGAGTTCATTGGTCTGTGTCCCACCCAATGTGGCCCCGGACCCTGTGCCAGGAATTATCACTCCTGGAGCTGAGGAGGAACGTGTGCTTGGGGTAGCTATTAGGGCGCCACCTCCCAGAGCACATTACTTGTAGTTCGGTTCTCCATACTCTCAACTTCTTGCCTCCTGGTGTGTGCAGCGTCAGCTCTGCAGTCACGTGATTAATACTCCTGGCGGACATGGAGCTCATTTCCTCCCAGTGCTGTGGTCAGATGCAGCCTGTGCTTGCGTGGAAAAGGAGGCAATCTGACATGTGTTTTGAAATGTTTTCTCATATTTCCCTTTTTTATGTGGAAGATGCTACTTTTGATAGCTAGGCTAGTATATTTAAAATGGCAATTTAATGAAGAAACTTTTTTTTTGACTAGAACATTTGTATCAAAGGAGAAAGTAACTTAGAGACACTATAGACTCATCTGATAGTGGAATACGGGGAAATGTTAAATTATTCGTAAGTTGCCTGATAACTGCTAAATAAATGCATGATGGAACGTTTAGAATTTGGCAATGCCTTTGCAAGAATCCATTAAACAAATGCACACTCTGTCTTACCCCTGCGAGAATTTCTGGAGAAATTTTTATTCTGAAAAATTGAACGACATTTAGCTAAACTCCAGTTAGAACTAGGAAGGAAAATGTGCCAAAGCTCGAATAAGTGTATTCATCTTATCCAGGGCTTTCTGTTTTGTGAAAGTGAGATTTGAAGGAAGTCAGGATTAATTCTTGAAGTGTCTCCTTGCTTTATTATTTCTGGAAGGTGTATAGGTTCAAGCCTTTATTGGCCAAATTGATCTCTCGGAGACATTGTGGTCTGGCAACACCACTCCTTACTCCTTAGGCTTAGGCTTTGTCTTCAATAGTTACATTCAATTATATTTGTTGCCTTAAAACATGTGAAGAGAATGTGCCTGCTTTAGCCCACAAGAGCCAAGTAATGTTTTAGTGTTTGATTGTGGCTAATCAGTTTCTGTACTTTCTGGAGATTAACTGCATGAAAAAAGATCAAATGTCTTAAGATCCCTCCCTTAAAATCAGAGAGATGTATGAAATGACAGGAAAGAGTCAAATATTAATGAGTTTTTCTGCCTGAGGGAAAATACTTAGAAGGAGCAGGAAGTTCATTATCTGGAATAAGTGGTTAAAGATTGTCAAGCACATTTATAAAAAGTTGAATAAGAGGAATAATGAAAAGAAGGTTCCCATAATAGAAATTTCCCTGACATTACTTTTACTCCCTTTGATACAGCAATAATCTGAGGGCCGTTTAATGTTGACTGAGAGACTAGTAAGAGAATAATTGTACTATGTAGATTCATTCTTTTAAGTGAGCTAGATTTTTAATTGTCTGAATATTTTCTAGTATTACTGTTATTGTGTGCCTATTTTTCTTTCTTTTTTACTTACTCAATGTATTTTAAGATACAACCTTTGCAGAAAAGAGTTTAAAAGGTTTGTTTATGTGGTCTCCAGAGGCTGGCTAGAAGATCAGTCATCTGGAACGTCCCAGAATGGCTTTGAGGAGGAAGGACATCAAACATGGACAGCCTAATAGGATGGGCAAATGTAGGAAAAGATTCAAGAGTGTTTTCAGATAAGGACACTTCACTCCAAGTAAAGATATGGCTGAGATGTTCTCCTTGATATTTTATTTTTATCTTCTAAATGCTTTTCTTGGAACATAATTCTTACTTCTTTTTCACACATTGTTTTTTTGTTGTATTTATCCCAGCCCTCAGCTTCTGGAGCTAATGCTGAATTCTCCTGTGACTCAAGTGGAGATTTTGTTGCATAAAATCCCAAAGGACCACTTTGCATATACTTGTTGTCAGTGGCATGTTTTCATTGGGTCATTTTCTGGGGCTTAATTTGCCAGCTTCCTCAGTGAGCCCAAAGTGCAGAACGTCCTCTGTGACCTTTCAGGGGCACTTCCCTCGGTGCTAGGAACAAAGATGAGATGCCTAGTTGTGGGAAGAAGTGTTCCCAGCCAGCCACCGCGCCAGTCACTTAGATTTTTTTCTATGTAATTGAAGGGACCCTGAATTATTGACATCTTTCTGTTACTGCCTCCTACATTACGGAGATCTGTTGGGATTCAGATGGGGTTTAAGATGGGGTGTCTCAACCCCAGAAGTGTGTGTTCTCTAAGGCATGCCTCCTGACACTCCTTTCATTTTCTTATCTGTGTTCCTCCTCCAATCCCAAAACCCTGTCACAAAATAACATAGTAATGACATAGTTTAAGACAAAGCAGGAAAACTTGCTCAGTATTTTGAACCAAGTTATCTAGAATATTTAGAATGTCATTCACCTTCCCTGTGCCATACTACTAAAAATGGGCACACACACAATCTCTTAATTAGGCTTCTTAGAGCCCGGGAAATGAGGAGACTGATAACCATAAGAGTTATGAGGCTTTTACCAGTGAACAATAAAGCCTCTTTTAGAAAGCGGATTTCAATCCTTGTTTGAAAAAAATTCTACAGTGTAAGTAAGTAGAAATTCTACAGTGTAAGTAAGTAAATTCTACAGTGTTGTTTATTTTAATGGGAGAAAATATCCATGGGTCAGCTGAGTTTATAGCCTAGTCAACAGTCATCCTGTCTTTTTTTTTTCCCTGCTGATTTTTTTGTAAGAGGAATGGAATTTCTATTCAGTCTCCATATGTAGAAGGCAGCAATTAAAGAATATATTGGCCAGTGTATATCTTGAGAATGATCTAACTCGATAATCTTTGTTTTTCTTTAATAAGTGTGTTTAAAACTTTAATTCAGTCCCGCCTCTCATCCTCTGAAGGTGGTTGTAAAGAGAATTAGGTATCAGTGAGCTAGAATCTCACTGAAGATTCTAGGAGAACTACTTGCTCCAATGCCTGCTTGGGCTCAAAAGGGGAGGAAAAAAGTGTCCCTCACAAGCTAGAAACCATATATACTATTACCTTTATTTGCTGATAAACTTATGGCATTCCAAAATATAATATTCACAGCAGAAGTAAAGGTAATGGCTTTTTGCCATCCAAGCTATTCTGCTTCCTCTTTCTCTAGGCTCATGGTTGTAAGAAAAGCACACGTACTTGCTTTTCTTGACACTACCACTTATTCCATGAGTACAAGGCAGGCAGAAGCAAAATGCAAGCAAAACACGAATTGTTAGCAGCAATGGGAGCTCCTTTACCTGAAATGGAAGAACGAAAACTCAGTGGACGACTATTTGAATTATTTTTTAATGTAAAAATATAGACAGAGGTTCAAGAATATCTTAACAAAGAGCTAACCTGCAGAAAACGGAAGTTGTTTCTGGAAAGCTGACTTGCAGATGTAGTCCTGCTTGTTGATCTGTTATTGTCAACTCCCAGGATTACGAGTTTTCTCAGGAAGGTTGATCATGAAATTAAAAGGTGTTGTGCTGGGTTAATAAAATATTAAATATTATACCAGATGTGCTCATTTTTTCAAAATATTTTCCATTTGTTACCTCTAGCAAAGTTTATAGTGTTCCTTCAAAACCAGTATGGCGAATGAGTTGCTTTAGTAACTAACAAAATAAATTTTCAGTGTCATATGCATTTGTATTTTTTTGTAATCCTTTACCCATTTTCTAAAAGAGACCTTTTTTCAAAATGAGTTTCCTATGTGGAGACTGGCATATTGAATAACTGAGAATTTAGAGAATTTGATATTTCAAAACTAAATTCTGATCAGCTGTAGTGACTAAGATTCTACCTGATAGTTTGATGGTTCTTTGGCCTTAAGTCCCCTGTGGCAAGCAGAGGAAGAATGGTAGACAGTAAGATCTAGAAGATAGGGTTGTGTGAAATTTATTCACTCTCAGATTTGGAATTTCTAGGCTTATGTGGAAATAAAGAGAACTTGTTCTCTTCCTTCTGCAGCCACGAAAAGTAGCTAGCTAGCTAAAAAAAATGTGACTTGATTGGTTCATTGAATTCATTTATCTAATATTTCCTAAGTGTCTGGCACTATTCTAGGCCCTAGGAGATTTACACTGGGAAAAGTAGATGGACTAGATCCCTGCTGTCACCTATTGCATTCTACAGGGAGGAGATAAAAAATAAAAGTATTAGTGATAATGTCAGGTGATATCAAATGCTGTAAAGGAAAGTGAACCTGGGGAAGAAAGTGAGGGTGGAGTGGTCAAGGAGTTCTTCTCTGCTAATGTGACATTTGGCAGAGACTCAAAAGTAAGGGATATCAGGGAAGACTGTTCCAGATAAAGGGAACATCAAGTGCAAAGGTGTGAAAGAAACTGTAAAGAGGCTGGTGGAGCTGGCACAGGTGGAGAGGAGAGTTTTGGGGATTGAGGCCTGAGGAACTGAGTCAGAAACAGCCAAGTAGGGGCTTAACCACAGCAGGATGTTTCTTCTCAGGGCAAGGTGGAGCATGTGAGAGGGGTTGAGGCAAGGGTAAAGGATGGCTTGGGCCACAAGGTGGGGAACTGACTGACAGAAAGGCAGAACCTTCCAGGAGGCTTTGCTGTCATCTGGATCAGACTGGCTGGTGCCCTAGAGGAGAGAGGCAAGTAGTGGTGAGTAGTTGATTGGGGTATACTTTGAAAAAAGAGCCCACAGATTGCTAGAGAGTTGGTGAGAAGGGAGTTAAGGTGAACTCCAGGGCTTGGGGCTTGAAACACTGTATGGATAGAGGTGCCAGTCATTGAGATAGGATGGTGGACAGCCTGGGCTCACTGGGCAAACTCTTCTGGGAGGGGGAAGGATGGATAGGAGTTCTGTAAGGGTTAGATATCACCATATGGCATTTAGATATCACCATTTGCCATATCACCATATGGCAAAATCTGATAGCAAGTGCATCACAGGAGATGGAGACTTTAAGGGGGAGAGAGAATGGGTGGTCTGGAGTAGGCAAGGAGGAAGGAGTAGAGACCCCCACCCCATCTCTTGGCCAGTGGTCCCTGGTCTTGAGAGGAAGCAGTCAGGATTTTGCTCACAGGAAAAGCTGTGAGGCTCAATAGAGAAGCTAATGTTTGCTAGTGACACCACGACTTCATGGGAGCCCCCCGGGGGGTTTGGGGAGCCTGGGATGGAGGTTAAGTGGAAATCATTTTAGCAGATCTTTAGAACTAAATGGATCTGGGGCTGAGATTTTTATAACAACTGAGTTAGACAGGAATGAAAGGCTTAATAGGATTAACTCTCCTTCCTGAAACAGATTCATGGATGAGCAAACCTTTTCTGTAAGAAGATAGAGATTTAGGCATTGCAGGCCATACAGTTTCTGTCCCGCTTACTCAGTTCTATCGTTGTAGCATGAGCACAGCCACAGAGAAGACAAACAAATGGGCATGGTCATGTTTCAATGAAACTTATTTACAAGAGCAGGAGATGGGCCACACTTGTCCATGGGTGGGTCAGAATCAGCCAACCCTTAGTTTAGGTAGTTTGTAGTTAGTGAGGGAGAACTGAAGAGGTGACTTGGGATTCGGATTTAGGAAAACTAGAGCTCAGGGATCCAAGTCCTTGGTCTGGCCCAGTCCTGATGGACTGTTCATCACCCACTGGGGAGAACCAGGTATCCCATACCTTATCCTTAGTGCTGAGCCTTTTGCTTGATGAGAGAGGCAGGTAATCTCTGGTCTAAAATTCACGAGGATGATCAGCTTTTCCTCATCTCCACAGCAGACATACAAGAGGAAATGGATTTGTTGTAAGACACAAATTAATTATCTAGGAAAATTTTAAAGTTATTGGAGTTTTAATGAACAAGAACCAGTTTCCTTCTGAACACTGGACCAGATTTTTTGTAGGAATATGTATTTAACTTTTGGGAGGCAGATCTCTCAAGCACTGCTATAAATACTCTAACTGGAGTTTGTAATACTATATATTTAAATTTCTCAAGATAAAAGTGGCAAAGTTATTTTCTATTATTATTTTACTTGAGAAATCATACTTATTAGATTTGGGGTGACAAGATTGATTTTTTTCCAGCCTACTGAGTAGGCTGGAATATTTTTTATGGGTATAATTTTATTTACCAAAATAAATTGTCTTTCCTCAAACATACACTAGATGTTAAATATCTTCAAAGCAAAATTCAGTGAAACTTGGAGATACTATTAGGACTGTGTTTGGACTTGATGAAAACCCGGTTCAAACTGAGCAAAAGAGGGCTTTGTCTCCAGGATGCCAGGTGCGTTACCCTAGGTCTAGGGAACTCTGACGTGCAGTGCAGCAAACATGGGTTTAGCTTAGAATCCTTGCTTCTGTGGTAACTGGGTGGGAATGCGGAGGGATGTGGATGGTGAGTGGGGCATTCAAATGCCAGCACTGCATGTGCATTCAATGAGTAAATATGAGGTCTCTTGAAAACAAAAAAATTTACTTCTTAAAGTCAGCACCTTATTATCTAAGAATCCGTATTTGGAGACAAAATGTAGTGGTAGTGGTATAAAGGTTGTAGGAAAGAGCAGAGCAGAGACCTCTGGCTGGCCTGAGGTTTTGTTTACCTTATCCATGAATGACCTCAGGACTTTTCCATGAATGACCTTGGGTCTCAGTGTCCTCATTTATAAAATGAAGGGGTTAGATGAGGTGGTCTACAGAGTAATCCTCCAAATCTAAAACTGCTGCTCCTGTCTGGAGCATCATTTGTCATGGAATATAACAGATTGACAATAAGACTAACGTTGGTAAATTTAAAAGATTGCTGCTTTGCAAAGATATATTGACAGATGTCTAGTTAATAAGGCTTGATCATATTAAAAGCATTGAAATATTTTTTCAAAATGAAATGTGAATACAATGAGATATTACAAATCTTTCTCTTTGATTTTTAGAACTGTTTATTGGTTGGTTTTTCTTTTTCTTCTTTTTTTTTTTTTTTTTTTTTGCATAGGTCTCATTAGGATCTGCGTCCTTGCTATATAAATTAAGTATCATTTTCACTCACCTAAATACAACTACTATTTGAGCTGCACTTTATTTCCAGTTTGCATTAGGGAATGCAAAGCTGAGCCACATTCAAGCAACTTAGTATCAATCACTGGAATCTAGATTCTATTTTCCCACAGGATAAGAAGGTAAGTAAATTGGATATAGCAAAAAGCCTGAATATTAGGATGAGCCCATAATTGTCTCTTTAAGCAGAACGCCATCAAGAAGGCAGGCAAATCCCCAAGGCAGCACCCAGGTCACTGGGAATACTGCCTTGTGCCTTATTACACAGCACAGCATAATCCACTCCCCACTCCTTTGTGGGGTGGCGGGTCTCTGCCAGCCTGCCTTCCTCTCACAGCTGCTGTCCTTCCAGCTAATTCTGCTGCTCTGAAACCCTTTCATGTAAAAGCTTCATTCCCATGAAAAAGCCTGTTGGTAAACAGGCTGCCAGTTCCAAGAGATGAATCTCATTTTTAATTTGCCTCCCCACCCAAACCCATAACTGGGAGGTGTGCTTCTTTCTAGAAAGAGCACTTGATGGTTGCCAAGGTTTCTTTTGGTTCTTAAATACCTGGTTCTACCAAGGGAGAGACTGAAGGAGTGAATTTCCCAGATGTAATATTGTCATTCCGTGATTTATGAGTTTCTATTATGTAAAGCCAAACAAACATTTTCTTTCAATAGTCTAGCACTAATAAAAAAGCCGGTGAGCTTTATATAAGGATTGTGTTTTAATAAAAGTGGTAATTCAAAACACTTGTCTAACTCGTGGCTTTCAGTTCTAATCAAAGCTCTGTTAATTCTTTGCTTGGGACATCCTGATTTTTCTTTCACTTTTTCTTAAGAAAAAAAAAAAAAAACAACAGCACACCCACTGGATTGAAATTTGATTCTTCTTAGTAAAACTGCCAGTTTTAATTAAGTCTGAAAATTGAAATACTGCTAGAAGTTGGATGAAAGTCAGCATAGTAATTTCTTTCAAGTGTTCTGAAGGAGGGACTGTAAATTTGTACAGATGAAAACATTATATGACTAATTGTTCCTGCTTCTCGAATTAAAAATAACTTTTTCAGATTTGTTGTTAAGAAAACTTTTATGCTTATTAAAGGGAGCAGATCACTAAAAAAAGTTACAATTTTAAGCTATAGCTACTTTTCTTCATTCGCTATATAACTTACATCCATTCAGGGGGTTTAAATACCAAAATTAAAGGCAGTTTACATTGTGAAAAGTTGTACTCTAATTTTAAAGACATTTTAGAGTAGGGTAATTGTGATGCTGCATGCTCTGTGTTTTTGCTAATTTGCATTCTTGAGTATATTATTGCCCACTTTTTTCCCCTTCTTATTTCGAGTCAGTCTGGACCTGATAAAAGTTAAGGACATACATACCTATTTTTAAGAAATTAAGAGAAGGAAAGAAGAAATTAAGAGAAACACATTTATTTTGTCTTTCTTAATTAAATAAACTGTTAAGCTTTTTAAACTTCCTTTAAAGTTTAAAGGATTTAGAGTGATTTCAATGTCTTTATAAGGTCAACAGGGAGACAGACCAATAAGGGAGTGCTTGGCAAGCTCAACTGTGCTTTCTCTGAGCACTTTTTGGTTTTCACACTTTCATGGTAGAGGTGGGTAATTATAATGTGCTTTAGGTATTCTTTTTTGGCTAGTTGGATTATCTGTATTTATCTTTTATTGTCCGATTCATACATTTTACACCTTTTCTCCAATGACTTTGATTTTGGTGAGTGCCCTATATTAAGAATACATTTTCCCCCTTCTCACCTCACCATGTGTTTGACTATGAGTAATTGTTTTTCCTATCAGTATAATCTGGTTTTGCTGCCACTGGTTGAATGGTAGAACACAGAGGCTAGTGCTTCTAGCTGTTGCCTAAAGAATATACTTTAAAACTTCACTAGCCTGTGAGTCACAGCTCACCCCGAGGGTGGTGGTAGCTCATATACTTTGTTTTTAAACAAGTCAGAGATCTGTGAGGATTAAAAAATATGGATAGTTAGAAGAAAGATTCTTACTTGGGCCTTTCACTTCTCATCTTTTAGGAAAACTAATAATTTTCCAAGGTATCATGACTTCTGGGCCTTTGCCATTGACTATCAAGTTCCCACAGCATTCTTTCAAAGCAAAAGCCAAGAGTGTGTCAGAATGTCTTGTGATTGAATATAGAATAACAGTAGAAATTTTAAATTTTGATCCCTGTTCACTAGGGGAATGGTTATAGGCAGTTACTATTGAAAATATTTAATTTGAAAAATGTTGAGATAGGATCAAGAGAAAGTACAAAAGGGAATAGTTAGTCCTTCCTTTGAGTTTCCATACTTCAGGATAGAATCCTTTAAGGATAGTGAAGACAGGTCGTCAGGAAGACTCCTCTGGAGAGAAGAGAGGAGTTACAGACAGAGGCTATAAGTTTAGGTCACATTAATTTTATCTGCTTCCAGTGCCCTTACTCCTAGTTGTATATCATTTAGGACATTTTTAAAAATCTACTGCTTTTTATTTTAATTATATTTATTCTTAGCAAGTACTTAGGAAGATGAAACCTGCTTCAAAATGCAGACAATACAAAACACAACTCTCCTGGGGTCCCATTGGGGTCCTTATTGCAAATCCTCCTGTGGTTCTCGGTTCCATGGGACAGTTCTAGAAGAGGGGTAAAGAGAACAAGCAGACCAAATTTCAGAGCACTGATCTCCACAGGACACATCTTCCAGGGTATTTGTTTACAGATACAATGTGGAACACTCTCACTTGTTTTCAAATTATCCATTTGAATCATTCTCTGAACCAGAAATGTGTGTCTCAAAGTTTGTTGGAGACCCTTTTAGTCAACTAGTACTGTACCTCCTGAGATGTGTGATGTGTATGCATCAAGACTAAAATGTTGAATAAACACGTTTTTGGGGGTTTACTGGTGGCAGCTCTGTTCCTGCGGTTACTTTGGTGGTGATGGCCTCAGTTCTGGTCTCAGCTCAGCAGCAGGGTTACTGCAGGATTTTTAGCCAGTGCACTTCATGCTCCTTATACTGCTCTGTGCAACCTTTGAGCACCAGCTGGATAATGGCCCTCAACCATTGAGCTCCCTGCATGAAGAAAAGACTGCACGCCCCATGGGTACCAGAGTGTGAGGCTGGTTATCTTGAGGACAGCAAATCTGAGAAGTCCCCAATGGCTAAAATTGGCAGCGTGCATGGTTATGACTGGGGAGGTTTGTCCAGCCCAACGTGCATCCAGATGAGGGGTAGAGCTCTTAATTCTGGTTTTGATGCTTCATAGTAATTGTTGTGGTGCTTTGGGAATGAGTCACTCCTTTGGTTTTAATTTCTTCACTCAATTTTTTCTGTTTGTCATCTCTAGGTCCTTTCTGCTCTCCAAGTCTGGAGTCTGTGTTTGTAGATTATTGTGGACAGAGTTGACAGGTGATAAATGTCACAGGTACAAAGGAGCCAACTGGAAAAGGTCCTTAGTGCCAGAGGGACCAGGTTCCCAATCATGGAGCAGCTTTTAAGTCTTCTGAACCAAAACTTCTTCCACATTTATTCTCCCTTGTCTCTTCACATCTATATGATTTACCCCACCTTTGATATCCCTACTGCAGCTGTTTATTGCCTAATAATAAATCACCCCTAAGCTTAGTGGCTTAAAGCAACAACACTTTATTTGGTCATTCTGCAATTTGAGCTTAACTTTACTGGGCTAGTGTCCACCATGTGACTGATCATCTGGGGGAATCCACTGCGACTGGATGTCCCCGCATGGACCCTGGCATTTCTGTTTGTCAGCTGGGGCTGTGGAGGTGGCAGTGGCAGCAGCAATCCAGAAAGATTATCCCAGGGCATGGAGGGTGGACCCTCGTCAGGCTTGTGCTGATGGTCTAGTCTACTGATGTCCTAATCGCCAAAACAAGCTTCAAGTCGAAGATCAGAATCAGTGTGGGAGGGGGTGTGTAAGGGTGTGGATAAAGAGGTGACTCACAGGGGGACTGTGAATATGCCATCTACCATGTATTTATACCCTGAGACCCCTTTTTGGAAGTCTGTACTTCAAACACAAAGTACATGTCTATATTCCCAGTCCTCAGTTATAAACTTTCAGAAGGTAACAGTATAGTTTTTGCTGAAGGGTATCTATGCCCTGCCATGAAAAGGAGAGGAGTAAAACAAATTATTTGTGATAGAAGTAGGTCTGTAGTTCCCCAGGCCAGGAGGAACATTTCCTGTCCCCCTCTGATTCTTCTATCTCTAAATAGATTCTTTTGCTGAGTCCTTTTTCTGAAGATCCAGCCGTTTTCTCTTTTTGCTATGAATGATTCCTTTCACAACATTATCAATTCCTTTAACTATAGCTCCTCCTAAACTTTAATATCTTTTCTTTTAAATTATTTTTGGCTTCAGAACCACCTTTGTAACTAGTAGCTTGACATCACATGAATAATCTCTGCATACCCCAAAATAACATTCATTTTCTACGTACCTTAGATTTACTTCTCTTTCTGTTTTTCCTATTTTCGGTAATGCCTTCACTGTGCTGGTCGCATTCTTTGCCCCACCCTCCTGCGTGCCCAACCACCACATCCTGTACCCCAGCCTGTTGCCTCAGACCCACATTGATTCCTGGCCCCTAGTCTTTATCGTCACCTCCAATTCCCCTTCACACTCAAAGGAATTAAGTCTTTAGGTGGTCCTCATCTTATAACCCTCTGCTCATTTTCCTCCTGTGACTTTTCACCACCCACAGAGCAGAACCAGCCTTTGTAGCCAGGCACTTACAGCCCTGTCACTTCGGTCCCTTGAAGTCCTCCACTGTCATTTCCTGTTTAATGAAGTCTTACTCTCATCCAAATCATTTCCCTCCTTCAAAGTCTGGCTTCACTATCTCCTCAGATAAACTCAGTGAATAACAATCTCTTCCTTCTCAAACTACTATAGCACTTCATACTGCTAGCACTTTTTAAAATGAAGTTTTTGAGAGAGGTTTTAGGTTCGTAACAAAATCGAGGGGAAAATAGTTACTGCACATAAGCCCCACCCCCCACCCTACCCCTACCCACCCAGCATCAACATCCTGCACCTTGTAGTATGTCTTTTACTCTTAGTCAACCACTGCAGACACATCATTACCACTCAGGGCCCATAGTTTATATTAGGGTTCACTCTCTGTATGCTCACCCAGATGTATACTCATATAGAGCCACCATTATAAAATCTTTTTTTTTTTTTAAAGATTTGTTTATTTATACAAGCACTGGGTACAGTCAGAAGCGCGAGAGGGTGAGAGAATTCACCAGAGCCAGAGCGGGGAGCAGAGCAGGCAGACCCACGAAGCACACTGCTGAGGGGAGCAGCGGGCTGCGGGAGAGGTCTGCGCGCCATGTGGGACCCTCACCTGGTGGCCGGGGATTGAAGGGGCGCTGCAGAGGCTGCGGGCAGTTTCACAACCCAGCGCTCAACCGCTGCGCCACCAGGGAAGGCCCACCATTATAAAATCTTAAGAGTATGTTCACAGTCCTAAAAATCCTGTGCTCCCCTTACTCATCATTCTGTCACCTAGAAGCTGCTAGTACATTTTACTTATGTTTGTGTTGTGTGGTTCTGAACCCCCTTGTCTTAGTCTTCCCTAAGCAATATGGATGCATAGATCTTTAAAATCCCAATTAAAGAGCAGTAATTATCTTCTGTAGGAGGCCTGGATTTTACCCAAATTGGAAATTTTACTAGGGGACACATCCCACTGTTTAGAGATTACTTTCAGAGAAGAATGATAGAATTTGACAGTAAGGGAGACATTTTTCATTCTATAGCTTAGTATAGTTCAATAAATATTTGGTGAAATTAGGAATGATTTCTGCTTGACATAGCAGTCACTTAGGAAGGAGCACAAGTGGTTTATCTGTAAGTGTTTAAAAAATTGTTAAAAAAACTTTACACTTTCCATTGAGAGACACACACACAGAGAATTGCAAAAAAATGTCAGTGGACCAGTCTCTAAAGCAATCGCTGGTATAATGTGAATAAATGCCTCTTAAATTACTTTTTGAAATTTGGACTTTCTAAAGAGACTATTTAATATAATACTCAAGTAAATGCCTAGCAGGTAAATAGTAATGTATGCAGAATAGGCTATGACTGCAAGGAGCTAAGTAAAAATAGTTCTTAAGTTGTTTGACTAGCATTGTCAGCAAGTATCTGATTGTTCCCCAAATCTGCAACCACTGAGGAAATGAACATGAACAGTAAACAAGTACTATAGAAAAGGAAGGTGATACACCAGAGAAAGACATCACAGATTCCCATAACAAAGGTGTGATGCAAGCTGTCCTATATTTGCTAAAGTTAATGAAAGTGAACAGGCAGCACCACTGCTTGAGCCAAATCCCCTGAGCCTGCTTCTCCCCATCCTGTTTGAACTCTTTGGTCTGTGCTGACGTTGGTGGACATTTTACAGGTGCACAGGCTGGCATTGATTTAATGACATTTTTAAAAATGAAGCTCAGTAAAGTCTAAGGTTCCACCCTGGAGCAGCATTCCTGGACAGTGAGGACAGTGGCAGCAAGGCACACGCCCAAGTGCCAGGCACTGTTGTAGACTCAGTATGCTCACCATCACCCAGGCACATGGCTGTGATGGCCACACTTCTAACACCACATCTGAGATGCCTCAAAAAGCACGGGTGACTCAATCCTTGCTCCAGTGTGGGGGCAACTGGCATAAGGAGGTGAGAAAACAAAAATACTTGAAAGGTGTTTAATATTTGTTGTCTCACCTCTTTGGTTATCAGCTTTATGAAGTGTTTTTAGAGCACAAAATTGTGAACAGTGCTCAGGTGTGCGATCAAGGGTATAACAGTCCAGTTGAGAAGAAATCAGCACCCAATGTGTCTGACCCTTTGCTTTTTAGGGTTCCCTCCCCATGTCCCTCCCACCCCTGGCCCTTTACAGCTTCTTCCAGCTGAGCACCAACTCAACTCTCCCTTTGAAGGCCACTGAATGATGACTTCCAATGAATCCTCTGAATGATAAGGAAAACATTTTTTCCTCTCTTTATGCATGAGGCAATATTGGTAATTTTTTTCATGAGGAATTTTTGCTGTGGGTGATTGGGTAGAATAAAAAGAGCAGAAAGTTGCATACTTGAAGAACACAAGAGAATTTCTATCAAGTTGCCATCGATCCCTTAAGCAGTTTTCCTCCAGTTACTCTAAGTAACTGAGCAGGGTTTTTTTTTCCCCTTTTAAGTTTATGTCCTTTTCATTTATTTATGGGTATATAAGATAAGAGGCAGCCAAGTACTTTGGCTGAGAGCCTAGTTCTGGATTTGCACTGACCAGGTGAACAGAAGCAGACTGAATTTTGTAGTGGTGGTTATGACCTTGAACCAGTCACTTAACCACTCAGGCTCAGTTTCCTATTCATAAGGTGTGGTGTATACAATAGTTGTGCCCATTTTACAGAGTTTTTAAGAAAATTACGAAAGATTGTAAAGCAGTTAGCAATATCTGACATAGTAAACCCTAAATAAACCCATTATTGTTAGTTTTTTAATGTGTTATTGTTAGTTCTTAATTAACAATTTAAACATTGTTTTTAAAATGACAAATACTGAGGATGAAAAGGTGCTTTACAAACAAAACCAAAGAACATAAAAAAATAAAATTCAACTACTTTTTGAAGATAAGGTTTATTTTTTTTACCTTCTTGACTGGGAATTTGCCATAAAACCTTGATAATATAATAGATTCAAGAATATTTTATCCTATCCCCTTGCCTTTTTCCCTATAACTTTTGTTTTAAAAGAAGCCTGGGGATTCCCTTACTCACTCAGCACTGAGGCATGCACTGAACTAGGCCCTGGGGATATAAGTGTGTACACGAGGCACATGCTTCTTGCTCACAGATTAGAACAGATGATCTTACTTATCCCAATGGGACATTTGAAAAGTATTGTGAATACTATATAAGATGCATATGTGGGGTAAGAACTGCATATTGAGGTGAGACCCACATAATTGAGATACAGATGAGAGTACAATAGTAAATGTGCTATACTAAAAACAATTTAGAGTTTTTAAAGTGGTTGTTTACTTTTCATTTTCAAATTATTTCAGACATAAAAATGTTGCGAACATATAAAAGAATGTCCATGTACCCTTCATATGGATGTTTACCCTACAAAACCCACAGTACAGTTATGAATTAAACACTGTACAATTTATGCAAACTAGATCTTTTTCACATTTCCCCAGTTGTCCTGTCTGTCTCCTTGCATATCCAGGGTCTCATGTTGCATTTGGCTTGCACCTCTCTTTAGTTCCCTTTCATCTGGAGCAGTGTCCTATCTTTATATCTCTGAATTTTATACTTTGGATAAAGGATATGGGTTATTTTATAGAAGAGCTCTTAGTTAAGGTTTGTTTCCTAGTGATCAGATACAGAGTCAGCCTTTCTCATCAGAATACCACATTACTGATGCTCTGCCCTCCTCAGTGCATCTGTCAAACACATGTCAGTTTATACCATTACTGGTGGAAACTTTGATCTCTGTTGTAATAGTATCAACTTTCTCTTTCTTAATGGTATTTTGTGAGGAGATACTGGAAACTGAAAATATTCCATTTCTTTCCAGGAAACTGAAAATATTCCATTTCTTTCCATACTTTTGGTAGTCAATTTTAGCATACTTTTATGATTCTAGATTGAAAGTTATTGCTAGAGTATTTGGAAACCGGGTTTTTTTTTAATTTCCATTATTCCTCTACATTAGTTGGGATTCTACTGTAAGGAATATCTTCCTCTGACTGTGCGTCTGTCCATCCATGTCTCCTGAATCAGCATCCATGTCTCCTGAATCAGATTCTGATTCTATGGGTTACAATCTATTATTTACAAAAAGGTTATTTAAAAATTATTTAGAAGAGGGACTACTACAGCCAAGAAACTTCTGTTGCTTGTCAATGCCAAGTGCAAGTGCACATCCTTTGGTATAGGGACTCAGTGTGCTGCTTTCTGAGCAGGGTATGGGATTTGGCCCCTGATTCATGTCATCTTAGTTCCTGCCACCCTCCTTGTTTCCACCTTATTAGACACTAGTGTTTTCTCTTGCAAGAATTGATGTTTCAAACTTTGCCTGACTCTACTGGTTGAGTTGGAATGGATAACAAAGGAAAATAATTGAGAACTCATGTACTTTGCAATAATTGATAAGATGATGAATCAGACCTCAAATTTGCACATCCTATCTGAACTTTCGGCAGGTGTTGCGGTTCCTGAAACCAGGATTTGTAGAACATGAGGTTTTTGTTCTTTAGTTTTTTGCTTTCCTCTGTGGCTCATTCTCATGTTTTGCTGACAGTCATGCATTTGCTAATGCCTAAAAGCCGAATGCTAGCATCATTGCTGCAGAGCAAACAAGTACAATAGTTCTAGAAGCTGCTGACTTGATGGACTCACATTTAGAAAGGGAAGCAATTTCCATTGCCAAATTTCCATTTCTTAGGTGACCTAGATCATTTCTAGCAAGCTATATTTGTAACCAGTTATATTTCTAACAGTCATCCAGTAATTCTGTATCTTAATATCTAAGTAGCAACATGTATTCTAAGCAGCAACATGTATTCTAAGTAGCAACATGTATTCTGAACAGCTACAACATAGGGCATTTGAAACCATCTAAATATCATGATACATAATGAACAGTGTCAGGACTCTCAATGTTAGTGTTCTGTGTCATAGGGTTAGAAGAAAGAGTTTAAGCCACATAATTAAGCTGTTGTGATAATCAGGGTCAATGTAAGTCATTACTAAATTCAAAGCTGGGGAAAGGAAATGGCATGGTGTGCTTAACAGATTCACATCAAACTAGAAGGCTTCTGTCTTGTGTACCTGTTCATGCTATGGTCTGGTTGGAGACCTGCCCTATGGACATACTGTTTTAGTTAGGTGAACCCTGCTAACCAAGTGCAAATGTATCACGTAGACATTCTAATTAAGTGAAGGATCAGAATATGTCTTACTCCTGTTAGGCTGCTATATCAAAACACCACTGACTAGGTAGCTTATAAATAGAAATCTATTTCTCATTATTTTAGAGACTGGCGAGTCCAAGATCCAGGCATTAACATGATCAGTGTTGTGAGGGCCCTCTTTTGATTGAATACCTTCTCTTCATGTTGTCGCATTGCGTAAGGGGCCAGAGGTCTTTGTGGGGATCTCTTATGAGGGCACTAATCCCAATTAAGGTGCTTATGTATTAAAAGTTAATACAACTTTAAGCATTACTAAAGGGCTAAGTCTGATAATTCTGATGTGCTATTTGATTAGTTGTCAGCAAATTATAAGTGAGAAAGGAAATTGTGGGGGGGGGTTGTTTTGTTTTTAGAAAGTACTGTTTCCTTAGAATACAGTAACACTTTAAAGTAGTTAAGATACTATTTTTTCTTAAATTTCTGGGCCTTTGGATGATGACAATGGTTCATTTAGACCCTTGCAGTCTATTCTTTTATCTTAATGAACTCTGTCTAAAATGACCAGGAAAAGGGTGATTAAAATACAAAATGACAAAAAAAAGTACACCTTTTGTAACAGCTGAGAATACAGCTCTCTGTCCAGCCTTTTAACTGTTTCCAGCTGGAGGGGCCTCCCTGGTGGCCTAGGGGTTAAGCCTCAGCACTGTCACCATTATGGCCTGAGTTCCATCCCCAGCAAGGGAACTAACCCACATATGGCGCAGCAGACCTCTCCTGTCTCGCCCACTGCTTCCTTGAGCAGTGTATTTCAGTAAAATCTGCCTGTTTTGCTCCCCACTATCTCTCGTGAATCATCTCACCCCCAATACCTCTGGCCTACACACTAATTCTTATTTTTAATTTTATTTATTTTTGTTTCCAACTTGAAAATCCAGTGAGAACTGCCTAGATTAATTTTGGTGTGTCATCCTTAATTCATGGTCATAGCATATGGAGAATGAGAAATTAATGTCAGCTGACTTAATTAGGAATTAAGATTTTGTCATCTAATTCTGTGAGCTTTGTTTTTTTACTTGCTTATTTTTATAGTTGGTAGAATACATAGAATTTTGTGAGCGGAAGAGGGGAAAGGACAGAATTATTTATATAAAACACATGTGATAGCAAATGTTCTTTTTCCAAAAATAATGAAAACAAACAGTAGCTTTTTTGTTCTCTTGGCAGTTGGTGAATTAGTATTCCTAGTTAGGAGATAAATATTAATTGATGTGACATGGTTTTGAAAATTAATGAATCATGAAATGTTTGAACACATTTATATTATTTGTAAAACTACAGTACATTTGTGAGTCTCTATATATCTAAGTAAAGGGTTAAATATATTCTATTTTCAGCCATGAAAAATTAACTGAATTAATGACTGGCTTTCAATCAGCATCCTGTGCTTTACTTCCAAATTCAAAATAAAATTGTATCTGTAAAAAAATTTGATTCAGTGTGATTGTGATGGAAGTGTAGGTGTGCTAAACCTAAACTGAAACTTACGTTGAGTTTAGTCTCAATTTTGAGGAACATTTTTAGTGACAAGAAAATTATGCAAGAAATGCAGTTGGCATGTTTTAGAGACAGTATCCTCTTGTTCTGAATAAAATAGCCTCCACTATTGTTTACTAAACAATTATTTCTTTTTTAGACAAAACTTGAGTTGCCTATTGGCTTTCATTTTTTAGAAAAATGCATTTACACATGCTTGAAATAGTCTTAGGCTAAAAAAAAATGTAACTCACCAGAAAACATGACTAACTCAGCATATCAGATAGAAAAATTCTAAACTCAACAAGTTTTTGGACAGAATATATTTTATAAATGGGGGAGGAGGAATAATTAACCTAGAAGATTGAGAGTTAGAGGCCCAAAAAAAATACCACTAATCCCGTGCAGTCATTCGATATGATTGATATCCCACACTCAGTTTTTGTGAAGTCCTCACATGCTAACTCCCAGAGAATTACCTGGTGCATCCTTCCCCAAACCCATGGGAAGGGGGGCTCACCTGGACCTCAGCTTCCTTCCTGGGCAACTGTAGTGGCTATAATGCCACCCATTTCCATGGGGAACCCCCTTCAGAACTTTAGGATCCAATGTCAACAATGTGTATATGAGAGTGACACAAACAGAATAGGTGGAAAGGAGTTTGTTTACCTTTTCCTCTCATGTCTAAAGGAGACTGACTTTGCTTATTTGTTTTTTTTTTTTTTTTTTAGAATATCTTTTCCCTACTCCTGTTTGCTTTTTATTTTTTTATAAGATTTATTTATAAAAGCACTGGTACAGTCAGAAGCACAGGAGGGTGAGAATTCACCAGAGCCAGAGCTGGGTACAGAACAGGCAGACCGACAAAACACACTGCTGAGGGGAGCAGCGGGCGCTGCAGGAGAGGTCTGTGCACCATGTAGGACCCTTGCAGGTGGCCAGGGATTGCACCAGCACTGCAGAGGCTGCGGGCAGCTTCGCAGCCCAGGGCTCAACCGCTGCGCCACCAGGGAGGCGCGCTTATTTGTTGAGTGAGACTAATTGTCATTGTTAAGAAAAAGCAGATATATATGAAAGTGGTTTTTTTCCCCTCCAGTTTAAAAAAGATTTTTCTATAGTTGCATGACCACTGTATAGTTTGCCTGCCTTTGGCCTATAGGAATATACAAGATCACAATTTTTTCTCAGTAGTGCTTACTAAATGCTCCGAGTGTGCAGAGGGTCCACTAGCTCAGTAAGGGGTGCAGGGAGAAGGAGAAGAGTTAGCAAGAACTGGAGATTTTTTATTCTCTTAAAAACACACTGAAATATCCTGTTCCTCACCACAGGGCTACTGGCTGGTTAAAGATAAGTGTACTTTGAAAAGCCTCCCATAGAACAATAGACTCCAAATATTTTTTGACCACATGTTATGTGTATCAAATCTAAGCATGCTAATGTGCATGCTTATTATGTTATATTCTTTATATATCTGTCAATGTGCAAATATTAGCATACATTTACATACAGTTGTCAATATATGTAAATGTATGCAAAGAGGTAAGATCAATTAACACTAAAAATCTTGTCCTCATTAGAAATAGTGTTATAATGAAAGCAGTATAATTTGTGTACTTTTAGAGATTTTTAAGATTTTTTAAGCCTATGTCTTGTTTTATATATTTTCATTCTGTTTCAATGACTTTCATTGCTGAAAAATGTACTATCATTGGCCATTTTTACTAAATTATTATACCTTGTCTCTGTCCACCCTGCCAGTTTTAAGTCAATTTGACAAAGCTTTTAGTGGGCTTACAACGTTAACTTTATTTTCCCTGAAAACATCCAAACTTACTGGAAGGTATTGTTTTTAAAGTTTCATCAAATGGAATCCGAATTCTGACAAGATTTCTAATAGACTGGAATATTCTATTTCCTAGTTTCCTGATGTGCTGTTATAGGAGTTTTCACGAATGACAGTTCCATTGTTTTGGGGCACAAGAACCTGAAATAGAAATGTTTCCAGACATCTGTTTTTTGAATCCTCAAAGTTAGTTTCTCTTGAAAAGCAGGTGTTTTCTTACTCAACATGGAGTCTCACCTTACTCTGAAAGGAAGCTTAAGGACCAGTGTTTATTTCTTTCTGCTGAGTAGCACATTACTGATAGGCACCTCTGACCCCTGTAGAGGCCTATGATTTGGAACACTTGCTTTGTAAAAGAAAAGTTCACAACTCATCTCTTAAATTCCACAATTTGTTGAAGAATTTGGACTCTACTTTCCTATCAACCACACACAGTTGTTCTTGACTATATGGAATCATTTAGCAGATGCCAGTAACACAATTATGTTAGAATCATCTTCATTTTGATGCAACAATAAAGCAAATTTCCTAGGCTGTGCAATTTATTGTAATCCTTGGGTTTTCAAATACTGACTGCTGCTTTTTATGTATCTGCCGACAGTATACACTGGCAAAGGAATTCATTTGAATTTGATGCCATATTGGTTTTCACATACTTTTGGCCATTTATACCTTGGTGAGGCTAATGAGTGGCATGTGGTTTTTACTTTCTTGCTATTAAAGGAACCTAGAAATAAGCTTCCTTTTAATTATTAAATCACTAATGATTAATAATCACTAAGTGAGGAAAATTTTATGGAATGTTAAATTTGGTAGGTCAGTATAACATATTAAACATCATAGAACAAAAACTGGATGCTTGTCTTTAGGCTGAGTGTTGATAGCTCCAGACAACCATCAGCTACTCTCTCAAGGCACAACATATACTTAGGCACTTTTATCAGTTGATGCTTATGTCAGTTAACAAAAATGACTGGGAGCCCACATTTTAGTCTTCAATAATTTTAGTTGTTTTTGAGCTGTTAATGTTGTATCCTGTAACTTGTCCTGTAACTTTGGCTTCATATGTGTGGTCAGCAGAGAGAACACAGCGGGGCCCAGCTCTGTCAGTTCTGCTGTATTTTATTTTTGCTTGTGTATTTAATACTCATTGTACAGAGTTTTTTTTTTTTTTTTTTTTTTTTTTTTTTCCTGGCATTCTTTCGAGCTCTGTTTTGTGAGGGTTAATTTGCTTAGTTGAAACTGGATAGGTATTACTCAGCTGAGCACAGGTAAACTGCAGTCCATTACAACACACTGGACATAGACAAACATGTGATCTGGCTATCAACTCTCCCAAGTTGTGAATTTCTCCCTTAGTGTATACAGCTCATGAGTGTTTGACATATGGCCTCATCAAACTATACAGTTGACCTGACCCTTTAAGGGTCTGAACTATGCAGGTCCATATATACACACCAATTTTCTTACAACAATGTAAACTTAGCATCAGTAAATAGAGTGCAGTAATGGAAATGTGTTCTCTTCCTTGTAATTTTCTTAATATTTACTTCTCTCTTGCTTATTTTATTATAATGTGATATGTAATGCATGTAAGTATAAATATGCATTAATCTACTTTGTTGTAGACTAGTATTAGACTAGACTTCTGGTTAACAGTCCGCTAGGAGTTAATTTTAGAGGAATCTAAGTTTGTTGATTGTGTGTCAATACCCCTAGCCCCCACTCATTCAAGGGTCAGTTATAAATTTTATAAAGGATAACTTTTAATTTTAATTTTTAAAAAAGATTTATTTACTTATGCATACAAGAACTGGGGTACAGGCCAGAGGCATGGGGGGTGTGGTGGGAGGATCCACCAGAGACAGAGTGGGGAACAGAACAGGCAGATTGACTGAAATACACTGCTGAGGGGAGCAGCGGGGGAGTCAGGAGAGGTCTGCTGTGCCATGTGAGTTGCTCCCTGGCTGGGGATTGAACTCGTGCTGCAGTGGGTGTGGATTGCTTCATTGGTTGTGTCTTAACCCCTTGTGCCACCAGGGAGGCCCTAAAGGGTAACTTTTTTAGATATAAAATCGAAATTCTAGGGCCTCCCCTGGTGGTGCAGCGGTTGAGCGCTGGGCTGCAAAGCTGTCCGCAGCCTCTGCAGCCCGGGTTCGATCCCCGGCCGCTAGCAAGGGTTCCACATGGTGCACAGACCTCTCCTGCCACGTCTGCTGCTCCCCTCAGCAGTGTATTTCGTCAGTCTGCCTGTTCTGTACCCGGCTCTGGCTCTGGTGAATTCTCTCACCCTCCCATGCTTTTGACTGTACCCAGTGCTTGCATAAATAAATAAATCTTTAAAAAAAAAAAAAAAAAAAGAAATTCTATCTCCTTCCCCTGGAGCACGCAACCCTCACTGGGGCCCACTGCCTTAGAGATAGCTATGATGTTCCTGAGTCCTTTGGTTTTCCCCTCCATCATTATGAAAACAGTGAGGAATTTCATCTCCAGCACAGATCCTCAAACCTACCTCTCCACATTTTATGTACTTTCTGAACATTTCATGTACAATATGAATGCTTAACCTTTCTAAAGAACATAAATAGGGGCATATTAAATATATCTTGCTTTCTTCACTTCCTATTTTTTGTTAGGGAGCTTTGCACATCAGCACACACAGATATATGTAATTATTTCCCCTGGTATTCACCTCTGCTTCTGGGTGATACATTTATGCCGTTTATGAATTTGTCTATTGTAGGTATTATCTGTTGACTTTCTGCAGTGATAGAAGAAGCTGCAGTTCTACTGCACTTTTGGTTAAAACAATATACAGCTTTTGGTTCAAATAACATTTACCTTATTATGTGTCTTATTTTGAGTTACAATGAAGCACCGAGTTTGGCCATCTTGTATTGTGTGATGAAACAATTATAGATTTGTTTCAGACCTTCTCTTTCAAGTTAGAGGCTCCCCTCAAATGTCTGATGGTTTATTGCTATCTATTCAGGTGTCAGAAAGAGATACTGGAAAACAGGTCTCAAGTTCTGGGCCCCTGGAACTGGCCCCTGGTCTCAAGTTCTGGGCCCCTTTGACTGGTGACAAACTTTAATATGAAGGTGGTTAGGGAGCAGGGCAGCCTTTTCCTCACTGCCCATTGGTGGAGATTTTGCTGAGTTCTTTCTCCAGAGTGGAACCCTCTCGTGTCCCTTGAGGGAGTAGCCACATGCCACAGGTGTGATTGCAGAGAGCAGAGGGTAGGGGCTCAGGTCCCAAGAGCGAGAACGGAGATTTCCACTCCTGTGCCCAGCCTACCCTGCTCAGTGTCTGTTATGGTGTCTGTTATTCCTGACTCTGAAACCTCCTGGGATCAGTCCTCTAAGGATCAATTCCCCATCTCCCATGGGGTGGGGTGAGGTTGTTGGCAACAGGCTCTGTACTTCTGCTGCTTGAACTCCGGGAGCTGGGCCTCCCAGCATCTGTGAGAGCAAATTGGCTGCAGGCAGTTAGGTAGTAAATCTCTCTCCTCCCGTGTTAACAATCCTCTACTTTTTATTTTCTGTCTTTTCAAAATTCTTTGAAATCTCTCTTCTTGTTGTCTGTTCTCCAACTTTCTTTGTTGTGGTTGCTTTTTCCATCTTTAATTTCCTTTGTCATTTTAACTAGTTTCTGGAAGGGAAGGAGATAAAAATGCATGGTGAAATCATCACTTAAAATGGGAATCCGGGAAAGCTATATTAACTGCATAATAGTAACCTTCCTCATATTGTTCTTACTTGTGTGATAAAACTAACTGCCCCTCTGTTCTAGTCATGGAAAGAAAAACAGAAGTCCAACCCTAACTGAATCAGGAATTCCACGCTTCCTTCTGGAATCTTAATATAGGTCCCAACTATGAAGTTTGCTGAAGAGATACTTTCTAAAAAGAAAGGTTGCTATGAGTGAGACCATCTGGTTTTTTTCTTTTTCTTTCTGACTTATTTCACTGAGCATGATCCCTTCCAGCTCCATCCATGTTGCTGCAAATTGCATGAGTTTATCTTTTTTGATTGCTGAATAATATTCCATTGTGTATATGTGCCACATCTTTTTGATCCAGTCATCTATTTTGGGGCATTTGGGTTGATTTATAATAAAGTAAAAATCAAAATCAATAAGCAACTATAAACCAGAGATATACTACGGGTGAGGGGCGGGGAGGAGGAGAGAGTAGGATCAAAACAAGGGAGGTGAGAATTGTATTGGGACTATAACCAAGATAAAAATGCATACATTGTGCAAAAATGAAAACTAATGTAAAAAATATATAAAATGAAAAAAAAAAAAAAAGGCTGAACTCTCTCTGCCTACCTCTTTCTCAGTCTTGCATCGATCGTGAATGTAGTGGTTTTCTGAACGCACAGCTAACTCTCATCACTTCCTTTAGCTGTTGTGGTCTGCTCTGGGTATGCTAGTAGGATTTACATAATGAATTACCCGCCCCCCCTTTCCAGAGACAGCTAGTCCCCACTTCCAGAGGGGCATTGGAGTCAGGGCCTCCTGCCCACATTACTGTCATCTTCCAACCTTAAGGAAGTTTCTTTCTCACAGTCCCCTGAGGCACTACTTGGGGGGCAGGGGTGGGGGTGGTTCTCATCTCATGAAGAATAGACAGAAAAACATTAAAAAGTATTTTGATGCAGTTATCAGGCTACAAAAAAATAAGTATGTTCATTGGAATGTTCAAGATCAGTTTATTGGCGTGTTATGTGATTGCTAGTATTTCTGTTCCCCACCCCCATCCCCAGATAAATGAGGTTCATGTTTTTTCACCTCCAGTGAGTATGTGAGTGTTGTATTTGGATATCTTCAGTCACAAGTGTCAGAAACCTGACTCCCACTCGCGTAAAGAATTGATCGTTTAGTACATGTGGGAAAGATGGCAGGGTAGACCAGCCTCAAGATGCTCTAGGCCCAGGGGTTCACATGATTTTGTCTCCATGTGGCTCGTCTCCCTTTTCCCCAGCTGTACTGGGTGTCAACCTCAGTGCCCACCCAAGACTGAAGACTTGGTTCTAGGTAGGGGCAGGCAGAGCATCTCAGGTTAGTATCTCTTCTGTGTCTGTCCATTTCAGTGAAGCACCAAGATCATGCAGTGCAATCATAATATTGGAGTTGTGACTTTCTTTTCCTTTCTCCCTGCCGGATATAGCTATCTATAAGCAAAACACTTGCTGAGGGCATCTGTTTCTTCTGGGACGAAAGAGACTCTTAGGAAGTTGTTTTGAGATTCACTTGTATTTGTGGGCCTGCCTCCCCCGTGCAGGCAGTGGAGGCTAATGGAACCCCAGAATGGGTCAAGTCATCCAAATCTCAGATTGTAGGAATGGTAGGACCCATGCCTAGCTGAGGGTCATCCCCACTGCTTCTCAACACCAGGTGAGTGGTGCCAGGCAGGATGCCAGTTCTTCTCATTTTTTCCCAAAGAAACCAGAAATCCAAATCTCTGTAAATTTTCTCAAGTCTGAAAAAATTGGTAGTTCAAGCACATTCTCAATCATTGTCTGAGCCAAACAGTATACATTTGCAGTCTCTTCTCGTATCATTTTCAAATGATACGGTGACATCTAGAGAGCTGGAGCAATCTGCTCAGGGCTAGCAGGCAATTCTGTGGCAGGACCAAGGGTCTGGCATCCAGCCCCTGATTCCAAGTCTCGGTCTTTTTGAATGCACCACATTCACATTGTAAAATCATGTTTTCATTGGCAACTTTTTTTGAAGTTTTTTAAAAGCCAGTTTTACCTTTAAAATAACCTGTAAATTTTTTTTACCTTAATTTAGTAGTTTTATATGATAATCTTTGGTTCGTGAGTGGTAAAAGTTTCTTCAAAATATGTTTATTGAGGTAAAGTTGGTTTATCGCATATCCGTTTGGGGGGTTACAGGTTTAAACCTCTACAAACATTTTCACACCATTCCCACCACCAGGGCCCCCACTGTTTTGGATGAAGCTGGCAGTGGGCCAGCCAACAAGAACAGCCATCCAAGTCTGAGCTCAAAGACCCCAAATTGACAGTCTATGGTAAAGTGTGTGTTATAAATGGAAGATTCTAAGCAAGAGTTTAAATATTTCTGATGAAATTTTAATTTTAGCAAAGTGGTCACTAATCAGAGATTGACTTAATGATTCCAATTCAAAAGAAATCTGAAGTGTTTTAATTTTGGTTTTTGAGTTTGTAGATGCTAGAATGTCAGACCTTTGTGCTTTCATTCACATCTCTACTCAGCTTTGCTATCAGAACAGTTTAGGTTGGCTTGTCAAAATAAAGCATTTATTTAAGATATTTGAAGGTAGCCCACATTTCAAAACAAAGCTCTAATTAAAAATATACTTGTATCTTTGACTTTGCCTTATCTGCATATACAAAGATGTATTAGAACCATACCATGCCATGTGAGGTAATGCACTTCACTCATTGAGATTTCAGTTTTTTACTTAGTTAACTTCAATCTATACTTATTATGATAATTTCTGAATAAGAGATATTCAAGTTAATGTTATGTTTATATGAAATAAGAAATTACTAATAGGGATCAGGTAGTAGAATTCTTAGCAAACACGGGGGAGAAAGATTACCTAAGAAAATTAGTCACCCCTCAAAAAAAAAAGAAAATGGTGCCTTTTTATTTATTGTTTTCAGGCATTACAGATGTATGTTGGGGGTTTCCTGCATCAATTGTAATTGTGGTATAGGTGTAGGCTTCCAACACCAAGTGATTCAGACCACAGTAGGGTGTCCAAGAACTCAAATCAGATAGCATCAGATTCTACAAGTTTTCCAAGATCGTCCTTCATTTCAGATGCTGGTTGAAAGTCCCAGGTGCTTTGTCCAACCAGCTATACATTGGAGATTCCCATGACCTGCTCCTCAGACTTCAGGTGTCAGCCACAAGCCTAGGTTGTTACCGTTGCTTCTAATCAATTGGCTCAATTAACTTGCTTTAACAGCTCACAGAACTCAGGAAAGCCATTTACTCTCCAGATCACCAATTTATTACAAAGGATATTTTTCAGCAACAACCAGCTAGAAGAGATATAGAAGGCAAGGTGTGAGGAAAGCATGAGGTGCCCTCTCCTGGTGTATCTTCTCAAATCATCTTGGGGAGCTCTCCAGGCCCCTCTATTTGGGTTATATGGAGGCTTCATTGCATTGAAATGATTGATTATCTCATTGGCAGATGAACTCAACCTTTAGTCCCTCTTCCTTCCCCAGAGGTCCGGGGGTTGGACTGGAGCTTTCTATAGCTTGTTGATTTCCTTTACAACTAGTTCCCTTCATCTGGTGCTTCCTAAAGGTTAACATAACCAGAGACATAACCAGAGACACTTTTATCACTCACCACACTTAGGAAATTCCAAGAGTTTTGTGAAGATTTGAGCCAGGAACTGTGGATAATGACCAGATATGAGAAATCTATTTTTTGGTCATTTGAATGACCAAAATACATTTCTTATAAATCACACTACCCACAGGTTGCTACTGCAATCATAAAATAAAATTTTTGGTATACAAATTGGTGTTTTACAAACCTGTAACAATTTTTAGAAATCAACTCATGTATTTGAAGGGCTGCTTCGAGGTTTTGCACCTAATTTGGATAATTCTATATCAGCCAGGCAGTGTACCTCATTTGTTAAGGTTTATTATAAACCTCAAGTTATTATGTCTCATTGCTCCCTTGTTCCTAGTCACGACACGCTCTCTCCATACACAGCCAGTACTGATGGGAAGTACTGGAAGAAGGGAGGACCTTTTCTAGGTCACATCATGGGAAACATTTTCTTGGACTTGTGCCTGAGCTCATTTTGTGCACCTTTGGTGAGAACCAGTGAATGTTCTGATCCACATTTAACCAGTTCTGCTGTTTATGGACCTGACCCATGTCAGAACTTCCTGCTGGGATTCTTTCCAGGAGCTTACAGAATAAACACCCTCACCTCTTATCTCCTAATAGAGGCAATTTTAGTTTTCTACTCATTCACCTCCTAAAGCCAATGAACTCTAGGGCAGAAATTTTCAAAATAAACTATCTGGGGAAGGAATCCATACGCCTCTTAACCCTAGAGTCACAAAGGAATTTTGTTTTTAGGATGAGTCCCATAAGTGGGAAGTATTTATTTTCAGACACTGATATAAAGGGAGGATGGGGAAAAAAGATGAATACTTATGGTGTACTTGTATCACATTTTATATTATGAATCCAGGATCCTTTTGTATTAACCAGAAGCAACTGAAAAACTTGTGAAGTCTGGGGAATCTGGCATGACACATTTATTATTTGATTTCCCTAAGAAATTAATTAAAGTTAAAATAGTTTCCAAAGCAACAGTGATGCTGTCTTATGCATTGCAATTCTTTTCCCCACTGGGTCCTCACTGATTTGAATCCTTTGTGCTGATCTTGGCCAGGTTTATCACTCTGCAGCTTAGCTCACTTTATTTGTATTATCAAATTGTATTTTGAAATATGCGCTCATTTAAGTGGTAGGAATGTTGTTTGCTCGAAATTTTTTCCATATAAATTAATGGTAATATGTTCCAGATCCAAAAAAGAACCTACCAAATAATACCAAATAGGGGTGTTCTACTTTCAGAGAGTGAGGGAAACCCTTATACTCAGTAGTGCAGACTGCAGCTTCCAGTGCTGGATGCCTCCTTTCTCTTCTCAATAGGACATAATTTGTAGTGAATTGTCTGTTATAATCAGATTAAATATCTCAGTTTCTACTAAATATGAAAGATATTTTTGTTTTTTCAGTCCTTTTTGTGTATGCTTGACTGAAAGCCAGTTACTAATTATATTAGTCTGGGAATAGTATTCAGGGTGAATATATCTGGATTAATTAAGTGTCATTAATAATGGCTCACAGTCTATGCACATGTTCTTTACTTGACTTAAAAAATCATATAAATTAATGAAGTTTATTTTTAAATGTCACTGTGTGAAATGGCTTTATGGCGAGACCTCTGTATGCCTTAATTTCAGAACCATTACCAGCTGGGTCTCATTTATTCCTTGTCCAGTAGCTGTTTATTATTCCCATTTTTACAGCTAAATTGCAAACTGTATCCTTGCCAATATGAACTCAATGTTATATTTACAGGCATGATACTCAGTGCAATCAGGAGAACTCACTCAAAAAAAGCCAATGTCTTTATAGTGTTGAAGGTAGTATGTTGTTGGAGTGGATGGAAAGGAATCAAGATACTATATACATGGTTTGATTCAGAAAATGTATTTTAAAAGTGAAAGTTCACATATATTTTACTGTGTAGTATGTTAATTATACTTTTCATAAAGAAACAGTGCTTCAATGAATATGTAATAAATGCTATAATAAGTAAATTAGCAAAGGAGTGCTTGCTTTAATAAGTTGCTTTGGAAATTGATTTTATTTCCTTCAAGAATATTACATATGATTTATTGAGATTTGTTGGAACTTTGAGTATGCCCCTTTTGATTTCAAAAACTTTATTAAAATAACTGGTTTATAACTTTTGTAGGTTTTAGGGTTACATCATTTTTTCCCCTTTCTTTGAAATGATATG
This sequence comes from Talpa occidentalis, assembly GCF_014898055.3. Taxonomy (NCBI): domain Eukaryota; kingdom Metazoa; phylum Chordata; class Mammalia; order Eulipotyphla; family Talpidae; genus Talpa; species Talpa occidentalis. Next base: position 68,125,347 of record NW_023601433.1, on the reverse strand, counting down.
AAAACTCGAGAAAATAATCTCAGTGGTACAAGCTCTTCCAGGTTTAGCTTGCACTTACTTGAAATCACAGCTGATATAATGACAATAGATCATGGCACATATTCAGATAGATATTTAGAATAAATGGTGAAAAGACATTTATTTAATTAATCCTTTTCTTTAAAAACTAAGGGATCCTTTAGAGGCTTTAAACACAATGATTACTTAAACTTCAGATAGACATCTTAGGAATATGCTGTGAATCTTATCTCATAAGCTACCAGAAACTCCAGAAGATCTTAGGGTCAAGCCAGTTCTGCTCCTTAAATTTAAATTTGAGGTTACTTGAGTGAGTTGCCTGAATGAAGAGGAGTTAGACTGGGACAGTTTACTTAATCACACTAAGCCCCAATTTCCTTATCTAGAAAATGGGTATTAATGTGCCATTAGTAACAGTGGATACTATGACTGCATAGTGGAGTAGGATATAAGACCTACTCCATTCCGATTGTAAAGATCAGATAAGATGCTATGTCTAACATGTTTAATGTAATACTTGGCAGGTGTCTAGTAAATGTTAGCATCAAGGGTGATGCCTCGTGTTAAAGTGAGTTAAGGCAAAGCTGAGTCTAGACCTCAGCAGCTCTCCCTCTCCTCATGCTGTTATAGGACAACCCCAATATTGAACCGGTTGCCTGGCTGTGGGTCCTCACCTGCGCGCTTAAAAGGGACTTATGAATACTCCACTCAGGCACACACAAAGGGTTAATAAAAGGTTTATTTACAAGGGAAAAGGAAATAAGGAAAATGTACAACTCAGAGAAAATAGGGAAATAGTCTTTAATGAGTCCTACCCAATCCGCCGACCTGGAAACCCAAAGTCACTCTCAGAGCTGGCCGGACGCTGCGAGCTGGCAGAGAGCCAAAATGGGGGACCCCTCCAAAGCCCATGTGTCTGGCTTTATACCAACCTGACTGCTTAACCCCACCCTCAGGTCCCAGCCACCTTCCTTTTGGTGGTGATGGGATTTGGCGTTCCCAGTGTCTTTGGCTTTGGCCTAGGGTGGGGGTGGAGTCCACAAAGCCTGTATGGAATTAGCTTTAGGACATCCTTTCCCCCTAACAATTCCTCCACCCCCTCCCAAGGCTAGCTTCTCCTACACACACACACACACACACACACACACACACACACACACACACACTCCCCTGTCCCCACTCCTGAATTATAATGCATTCAAGAACTTTTGGGCACTTTGTACAAAATCAATTTGTTGTTTAACCAAGCTAATAACATTTTCATAAGCTCCAAAGCCATTTTTATCTCCATAGATTAACAATTTGTATTTCATAATGTGTGTTTATTCCTATAGGAGTGTGTTCTTTCCTTCAAAATAGTAATGGTAAGCCAAATTGTTTTGTTTCAGTTTATTAATATCATGTAGTATATACAAGTTCATGTATGTATATATTTTTCCTATGTAAGTGTCTACAAAGGAAGACAAAGAAAAGTATAATGCTTTGTTAAAAAAATTATATCTGGCTGTAACAAATAAAGAGGTTTGGGGGAGAATTTTTTGGGAAAAGGAAAACAAGGGAAATGTGAATCCATTGTGAATGAAAGGCAATCTGGACCAAAAAAGACCTATGAAATAACTGTCTGATAATAACTCAGCATTGAACTACTTGATTATAAAGGTATAGATATATATACACCATGATCTACAGAATGAGACATCATTTTTTCCTTTTCTTTATTGAGGCAACATTGATTTGCAATATTGCATGATTTATGGGGGCAGGTACACACCTCCCACGTGAAAGATTAGGCTGTAGGATCTCTAAGATTCTCATTTAAGTTCCATCATTTGTGATTCTAGATCAACCAAGGTGTAAGTAAAATTACTTTGATTTCTCATCTTCTCTAATAGTGAGACCAAGCATTCCCCATTTCCTGGGATACTCTGATTTATTAAGATGGGATCGGTAGAAATATCTGGAAGTCTGCTTTGCCTGGACATTTCAAGGAAACACTAGTTCTCATCTCTCCATCTATCAAAAGCTACTTTGGGCTTCTCCCCAAGGGTCCTTTCCCACCCCCATTACAGTGGGCTCCTTGATCCGTACCTGAGGCACATACTGTGCACCCCCTTTCTTCTCTGCTACTTTGTATTTCACTCTGTCCTGCCCCATCAACTATATGGACAGCTCTTTGTGGTCGGAGATGGTGTTTTCTACTAACTTTCCACTTCCAAGTGATTATGCCAGAACTCCATTGCTCTTTATGTCACACAACTAGCAAAACCTCAGACTTGACCAACCCCAGAAGCCTTCCATCTCTGCCCTGTGCCCTGAGGTCACAGGCTCTCCTGGAATGTTGCTCTTCAAGTTTGCTTGGTTCCTTATAAATGAACCATCATGGTTACAGATGGACTGTCACTCTGCCCCGAAGCCAGCCACATCTGTCTTCAAACTCGTTCTTCCACATTCTCAGTCCCTCTTTAAAGTTCTGTGTTCTTAAACCTCTGAATTCCTCAGCTCGCCTCCCACTTAGTAAGTAGCCACATCTCTACTTCAGAAAGAAAGTCAGAGTCAAAGTCAGGTGGGAACTGCCCGCCATCTTATTCTGCCCCTTCCGCAAGACTGACCTCTGCCTTCTCTTGATAGAGCAGCTTCCTCCCCAACACATTTCCTTCATGCTTGGGTCCCTTGTCCTCCCACCTTCTCTGGGGCAGTACTGTTGGCATATCTGTTCTCGCTCATCCCTTCCTCCCTCGTCATCTCTCTTCTCTCCTTCACTTTCAGACTCCTTAAAAACTGGCGAGATGAAGCATCTGTGATCTCTCTCACCTCACCTGCTCTCAACATACCTCAGTCTGGTTTCCATTGCTCTGCTGCATCAGCCTCTCACTACCAGCCACAAAGACCACCTTGTTGCTCAATTTGCGAGTCATTTCTCTTGATTCTTCAGAAGCATTAAACACTGTTGGTCCCGGCTGGTTCTTGCATCACTGCATTTTCAAGAGTGACACTTGAGAGGCCCAAGCATATCGAAATCTTTATAACGGATTGTCCTTTCCCCATGAGGTCCTTGAGATTTTTGCTTTATATTTTCAGACTTATTAGGTACTTATAAAACAAATCCTATTTTTGTGGTTGAATCTTTTATCATTATGTGCATAGCCCCTTCACCCTTAAACTAATAACTAAGACAAAAACATTAACTGTTGAAGATAAGCTAGATTTCTTTTCAATAATTTGTAGTGCTATTTTTTCCCTGTTCTTTAAATGTCAACCTTCCTATTTTACCGGTGAGAAGTTAACTGTCCTTTCTGGTTGTCATTCTTCTGTTGTGTCTGATCTTTTCTCTAGACACTCTGCCTCTCTTTGTCTTTAGTTTAATTGCAGCCTATCTGGGTGTGAATTCCTTCTTAGATAATTTTGTGTGCATTCATTCTTATTTTTTTTTTACATTTATTTTTACTTTTTTTGTGGGACCCTCGCCAGCGGCCGGGGAACGAACTGGCGCCACAGAGGCTGCAGCCCAGCGCTCAACCGCTGTGCCACCAGGGGAGGCCTGCATTCATTTTTCTATATTCATAGGTTTACAACTTTTTTCAGTTGTGGAAAATCTCAGCCATTATCTTCAAACATCATCTCTTCCCCATATTTCTTCCAGATATACCATTTGCATTTTCATTTATCTGATGCAGGGATCACTTTCCATTACCTTCAAGGTCCTGATTTAGTCTTGAAGTCTGACTGTTCAGCTTTCCTTTGACCCAACTAAGTATTTAACTTGTACTTTGTTTAGAAAAGCTACTTTCACTCTCACTTGATGTTTTCCCATACCCACTATAGATTAAATTCACTCTAGGGGGAGGAAGGCATCTTAAAGATTTCCTCTACTTTTATTTTAAAAGATTTTTAAAAATTTATTTATGCATGTAAGAACTGGGGTGTAGGCCAGAGGTGCAGGGGTGAAAAGATTCACCAGAGAGTGGTGAGTAGAACAGGCAGATCTACTGAAATACACTGCTGAGGGAGCAGCGGGAGAGTCAGGAGAGGTCTGCTGCACCATGTGGGTAGCTCCCTGGCTAGGGATTGAACTCAAAATGCAGTGGCTGGAAATAGCTTGATAGTGCTAAGTCTTTAACTCCTGCACCACCAGGGAGGCCCGATTTCCTCTACTTTTTGTGAACATGAATGGGCAATGTGTTAAAAACCCTCCTTTAGCTAAAATCCCATTTTTTGTTTCATCTTGTTTTTGTAACTGAGAACTCTTCCAGTATCTTCCATTTCACTGGAAGTATACATTCTTAAAGTGGAATTCATTGTTATCAACAAGGGGAATATAGCTTGGGAACCAAGACAAAAACAACTGAGAAAGTTCAAATTTTTCAGAATTTTATCACACAGTGTCCCTGCCATTCACTGACAAATAGAAGAGAACTTGATTCAACACTTTGTCCTCTAACCCCTTCTTCGTTTTCCTTCTTGTTCCCTGCCCAACCAGTCTCCCTTTCAATTTAGCCCCAGGGCCTTATGACTCTTCCTTTCCTTTTGGTAAATTCATGCCCCACCTCAATACTTATGTTTAAGTTTAGTTCCCACGAGGAAGGTAGAAACCGCATACGTGATGTTTTTCAAGTACTCAAAGATCTAAAAAAGTCATCTGCTATTCAAACAAATATTTATGAGAAATTAAACCCTTTCTCAGATAACGTTTTCTTTACAGAGGGAAGCTGTCTTAGTCATGATCTAAGGAGCTTATGTTGAAGGGAAGTGGGAAGAGTAGGAAGGAGAAGCGGGGACAGTTGGCCATGAGCACTAACTCCAGAATTCCTGGAGGCCCCCACAGGTCAGTGTCAGACACATGAGCAGTGAGGTTGGAACTTGATGCTAGTAGGAGGCAGTGATGAACTCTGCAGAGGGAGTGAGGAAGGCATCACAAGAGATGATTTAGGACCGGGGTAGGGAGGGAGGAGGAAGATGGGTGGAGAATTTTTGGTGTTCTCCAGTTTTCTTGAGACACATGGTTAAGTGAAGCACTTCCTACCTAGATAGTAACCTGAGCCATGTATTTTATATCTTTCTAGATCAATGAATTGAGCCACGTTCAAATCCCTGTTATGTTGATGCCAGATGACTTCAAAGCCTATTCAAAGATAAAGGTGGACAATCACCTTTTTAACAAGTAAGTACAAATACAACTTTTACAGAACTACGGGGCTGCCAAGAGAAAGATTTTTGTGAATTTGTATAATCACATATTTTTTCAATGGGTGGGAGTAAAGTTTTGCTGATGAAGTTAATCCTGTGATAAACATAACCATCTGTCATTTTCAGAAAAGCAACAGCGGGCCCTCTTGGGTAATATCCCTTTACCATATGGCATATTATTCTCTATGAATATCTTATGTGTTAAAAGTGATATTCTCATTACAATTTAAATGCTTGAAGCTATAAATTGCTTGGATTTTTGAACAGCAATCGACCTCTGCTATCTTATACAAAACTGATCATGATTACTTTATAAACAGAAATGACTTCTTCATAGGATAAAGAATTAAAGTACATTTTTACAAAAAATATGGATGCCATGTTGGACTTTGAGAATTCTCCATTTGAATAATTAGGCATGCAAAGTACCACAATTGTGTGTGTGTGTGTGTGTGTTTCTGTGGGAACACAGACTAGGAAGCAATTCTGAATGAGTGGGATGAGCCTCAAAGAAATTCCTCCCACGTGAGGATCAATTATACCATTTCATATTGGAGCCATTATTCCAATGTGAAACTGACAGATTAATTCTCTTAACTGTCTAGAGGTTGACCTTTTGAGGGAAATCTTTAAGAATTTAGAATGTGATATTTATGTAAAAGAAAACAGGACATTCAGGGAAGAAGAGAAACTCACTTTGTAAGCTTTAATCATCTAGCTGTTGAGGGCGAGTGTGGGGACCTTTTCGGCTCCCCCTGCAGCCCTTCTAGAATTCTACATGCTCTTTGCCTTGCCTTCACCATTTCTTTCTACATGGCCTCTTCCCACACCTTTTTCATTGGGGAAGCAGTTGTTATGTGTGATCAGGATTAAAAAGGTTGTAGAGGCCAAGTGTTTCTAGGTGGTGGAGGGAGGCAGATGTCTTCTCTCTGTCCCCCATCTTGCTGTGGGCTGTAGTTGGTTCCGTGAAGCACACCTGTACCTTGCGTGGGTTATGAACTTGGTCCAAGCACTCGTTTGGCTGCTTGTAGCACTAGACAGCAGATTCAGGTCTGGTTAACTCTTTATATATCTGAGCTTTGCTCCACAATCTGACTGTTTCAGAGAAAACATGCCGAGCCATTTCAAGTTTAAGGAATACTGCCCAATGGTTTTTCGTAACCTGCGGGAGAGGTTTGGAATCGATGATCAAGATTTCCAGGTGAGTTACCTTTGTAACATTTGCTTCAAATGGGTTTCATCATACCTTTTTTGCTTTGTAAAATAGGATTTACATTTTGTTAATGCAAGTAACTCTGTAATAGTAATTCATTTTATAAGAATTTTGCAATGTTCTTTCAGGTAGGATCATGCAGGTATGATTCCATCATACAATATGATTTCAGTAAAAAGTCAGTAGAAAAGAAATTACTCTGTGGGGAGAGACAAAGCATGTGAAGAGTTATATATAATGCCCTCATTTCCATGTGTAGTGTTCTGCCCACAGAACCTACTTTTTGTTCTTGCTGACTTGTTGCTTTTTCAGATTGTCCAATCCTGATCCTGACCCTGCCCACAGCAGGTTTTGACCACTTTATGCCTACAGTTTGGGAAGGTACTGAGGCCGCATTTTTGTCCCCATCAGGGCACCCAGCCCAGCAGCAGCTCGAAAAGTCTGCCCTCTGCCTCTGGGACCCACCTTATAAAACATGAGCGCCTTTCTTTTCTCCTCTCCCCATATTTGCATGGATTCTCGAGCTTAGCTTTTAAAATTGAGATCGTGGTGTTGTCACATCTGTTACTCCCTGGTTATTTCTCCTAGGAAAGGATCTGACATTGGCTTCCTGATTTGCGTCAAGCCAGCCAGATTCATAAAAGCCAATGATAACAAGATTTTTTTGCTCTTAAAACTATGTTAGGAAATGCAGCTACTTTCTGGTCTTTCACGACAGCCTGTTCATATTATAGTGCGAGTATAGACTTATTTTAAATCCTTTCAAATCGAATAAGCACTTCCTCCAGCTTGCCCTAAATTGGAATACCTAATTTATGCTGCACAAAATGTCTTATGATTTTCCTGGGTGACTTACAAGGTTGTACATTGGCGCAGCTCACCCTGTGTTTTCCTTTAAAGAAAAGGGTCCCTAAGGCAAACCCAGTTTCCCAAAGATTACAGTTCCTTAAGTATTTGTGGGCCTCTCTGCCCTTTACCTGTCTTGTTAAAATTTCCAAGAGACTCAATCATGAGAAGCCTTCAAGCTTTCCACATTCTGAGCAGAGGCCTGGGGTGCTGAGGAGAGGGCTGAAGGGATGTGGGGTGAGGAGGATATGGGCTTTTACAAACTGTAGTAAAGTCAGTGATCGGGTGTAGGCTTCAAGTTTGAGAAGTTAGAATAAATTAAGACTATTAAAGAAAAAATTTTGTGATAGCAAAAGAGGTCTGTGTAAAAAAGGAATAACTGTTATTTAGAAACTGTTACTCCATTTAAAGAGGCCCTATAAAAATAAACTGAGTATTAACAGGAATGAACAGCTGTTAATTCTGACATGCTAAGAAAATCTCCTTTGTCTGGTGCTCTTCTGCTAAACTTAAGTGTATTCCTCCTCTGTCCCCCTCCTTTAAGAAAAATAGGGCCTCCCTGGTGTCCTTGGGGTTAAGTCTCAGCGCTATGACCAATGTGGCCTGAGTTCGATCCCCAGTCAGGGAGCTAACTCACATTTGGAGCAGCAGACCTCTCCTGTCTCGCCCGCTGCTTCCCTCAGCAGTGTATTTCAGTAACATCTGCCTGTTCTGCTCCCCACTCTGTCTCTGGTGAATCCTCTCACTCTAACCTAAAGCCTGAATTCTTTTGCACACAAAAAAATAACAGCTACAGTGACATTTGAGAACCCAAGCTATAGGATCTTGTTCAAGTCAATTCATCACCATAATGAAGTCCTTGTTTCTTCTGATATTCAGCCCTGTTAAGTGACATTTAAACTGGACCCTTTGCAGGGCCTCCCCAGTGGCACAGCGGGTTGAGCACTGCACTGTGGAGTTGTCCGCGGCCTCTGCAGTGCAGGTTCGATTCCTGGCCGGCCAGGAAGAAACCCACATGGCGTGGCAGGCCTCTCCTGTCTCACCTGCTGCTCCCCTCAGCAGTGTACTTCAGTCGATCTGCCTGTTCTGCTCCCTGCTCTGTCTCTGGTGAATTCTCTCACCCTCCTGTGCCTCTGACCTATACCCCAGTTCTTGTATAAAAAATAAATCTTAAAAATGAATAAACCTGACCCTTTGCATTCTGACTTCTATACTGCACTGGGAAAAAGTGGTTCTTAAAATTTCCTAAAATGACCAGTTGCTGAATTGAAGACACCAGATTTCCTCTCCTTCCTTCCCCCATCCCCTGTAAGTTGATTTAAATAAGTGCAAATTGCTGAGTACAAACTTTGAAGGCAAATTAGGCAAGTGGAAGATGATTCACAAGTAACTAATTGGCAAGTCTGTTAAATTCTTAGCATGAGCGATCAGTGTAGAGAACCCGTGTGAGTGTAATTAATCATTTGAACACCACTCCTTTCCTTAGCAATGCCTGGTGCTTTTGGCATTTAAATTGCTGCTTTCTCTTTGGCAACTGTAGTTCTATTAAAAAAAAAAAAAAAAGTGGGTGTTGAAACTTTAGTGAAGCAGAGATAAACTGGAGTCCCTCCTAATCCTATAGTCCTCTCCCAATGTCTATACTGCTTAGATTTCCAGCAGAGGCAGAACCCTTGTCTTCAGTTTAAACTGAAGACAAGGTCATATATGTGGGGTTCAATACACCTGGTTGGCTATTTGGTTTGGTTTGGTTTGAGCAGTTTTACCAACTCTGGCACTGGGTTGGTGCCTCGAGGACCACTGCACACTGCAAGGGTGAAGGCAGAAGAGCCAGGGTCTGGTGAGGGACAGCAGTGGGAATAGGTCAAGACTAGGGAGCCTCTCACCTGGGCTCCTTGGCACACTAACTCACCACAGCCTGGCTTTCATCATCATGGCCAGAGCAGAAAACAGATAGCAATCGATGACTTTCAAATTGAATACTTTCTCGATTCCATTTGAAAAGTGAGTTCAATGGCCTGAGGCCCAGCCATGTTCATAGAGCACCAGACTTCAAGCTGCTTTGCTTTGTCTTGCTGTGCTTCTTTCTGCTGAACACATGGTTTTAAATCAATTTAAAGGCTCCATCATGTGTTTCATCTAGTATTCAAACCTTCACATTAAATCAAATGCATAAAAGGTTTCGACCTGCCGTGTTTGTGTGAATACCTGTGGGTTGCAGCTGAGAAAAGTCAGTATCGATCAATAGAGACCACTCTGATAAAAGTAGGCGACAGTAATTAGTTTTCCTAATTGACCTGTATCAGACAGCTGAAACTTCTTAAAAGGACTGGAAAGCATTTCTGTTATCCCATAAACATCTGTATCTTTTCTCTAGTTTTCATGTCTTGTCTTTTAAAAAATAAAACTTTTCATGCTGTTAGTGACAAGTTCAAACCCCATTTGTAGAATACTCATCAACAGCACCAGCATTGAACACAGGTGTCTCCTGTGCGTGCAGATGCAGTGGGGTGTGTGCCTGGTGCTCCAGATACTAATTTATTAGTGTTTAAAATCACTTCATTGGTTTGTAAGATGCCCAGAGTTGAATTACATTCTTATGATCATTGCTGGTCAGTGTGATTCCCATTACCACACTTTTAAGAAGTCTCTGGATTTCAAGATGAGTGCTCCCTGGGGGTCTACTGTCAGGACACCGCAGTTCTGGTCTGCCTGAGGTCAGCAATTTCATGCTTAGTCAACTCAGTGCCTGTTTATTTGTACCTACTGTGTGTCAGGCTCTTTGCTAGACGTTATAGGGAAAGCAGAGAAAGGTGAAGGAATTATTGTTTTCCCCTTATCCAGTTTCAATTAGTCACTGTCCAAAAACATAACAGATAAGTTGAGAGAACACATTCACGTAACTTTTATTACAGTGTATTGTTATAGTTCTATTTATTATTAGTTCTAGTTGTTGATCTCTTTGTGCTTAATGTATAAATTGAAGCTTCTCATAGGTATGTGTGTATAGGAAAAAACATCTGCAGGGTGTGGCACTGTGTGGGTGGCTTCTGGCATCCACTGGGATGTATACCCTCGTGGGGAAGGGAGGAGCTGCTGTATTTTTCACTTGTATGCCAGGTTATCCTTCAGATGCTAATGAGATTTCTAGAAATCCAGACACTTCGATTTTTAATATTCAAGAAAGTCTGCATCCCCTTTCTTGTCTCTCAATATCAATCTTTTATAACAATCCTGGAAGTCAAATGGAGGCTTCACTTAAAGTCTGAGCTTCAGGAGAGGATTATCCACCAGAAACCAAAAAGTTTTGCAGGATGGAGATGCTGCTTTTAAACCTAAATACACTACATAATTGAAACTGAGCCCTCTTGTTCTTTGTGGAAGATAATATCAGGTTTACTTTTCCCCTACTGCGTCTCCTGAATTAGAATCTCTCATTATTCACATTTGATGCATTTTCTTCTTTGTATTTGTAACAGAGAATTCTAATTTCAAATAATTTTAAAAGCTAATGCTTTAAACTTTGAATGTTCTTAAGTTTAAAAATAAAATTCTAAAGTATTAGACCTTCAGCGTAGACTAAACTTTGGGGAAATAAATTCTGCCAGTATCTCTAAGAATATATTTAGTATCACTATGCTTTAAATTTCCCAAATAGGCAGTTTAAAGTCTGGGGGAAGAAATGAAGTCGTACTGGCCTACAGACACTTAGGAGATATTCCTGCAAGAACGGGAGGGAGGGTCAAGGAGGCGAAACCTAGAGTCGTGAACCTTCAGGGTCAGAGCATGGAGGCCGCAGAGTCCAGGAACCCTGGACCGACTGGTAGAATTGTGAGCAGGAAAGCCGGGGAAGTGGAAAACAGGGAACCTGGCTAAAGATCTTAACAGGATTCGTCAGCCTGTGAACAGCTTGCAGGTTTTGCACAGGAGAATGATGTGATGACATCTGGATTTGAAAAAGATAATTAAGGTATTTACAGATGGAAGGCATAAAAGCAGGACAAAGAAATTGGGAGGCCGTGAAGTATCCCAGCAAGTGAACAGGAAGGAGCCAGCGCACTTGGCACTGACCAGGCAGAGCAGAGAGCACTTGGCAAGACAGAGAGGAGAGTCCACTTTCAGCTGCTGTGGCTGGGGCCAGGGGAGCCAAAGGTGCTGGAGCCTGGGAGAATGGAACAGCAGGGGTGCCAGTCTGGGGGAGGGAAAGTTGGGGATTCAGGAGGAGCAGAGGCAGATGAATTTCAGTTTTTACCCTATTGAATGTGGAGGTGACCTTGGAGGTACCATGTGTGGCTGGTCCTCCTGCAGTCAAGGGTCTTCGGAGGGACTCAGGACAGGGGCCTTGAGTCATGATCAGCATCGAGGTGCTTGTGTCCGACAGCCCAACACATACATTACCACTATCAGTTTTCCTCTGAACTATAGAAGAGCCGTTTTTCCTTGAAGCTGTTTGTTGTCTCTGGTTTTCTCAGCCTGCTCTTAGAATTCTCCTCACAGGTTAACTGCAATTCAGCTCACAATAGTCAGTAGATGGAAACTCCACATGGGCTGAAAACCAGAGGAGCTTCTGTCACAGTGGATAAGCCTAAACACAAGTTTGGGAAAAGCTCTCCCAACCCAGTAACAGATTTTCTTAGGTGCTTTTTCTGCTTCTTAAGAGTTGAATCAGTTACTATCCCCACCACAAACTGCCCCCACCTGAGACACCAACTTCCTATTTGCCTGTTTCCAGCCCTTATACCACGTACATTGTGACACGTCCTTTTCAACCAAGAGCTGAAATAGTCAGTGGCTCCTGTCCAGGTGAGGGGCCATTTTGTTCACAAGGAGGCCAGATCTCTGCCTTTTTAATTTCAATCAAGTTCCACCCTGAAATTTTTGCAAAAGAGGTCCATGGCACACTGAAATTCCTCTGCTGGTCACTACCTTCCATTTTTGTGTTCTTTTCTGATAAGTTGTTTTATTAATGATAGGTGTTAAATTGCCCCATGTCTTACTCCTTTTTATAATGAAATCCATTCCATGCCTGGGATCACAGTTCAGACTATCTTTGAAATTCCCCAGGAGCTTAGCACAGGGCTTTGAACACAGTGGGCAGTTAATAAATCCTTGATGATCATGTTCAAGTTAGCATGTTGGTCTTTAACGCTGATGAGGTCGGAGGACCATCTGTGCTCACTCATGTGTCAAACGCAAACCCAGAAAGCAACCTGTCTCGACTATCACTCCTGGAGCCTGGGCCATGTGAGTTGAGGCATGTAATCATAATCCTGAGTTGTCAGCAGGGCAGCAATTGGCTTCCAGGTTTCAAGGCCATAAAATAGGTGGTCTGGGCTAGGAAAAACGCTTTTCTTGGAGTTGGAAGACTGATGTGAGTCTTAGCTCTTTGATCACTGAGACTATGACTTAATTGAGTCACTTAGCCCTGGTAGATCTCATTTTTCTCATCTGTGAAATGAGGGAGAAGGACAATGCTGAGGCCCTGCCCAGCTGTCAAATCTGAATCATTAAGTCACCATGAGTTGATGACTGTTGCCTAGGTTCTTATGCACAACACTGACATGTTCCCTGTGTAAGGCAGTGACATTTATACATCTGAAAACGGTGTTGACTTCAAATGGTTATCTGATTTTTAGCAGACTGTACAAACTTTTATCAAAATGGGAATATATATGACTGAGTAATTCAAGGGAATTGTTTTAAAATGCTTGGGTATTTAAAAAATACAGGTATGTAATGGTTAGTAAATCATGACATTTTTATGAGTAATGTAGGAGATTGGCAGTATGAACGATCTAATTAAATTGACCTTTACATTTCCTCCACCCTTCTGGAAGCCCTGCTAATCCTGGACCCCCCACTGTGGAAATAAACATCTTCAATGAAGACTTTCAGAGGAGTGAGATGGGAGGATAGACTCATTAATCCTTTTTTTAATGGAAAGGGTGATAAATTTCCAATTATAAATGTGAGAAGTCATTGAAAAATGAAACTCATCTCACTGTCTTCTTTCATTTACCTGTTAAGGACCGACATTGCACCAGAGTTTCAAAAACAGCTGTTGACGTTGGAGATAGGTTAATATAAGACCAGTAATAGAGTTGGCTGTAGAAAATGGAAGTGGTGAAAAATAAGTTTATTTGCCAAGTTGCATGACAGGTAAAAATAGATAAGAAGATGACAACCGAGTACGTTGCATCTAACAGCTTTTTTCTAGAATTTTAATTTTTTTGTTAAACAGTTCATTATGTACCAAAAAACTCTCCAACAAGCCTAAGACCACCCTAAGAAGCAGCATTCACTGGCTGGCACATGCCCACTGTGCTGTCTGAATGCCTGAGTTGTCCTTCACTTGCCCAGAGACAGCCCAGCACCTGCAGCTGGCACAGGGTCACCCCAGTATGTTGAGTGTGTTCAGGGGACTTGGAGGGTTTGTGTCAGCCTCAAACACCTGTATGCTATTTAATTGTGCTTATGTGAAGTCTCCAGAATAGGCCAATCTGAGGCAGAAAGTAAATGAGTGGTTTCTTAGTTGAGAAGTAGGATGAAGTCTACTAATGAGTATGGAGTTTCTTGGGGGACTGGGGGTTGTGATAAAATGTTTGAAAATTTATCATGGTAATAGTAGCTTTGTGAATATATTAAAACCCATCAAGTTTGTGGATTTTAAATAGGCACATTGTGTAGTTAGTGAAGTGTATTTTAGTAAAACTGTCAAGGAAAAAATTCTGGAGACTTTCCCCTCTGCTGTTGATTATGGCCTTTTCTTGAGCTGTAGGGAGCGATGATAATGTTATTTCCGTTTACAATGAGTTGAAGAAATTACATGGTTTTTAATATGCAGCTATCAAAAGAAAAGCAGTAGCCAATGAATAGCATATATTTTGCAATCCTTTACCAAGACAGTTTTAAGTAGGGAAAGTTTTAAGCAGACAGTTTTAAGCAGGAAAAGACAGCATTTGGGACAATCTTCTAAAGGAAAAAAGCCAGTGAGTAGAGGAGAATGAAAACTATCAACAGTTCTCCAGACGTGTGAATTAGTTCACACAGGCAGGGTCAAATGTGCAACATGGTTAGAAATGCAAAGGATTCTCAGCCCTCTGGTCTGTAGGGACGTTAAGTACACCCTTCAGGCACCCTTCAACCCTATCTGCGCCTCATGAAGGTCTGACTGAACGGGGCCTCAGACACACAGAGTGTTCCTACCCTACAGCCTGTTCCACAGACACATCTGTCTCTGCTCTTGCCAATAAGGCAGCTTCACCTGCTACTACCCCCTCAGGTAAAGTCGAGTAACAAGCAGCCCTAGAGCTAGTCAGGATAGGCCAGTACACATTAACAAATGCATCAGTAAAGGACTCTGGACAGCCTTATCATGAAGGCTGTTCTTGATATTTTTACACATTTTACTTGATAAAATTGAAAACAAAGACAGGTTTGGTTTTGTGCCAGCTGGCTCACTCTAAATGACTAGAAGGTGTTGGTCACCATGGGGAAAAAAAAAAAAATCTATGAACAATCCCGTCAAGTGCCCACCTGACTTGGAGGCCAGGCAGGGAAGCAGCGGTGGGGATGGGGGCCAGGCAGGGAGGCAGCGGTGGGGATGGAGGCCAGGCAGGCAGGCAGCGGTGGGGATGGAGGCCAGGCAGGTGGGGATGGAGGCCAGGCAGGCAGGCAGCGGTGGGGATGGAGGCCAGGCAGGCAGGCAGCGGTGGGGATGGAGGCCAGGCAGGCAGGCAGCGGTGGGGATGGAGGCCAGGCAGGCAGTGGGGATGGAGGCCAGGCAGGCAGGCAGCGGTGGGGATGGAGGCTGACAGCACCTGGAGAGGCAGGGCCTCCATATCCACTGTCCCCCACAGATGTTGAAGAACCAATGGACAAGTCATTTCCACTGTCTGGGTCCGTTTTCTAAATCTCTGTAAACTGAATGGTTTAGAGAAATCTGCAAGTTTGCTGTCAACTGTAACATTCTCTGATGATGAGATTTATACACACCTATGATCGTTTTTCCCATGTGGCAGAACTGAGCACACTGAGGAGTTTCAATATTCAGTTTTGCTAGATTGTGGCCTGTTTTCAGGCTCCCTGACGACTACTTTCAACGCATAGCCATGACCTCCATCCCTCAGACGCTTTCCTCCTTCTGCCAAGTTGTCTTGAGTACAGCTGAGACCTGTGAGATTTTTATTTTCCTCTAAGAACTGTTACAGAGAAGGGGAGGTAGGGGTGACCTGGGTTGCGAGTCCTCACCCACACAAAGACCCCTAAAGCAGAGAGAAATGAAAAAGATTTCCAGGAGAAGTGGGGCGAGAAAGAATTAATTGCCTGGCACCGGGCTGGCTGCTGCCTGTCCTACCAGCAGTGCTGTATGAGCTGGAGCCACGGTGCAATCTGAAGCCAGAAAAGCAAGAGAACAGGCACATGGTCAGTGTTTTAGGCTGACATGGCTGCTTAGTTCTGCCCCTAAGTCCCAGCGGCTCCTCATTCAGGAGAACAGGTTAATGGCAGGCTGGGAGGTAGAGTCCTCATGCCTGGAGCATGTCTGTGTGGCGATGGGTGTAGAGTCCATTCAGGCCATCACTCACTGACTTGGAGTCTGCTTAACTTTGCCTAAGAACCGCTGCCATGTTTTCTCTCATCTCGGCCTAGGTGTCCTTAATCAATATGATGCTGAGATGAGGTTTGTGTTCCTTCTGATCAGGCTTTTAAATTACCTTCTGATTCCTGTGCCTGGCAGTTCCCAGAGCAGTGTGCTGTCTTTTTGAGTAGCTGCAGTTTTAGCTATAAAAGATCTGAGGTAGGAATCTAATTCAGATCCCTCTTCCCTGGGCTTATTCTCCCTCAATGTGCAGTCCCAGAAACTGAGGCTCCAAGAGGTGGATCTCTGTGTTGATGAGTAGCTGAGCACGTCATTTAGGTACCAGACCATTCACTACACAGTGCAGCCTTTGCAAACACAGGCACCTCTACCTGATTCCAAAGGCTGCGGAAAGCCTTACAATTGTGGTGCTTAGTAGTAGCAAGAATGTGGTCTTGCCTTTGTAAATCCCCAGTTTGGTTACCTCAGAGGAAGGTTGAGGCAGGAGCATGAGGTAAGTAATTTGACTCTAGTTTCTTGTCTTCTGGTAGGAAAATGCCTTTGGCTTTTCTTATAGGAATGTTGTGAAAATAAATGTAAAATATGAGTTGGATTTTTCAGTGCCTTAGAGAATCCAGAGATCATGTATTTTATGAAAAATTACATGTATTCTAATTTTCTGCTCGTCTGATACTCTCAATGAATTGATACATAATTTTAGTGATTAGGAAAGGCACATTCTAAATTTTGAACAAAGTGTCTATTCTTACTTCACTGATTACTGAAGAGCCTTAAAATTTTCTTTTAAAGAAGATACTGTATGTTGGAACTACACAAGTGATTATTAAAGATAATCGGAGTTGAGGCAGAATCAAGATTAGAATTTGTTAGAGTTTACATCCCAGAATTAAGACACGATCAGCATCCTAGTGCTAATATGTAATTAAGGAAACTGAAGGGAAAGAAAGCCCTTGAAAGGAGGTAGCATCTGTCCCAAGGAATTATTACTAGCCCTTTAACAATCTGTAGGTTGCCTTACACTTAGTATTAATACAGTTAATGCAATGAATTATTCTTCATTGTGAACTCCCCCATTTTAACCAACCTGGAGTTGAACAAAATACATTCATACAGGCTTATCTGCAGTTACAACACACTTAATGCACTAGACTCAGTACAAAACACTGTAGCCACATTCAGCGCACTTTGGATGCGCACAGGTAGTCCGCACACCAGCTGTATCAGCATCCTCTGCTTCAACTGCCCCGTCTCACACCTGCTGGGGCAGAATCTTCATTTTAACATGATCCCCAGGTGGCTTGCTTGCTCATTAAAGTTTGAAAATCACTGACTATGCAGCTTTCAATTTTATTCTGTTTCACCGATCTGATAGAATGCTGTGCTTTTGTATCTGACATACCTGAGCAAACCTATGAACTGCAGGTGTCATTCCACCCTTTCCTGAATGCAGTTAATTCTTTACTATTTCCCATCCCTCAAAAGTGTTTTACATGTTGCCAATTTTACAAATATATAATCTGTCCCACCTGGCTTCCCTAAAGTTGATCTTATGCCTGAAAATAACCTGTAACTTTACAATTGCTAGTGCTCTTGCCTTATTTGGAATAACCTTTTGCAGATTGTTTGGGAGGAAAAAGTAAGACCATTTGCCAAGAACAACAATAACCTCTCTTGGCTAGTGTTTAAAACCCCCAAAGAAGGCGTTCACTTTGAATTTTTCATTGTTAGAACATAGCATGAAAGATTTTTTTTGAGAAACAATGTAATTGAGAAGTAAACTCGTTAGCTTGACCATTTCATGCTAAACTCATCCTCAGTCTATTTAATAGATCTCAGTTCTTTTAAGAATTTTAACATCAAATCCTGCTATTTGAGGTCATTGGGAGTTACATTGATTTTTGTTCTTCCTTCTCACATTTTCTAAAAAGCTAAGGAAAGCAGATTCAGTTAATTGGCAGAGTTTGCGTGCACTTGACAGGTGTGCCTGCTTGTGCCTGGGTCAGGGTGCACCCCCTCAGAATGTAGCGCCCCTGCAGCTACACTGTGGTCATCCTCAGAAATGAGAATGAGCTCGCTGGCTGCTTGCCCCAGCCAGTGAAGGACCTCCCTGAGCTCTCACACCACTGCTGTCATTTCACATGGCTAGAGCCTGCTGGAGTTCATTTAGAAAGGAAGTAAAGATTTCAATATACTTAACAGAAAGGAACCCTTTCCTTGAAAATCCACGATGCAGTGATGTTATCACTGGCCTCAAGAGACAGCTGGGTATCCTGCACTGGGCAGGCTTGGTTCCTTGAGGTTTTTGAATGCCCACTTTTAGATGGAGCGGGAAAGGGTCTTTGCCTTTGAATCCCTATGCACAGCTCAGGCAGGACAGGAAAGGTAATAGCATTGAAGAGCACAGTGGGGTGAGATTGTAGGGGTGGCAAACTCTGTCTTTGTGCTTGCACTAGTCTAGTAATTGGCATTAGATGAATTGACAGGAGAAAAA
Organism: Talpa occidentalis; assembly: GCF_014898055.3. NCBI lineage: Eukaryota > Metazoa > Chordata > Mammalia > Eulipotyphla > Talpidae > Talpa > Talpa occidentalis. The sequence goes on along the minus strand of NW_023601433.1, from coordinate 68,106,999 downwards.
CAAGTTTCATTTCATATATACACAAGCCCATAAAGGTAGGAAGCTCAAAGAAGTGACAGAAACAGGCAGCTTTTATACTTTTTAGAAAAGGAAACAACTTTGGGAAGAACAGACAAGGAAGTTTGGGCTTAGGCTAGTACTTCAGCGAGGAAGAAACAGGTGGGTATTTGCAGCCTGTCGGCCCTGAGTTCCCCAACTCTGGTGATAAAATTGCCTTCTACCCTCCCGGTACAGAGGAAGAGCCCTTCACGTAGTTTTCTGGCCCACTTTCAGAGAGACAGTGGAGGGATAAAGGGTCCTAGTGTGAGCTGGAGATGCTCACAGTTAGGGCCGCTGAGAAGAGGCTGCAGCACCCACTGCCCCAGTAAGAAGGTTAGGATGCGTGCTGGATTAACAGCTCTCAAAAGGTGGCCGAGACAGAGCTGGTCACCCGTCAGCAGTGCTGGCCAGTAGTACCAGTCAACACTGAACGCTAGGAAGCAGTGGTGTCAGAAACACTTAACAGCTCTTTGTGAGTTGCTGGCCCACACCAATAAGCACCTCTGAGACACCAGGCCCGTGGCCTTTGGTGCTTTGAAGCATTTTGTCAGAGGCAGGGCCAGAGAGTGGCAGCACAGGCCTTTGTTTGCAAAGTTTGTGGCTTCTCTGTGAAGCTTTTTGGCTTTTCTTGCTTTAGAGATTGGCTATTGGATGATGCTTCTTTCTTCAGATGTCAGAAACAGAGTCTTTCTCAGAACAGAGTTAGTAACAGAGAGTCAGGAACAGTCTTTCTCAGGAATAGAGCGAGTCAGGAACAGTCTTTTTCAGGAACAGAGTCAGGAACAGAGTCTTTTTCAGAAACAGAGAGTCAGGAACAGAGACAGTCAGAGAGTGCACGCCAAGCTGGTGCCTGCCCTGTCTTATATCCTCTTTCAGGTTTCCCCCACCTACAAGTCTGATTGGGCCATTTTCAATCCTCTGGCTGATTGGACCATTTACCAATTAGCTCAGCACACACCTGATGGTCCTTTCCACCACCCAGGCACCAAATGGATGGGCCCCTCTACTGCCTGCGCCTGGAGGGGCCACGTGCTGGGGCTGGCCTGTTGGGTCCTCGTGTTCCTTCCTGCAGCCCTGGAGTAGGGGCTGCCTGTCCTGGGGTGTCATGGCTGAGGAACCACTGCCGCCCACCATTACTGCTGGCCTCTGCCTGCAGCCTGAGCACCAGTGGGACCACTGGTGGTGGCAGTAAAATGGTGGTCACCTACTATACTTGCAACTTCCCACAAGCAGCTTCTGGGGCTGAGTGCCCAAGCCCCGAGCCAGGGGCTCTCCAGTTTCAAAATGAATCCAAATGAGCTCCTGCCAGACCGCTCCTTTTCCCCCTCCCAGGAGATTAGTCATTTTCAAATAATTAACTGACAATTAGCTCACAATCTTCTGAGGAGCTGTAGAGAATACCCCTACTCAGGTCCCTCCCAAGGCACACCACCTGCTGAGCCTTTATTATTTGATTGGTTTCCAGTTGAGAACTTGGTTCTAAGTCAGCTGCACTGGAGATGGAATTATAGCTCTTCCCCTTCTAGCCGTGTGACATTTGCCCCATTAGTAAACACCTCTTCTCCCCATATCTTCATTTGTAAAATATTTCATGTATTTCTTTAGGTAAAACAACCAAAAAATTACAGAAATTATGGCCTAAGAATATATTTTCAATAAATAATATTGGGGAAGTTATATATTCATGCTGAAAAATGGAAATAGAAACAATTTTCAGTCGATTTAAAGATTAAGTAAAGTATGAGGAGTTTTGCACAGTTTCAATAAATGGTTGTTATTAATCACAAAGAACAACAATATCCAATAAGTACCAAAAAATGTACAATGTGTCTGTTAACTAAATAAATTCAAATAAAGGACAATGAGAAAATTAAAAAAAAAAAAGATGATATTAGTATAACTGTTTCATGGGAATGTTCCCAGAGTTGGAGCAAGTTCTCTATACACAATTCTTGTCAGAATACCTGACATATAAGGAAACATTCCTTGAATGTAAATTTCTTTTCATGACTGGACCCTAATTTTATTCGGAACAACCCATTTGCGCGCTTATCTAACTCAGAAAGGAACAAAATGAACAAGAAAGCTTTGCTTATAATCCTAGACAATGGCCAATTTAAGGACATTAGGATGGTGGTACAGAGCTGACCTATTTTCATTTCATTTGAAAGACTGGCAGTTTCAGTTATGATAACTATAAAATGTTGTCACTCAACATACCAGTTTCTTCCAAATACAAATGTTTCTGAAAACTTGCGTTAACAATGAAAAATCATCAGACATGGAAAGCCCCATCTTTAACCTGTTCTCTTCTCTCCTCCCCGCTGCATCCCAATGGGAAGAACTCCTTGACCAGGAGCGCACCCCTCCCCAATGACTCCCAGGCACGCAGCGGCGCTCGATTCCACACTTCCTACGACAAAAGATATATCATCAAGACCATCACGAGTGAAGATGTGGCTGAAATGCACAACATCCTAAAGAAATACCACCAGGTAATTTATCTTTATCTGAAACTGAGAAGGTTCCTATTTACGATGAGTTATCATCAGGCCAAAGATTTAAGTATCCAGTTAGGAAATCATGAGAGCACATTTGACATGAAGATCTCCTCTAGCTGAATTTTGAAAAATTACCGTGGCCAGATTACTGACAGTTTACATTTAGGAATGCTTATGCTATGAAGACCATTATGTGACACCTCTGCGTAATAGTTTCCATGAGTCCCATTCTGATCTTAAAATTACTCAGCTTAAGATTCGCCCACATTTCAAAAGTTTTTTGAACATTGCCCGTCTCAGAAATTAGATGTTAACTTCTGGGTATTTATCCACTTGCACCTCCTGATTCTGTCCTGGCCCCAGAAAGACCTATCCCCATTCACATTTTACTCAGAAATTTCTCTAATTTTAGGAAGTGGGTGTCTACTTCTGCCTTCTTTTCACTCTTCAGCCATTATCCCTACATCACTGCCTAGGGATAAAATGAAATATCCCTTGGGAGCAGTAAAATCTCTCTCTCTCTCTCTCTCTCTCTCTCTAGCACAAATTTCAAATTTGCCTGGTAGAGTCCAGTTGTCCAGGCCCCAGCCCAAACTGCTGAAGGCCTTATTACTGTGAAATAGCTAGTCCAATGTCAGACACTTCCAGGTTTAAATCCCAGCCCTCTCACCTCCTAGCCATGTGATGTCTAGCCTTTGAAGCCTCAATGTCTTCCTTTACAGTGGATATATAACACCTAACTATGAAGTCCTGAAGATTAAAAGGGAGAAGGTACATCAAGTACTTGCACACAAGAGAGGGTGCTGAAAGTTATCACCAAGTTGTACAATAATAAACAATACCAGCAGGCCTCCTTGGGGGCATAAGGGGTTAAGCACAGAACAGTGAAGCTATCTGCAGTCTCTGCAGTTTGATCCCCGGGCGGCCAGGGAGTTACCAACATGGCGCAGCAGACCTCTCCTGCCTCTCCCGCTGCTCCCCTCAGCAGTGAATTTCAGTCAGTTTGCCTGTTCTGCTCTCCACTCTCTCTGGTGAATCCTCTCACCCCCTGCACCTCTGGCTTACACCCCAGTTCTTGTATGCATAAATAAATGTATCTTCAAAAAAAATAATAAGAGCTATATTGAGAAACTGTAGTCAACAATATCTTGAGAAATTTTCGTCTTTGACATGAATATTTGATCTTTGAGCATTGCTTGCAACATGTCAGCAATCATTCAGAACTGGTATTTGACCCACTCACCCCCCATCCCCCCAAATAGACACTCTTGCTTTTAGAGTCCTGCTTTGTGTTTTGCTTTTTTTAAACCCAGCATTAACCACAGGATTCTTAAAATTGCTAATACTCATTATTCAGTATTGGTCTCTCAAAGTGAGTACTTTCAAGCCAACATTCATTTGGACTTGTGAGCTCTTAGATGTCTATTTAAAAGTCAGCTTCCTTTCTTTATGGTCATGCTTTATGCTCCAACAGCGTGGATTATTTCTTGGCAGTTACTTATTATTCCAGTCTTTGCAAATGTAATCAATTGTATTTTGCTTACAGTGAAGTCAATAAAAAAAATCTTTGAGCTGCGTCCTGTTTCTGGAAACTCAGGACTGCCCCTAATTTGTTTTCTAAACACATTAGTCAGTCTCTAATTCATTTAACATCTCATAAATCTTTTATAACATCTATTCTTTTTGAAATGTGTTCTGTAGGGCTTATGCTCTTGACTATTATAAAGGACACCTTAAAGTTCCAGGGCAGAACCTGTGATGGTGAAAACACAAAGGCACTGGCTTTTGTGAATGAATGGAGTTGTAGGATGGAGCTTTTAAAAAGTCACTTTTCTGGGCCTCTCTGGTGGCACAAGGGGTTAGGACACAGTTTATGGGGCTGTCTATAGCTTCTGCAGTGTGAGTTCAATCCCCAGCAAGGGAGCTACCCACATGGCGCAGCAGATCTCTCCTGGCTCGCCTGTTGCTCCCCTCAGCAGTGTACTTCAGTCGATCTGCCTGTTCTGCTCCCCATTCTGTCTCTGGTGAGTCCTCTCACTCCTCACACCTCTGGCCTGTGCCCCAGATCTTGTATGCATAAATAAATAAATCTTAAAAAAAAATAAAAAATCACTTTTCAAACTGCCTGCCATTTCATTTTCCCTCTCTGGAATGTATTCTGATAAATGGCTATGATACTATCCTAATAAAATAGAACTTGATTCAAATATCAATTTCAATGACAACTCTGAGTTCAGAATTTTTTGCTTTTACAGAAGTCAGTTTGAAATGCTATCTCTGGGGTAGTTACTGTAACCTTATATGCAGATTTGACATATTATCAGTATTACATAAAGTGTCCTGGGAGTCGAAGTAAGTCTGTTGACTCCAGGAATTCTGCATAGTGCTAAAGATTTCCTTTCATTTTACTACTACAAAATAGTTATTTCCTTGGTACAGTCTTTATCTAGAAGTCTCACCTAACATCTGTATTTTTCTTTCTTGTTAGAAATAGTATTTTAAATATAATTTAAAGTGTCATGATGATAGAAAAGCACAATTATTGATTGAAATTATGAACTGGTAATTCAGGGTATCTCTGAATCTCAGAGATTTCATTCATTCATTCATTCTCATGTATTTACTCTTGACCTAATTTACTCTTGACCTAATTTCAGAAAGGATATGAGGTGACTTCAAGGAAGTTTGAAATACAAGACAGAATAAATTGGAAAAAAAGGAAAGTAGAACAGGAAAGGAAGGATGAAGACGCAAAATGAAACCTAAAGTGAACCTAAAACTTCAGACCACAGTGACCAGCTCACTTGCTATTTTTAGGGCCACTCATTGGACATGAGTGTCCCAGGAGCCACATGGAAAAGAAATGCTGAATAAGTCAGTTTTACAGTGATGATTTTTTTGTAAAGGAGGAATGTAACTATTCTTGGAACTAAGATCAGATAGGGTTCTCTCTCAGGAGTCCCCCCCGAGAGAACAAGCAACATGATAAATATCCTCCTTTTAACAAGCACATAGTGCACAAGAATTTTGGAGAACTTTAAGAGAAAATAATCTATGAGGTAGTTCCCCGCATCAACAGTTTCACTTTCTAAGACTAACTGCCATCTGAAAATACTATATACAATGAGGTATTTTGAAAGGGAGAGAGAGAGATCGCATGCCCGTGACTTATTACACTATATATATTCTATTTTATTACTAGTATGTGTTGTTAATCTCTTACCTAATTTATAAATTAAACTTTATCATTGGTATGTATATCTAGGAAAAAACAATTCATAGTGGGTTCTGTACTCTCCGTGGTCTCGGGAATCCCCTGGAGGTCTTAGAGTTTATGCACCGTGGATAAGGGGGCCCTCCTGTGCAGATTGCTGAAACCACACCTACACATAATTTACATTTGCAGGATGCAATGCACATGGGCTCCCAGGAACTCTGCTCATCTGGCTTCCCCTAGGCAGGATTTGAATGTTCACTCGCTCTTCCTGCAGGCACTTTTAGACAAAGCGTTGATGCATGTTACTTGGCACTGAGCTCTACCTTGTGCATCCTCAGGCCTGGTTATTCCATTCCACCAGACACAGGCCGTACCACCCAGAACCCAGGAGAGGTCCTTCCAGGCACTGCCCATCTCTGTTCTAGTCACTGATGCTTAGAGGCATTTGAGACGTTATGAGGCCTTTTCTTTCTACTTTCTTTCTACTTTAGTCTAGGATTAGACTAGTTTTAGTATTTAGGTCCAGTCTTAAAAATTTTCTGTCTGCTTTAAGTGGCAACTATCAATTCTTCTATTTCTTCTTGCCTTTTGTTGCTTTAACCCTCTAATTTGCTGTGCTTCTGAACTGCTCATCTGAAGAAGTCATTCTGCGTGTTCACGCTGCATATCAACAGACAGCACCAGCTCTCAGAGCGGCCATCTCCCATGGAGTAAATTGGATGGACTCTTCACATCTCTGGTTACCCAGTAGCCCTTGGATTTTTCTTTTTCTCTTCTCTTTTATTGACTTTTTTGCTTGTTTTAATAAACTAAATCCAGGGTTGCAGCTATATTTTGGAAGGCTAAGATGACCACAAAGCCAGTCTCTGGAGCAGTGGCTCATTGCTAGATATTTGCATAAGTTCTCTCTGGGATGAATTGTGACAAGACAACCTCCCCAGATGTGAGGTGGTTCAGAGCATGAACTCTGATGCTGGTTTATTACCTTCAGGTCTCAGTTTTGCCCTTGATCAACTGTGCCCTTACCTAACCTACCTACACCTGCCTTTCCACCTATAAAATTTGACACTGAACCTTCTTCATTTGGTACTATGCTGATTAAGTGAATTGACATTTACAACCTACTCAGAATAGTACCTGGTATATGATAAGTGATATAAAAGTGATTGAATCAAATAATTAAATACCATTCCTCTACTGTTTCCTGTATCCCAGAATTGGAATGATTAACTCTTTTAATCCACTAGAGGACCTGGTTTCTGGTAGAGTGTGGCACTGAGGAAGACTTCTAAAGATTTGAACCATAACGGGCCTCCCTGGTGGTGCAAGGGGTTAAGACACAACCTATGAAGCTATCCGCAGCCTCTGCATTATGAGTTAGATCCCTGGCCAGGGAGCAACCCACATGGTGCAGCAGACCTCTCCTGACTTGCCCGCTGCTCCCCTCAGCAGTGTGTATCAGTCAGTCTGCCTGTTTTGCTCCCTGCTCTGTCTCTGGTGGATCCTCCCACCCCCCGCGCCTCTGGCCTATACCCCATTTCTTGTATGCATAAATAAATAAATCTTAAAAAAAAAAGATTTGAACCATAAGCAGTTAAGATTTCCACCCCTCTCACCAGCTCCAGCATTCTTTTTAATTGATTAAACATTTTTTTATTTTCTTATATTGTTGTTCATTTTTGTACAGTATTTGATTTCTCTCCTCAGGTGTAGTCCCCATAAATCTCCCACCACCACATCACCATGAACCATCACCATAGTCCCTTGTGCCCTACCCTCCCCTGTTTTACTCCCCTCCCTCCCACCCTTCTGGGTGCCACAGATCTAATATCAAGTTTTGTCTTTTTTTTTTTTGACCCTTTGTTCGGTTTCCCTATATTCCTCCTGTAAGTGAAACCATCCAGTATTTCTCTTTTTCTTTATGAGTATTTCACTGAAGCTCTAGCATCTTACCTTAGATTTTGCTGCCCAAATCCCACCCTAATTTCCACTCTGTGCTAAGAAAGGATAATATCATCTCTCAACCTGACATATGCCTAAAATTCTGAAAGCCTTATTAAATAAACTAGCTAGTACCTCAAATTTCACTATAGGTTTTGAGGGTGAATGCTGGACTTTTTTGGACCCTCCTTGAAGTACATCTTTTCATCCGCCCATGAAGGACAGTGGTGTTGGTGTTATCACTGGAAGAATGAACCACACAAATGAAGCAAAATTGAGACAATAGGCACCATAAGAGACAAATTAAAAGTTAAAACTGGGGCGGGCCTCCCCGGTGGTGCAGTGGTTGAGCGCTGGGTTGCGAAGCTGCCTGCAGCCTCTGCAGCGCTGGTTCAATCCCCGGCTGCTCCCTGGACACCGGAGGAGGGTCCCACATGGCGCGCAGACCTCTCCTGCTGCCCGCTGCTCCCCTCAGCAGTGTACTTCAGTCCTTCTGCCTGCTCTGCTCCCCGCTCTGGCTCTGGTGAATTCTCTCACCCTCCTGCGCTTCTGACTGTACCCCAGTGCTTGTATGTATAAATAAATAAATAAATAAATAAATAAATAAATAAATAAATAAATTTTTTAAAAAAGTTAAAACTGGGGAGAGGGGGCATGACACTGAAAGATAAAAGGCCACATATTATTACATCAGTGCTTCTGAAGCTTCGATTGTAGACAAAACACCTGAGAATACAGGAAAACATGGATTCTGGCTCCATAGTTGGGGGGATATGGGTGGGACTGGAGATTTTATTTCTCTAACATTCCAGGCAATCCCAATGAAGCCCACTGTAAGTGACAGAGAAGTACCTGCTTTCTAGATCAACAGAAAGTTTCTGAGTCAACTGACCTTTTTGTTCACTATCTGGAAGAAGGGATAATGGAATACAAAAAGACAGTTAACTTTCTAAATCCTGTAAGCCCCATAGAACCAAGCAACTGCAGATGACCTCCCAATAGTGCCATCTGCCTTGGATTTGAGACACATTTCTTGATTTTCTCTTAGGAAGATTTGCCAGCTTTGGGTCCCTGTGGTCCAGGGAGTGCCCTGTCAAGCTCTACTTTGCAGGACTTTCCTTTTTGTAGATCTCTTGCTAATAGGGACATTTGGAGCCATTTGTTCCCCAGGCGCCAAAGAGCTGACCAACACACTCACCAGCACGCCTTGCCTGCAGCAGTTTCTCGAAATCTCATCATCCTTTCTAACACATCACTGTTCTCTCCTTCTATCTTTCCAACAGCTACAAATTTGATGTTCTCATTCTGTCCTCCATGTCTCTTAACTTTTCTTTCCCACTTTCCTATCTCTGAACATGTCTGCTCCATCCTGGGTTAACAACTCGATTGTACCGCCCAGTCCTAACTCTCTTCTCTGCTGTTCTAATCTGTCTTCTCATCTGTCCAGTGATTTTTTTCTTATTTCTTTGGTTTTATTTCTCCTTCTAGATGTTCTGCTTTTTAATGTGCTTATTCATTCCTGATATTTTGGTATGTACATCTCTGAAATGCTTCCTTTATTTTTTTTAATGTTTCGTGCATCACTGTCCAAATTCTATTTCCTGTAGTCTTAAATGCTGCAATTCCTGGCTGCCTGTTGTCTCTGTGTCTACTGACTTCTGCTTCCCTTAAGCAGAAGCCCACACAGTTTGGGGTCAAGACACTGACTAGGGAGCAAAGCCTTGTAAGGAATAGGAAAGAAGGAGGTTTGGGCCAAGGGAGAAGCCAAACTACCATGAAAGCTAGCCAAGCCACAGCCCACTTTTGGGACTCTCTGGGTACTATCCTTCCAAGCTGCTGTGCTATAGGGCCAGTGTTTCAGGACAGCAGATCCAGAGGAGCTTCAGATCTGCCCCACAGCCAGGCAGCAAGACCTCAGTGCTCTTAACCATGGTGATGCTGCATTTTAGCTGTCAGATGTGAGTGGATGTCATCTGTGCTTTATAAAGTGTTTCTGACAAAGTCATTTCATCTTTAATAACAGTGTTATTTATGGGTCTTTATTATACTATAACAAATGGAATGAAAGGCTTCCAGTATATTCTGCATTATCTCAATACTAAGAATGTTTGTAAACACTGCAGAGGAATGCTTGTTCCTTTTAAACCTGATTTTGCTAAGTTAAGAAAAGCTATAGTTTTATATTTGTGTTAGCTTAAATGTAGTTATCCTTACATTCCTTTACTTCAAAACTATTTGAAATCAAAATATATGTTATTAACTAACACTTACAGACTACTGTCCTAAAATATCAATTCAAAGAAAGTATTGTTTGTTTGGTCATTCTGAAGCAGAGCAATCCTTAATTTGAGGCAAACTTACTTTTTTTTCTATTTTCCTTCCTTCCCTCTCGCCTTCTCTATCTACTTCTTCCTTCCTTCCTCTCTCCCTCCCTCCCTTTATGTCAAGTGTGTGCTGTTGAAGTGCTTTGTAAACATAGCCAGAGGCACAATAAGGATTACAGATAATTTAACCTTTCAAAAACATTAAATGAAACAAGACTTTACATTGAAAGATTAATTTGATGCTATATTAAATTGTCACTTCAAACCCCTAAAAAAATTGAGTAAAACATAATAACAGCAATTTCTCAAAGCCAGAGCCCAGGTTCACACTATCATGGGGAGATATAAATATTTATCTGTCTCAGTGCATCACTTAGATTTCCCTCTGCTGAATCTTTCAGTCAACTGTGAATCTTGTAATGGCATTTCATTTTGCTTAAGAGCAGCAAATCAGGTATTCATAATACTTATTATTCTTGTTGAGCGCCTAAGAGCGAAGAAAACTGAGATTTTGTGGCAGTTGAGTTTCATGTTTTAAAAATTCTGATTAGAACTTGTGGATTTATTATTGCATTACAGTATTAATCAGCCCATGGTTCTAAGGGATATGTATGGTTAAATATTTGAGATTTAATTGTTGATAGTGCTTGTCAGTAACAAATTTGAAAAGGCATTCTCAGTGCTTGCTTTTTTGATAAAGTGTTCATTGTAAAAAAAAAAAAAAAAGTAGTATTTAAAAAAGAAAAGAAAGCAAAGTCACCCCAAATTCTGTCACTCTTCTGTCACCATTCTTCTAGGCACCTCTTTGTAAATATTTACAATGTGTGCATTTTCACAGTTTTGAAATTATGCTAGTCTTGCCATTCATAGCCTAGAGATGTCACACCTATGTCATGAGCATCAAGAAGCCTTTTTGAAATCTTTCTCCCTCATTTTAAAGAAAGTAAAAGTTAACTTTCCTTTGGAAAATGCATTGGGTTCCCTGTTTTGTAAGGATCTGCTTTCAAGGAGAAGTGTCTCCATCTGGTGGCCTTTTAGAGTATGGTCATTAAAGACTTCCCAACTCACGTTTTTTTACAACTCTAATTGGAAATGTGGTCAAAGCTAGGACTAGTTTAGTAGACCTAATGAAACCCAGCATGGCACCAGAGAACCTTGTCTGTTGTAGAGCAGAAACCCAGGGCTCGTTGGTGGAACTGCACCTGGCCTTCACACCATCGCTCAAGACCATAGGGTCTCATGAGGAATAAAAAGCTCGGACTAGAGCCCAACCTTCTCAGCTGGCTAACAATGAGCTCTCGCCATGATTTCCTCTTTCATCTCATCTTCAACACTGATCAAGGAGCTGATCTTAGTAGCCAAGTGACTCAGCTTCAACCTTGTAAAATCATCATCAGAGCTTCTGCAGAGGAAGGTGGAGGCCCTAAGTAGAGTAATTTCACTTTAAAGGAATTATGAAAGGACCAGTCCCTTGTCCTCTTGCTTTACACTGTTATTGTTACATCCAAAATTTGACTTTACAAAATAGTTTGGAATCTTAGAAAAAAATATAAAGTTGAATTTTCTTACTGTGTATATATATACATGGCAAACATAGACCTGGCTGCAAAAATGGTCATTTTCTCCAAATAAGACCTTAATGATTTCACTTTGCATGAAACTATAGAGTTGTATTTCACATCTGAAAGAGCAGCTTTTGATTGGCTATTTTGTTTTCCTTTTTTGTGTCTCCCGTGCAGTATATAGTGGAGTGTCATGGGGTCACTCTTCTCCCCCAGTTCTTGGGCATGTACCGGCTTAATGTTGATGGAGTTGAAATATATGTGATTGTTACAAGAAATGTCTTCAGCCACCGGTTATCTGTATATAGGAAATATGACCTAAAGGTGAGATTTATTTTTATTAAGTGAGCTTGCTCATCTAAATCATTAATGCTGTAACTGATCATGCTAAAGCCACCAGGCTACAAGCAATGCACTCCTTTGTGTTAAACAAGAATCACTTGCTGACTTTACCAGAAGGTCCATGCACCATTTAGAGGTATCATCTCTAATGTATTCAATAAGTATTTATTGAACACCAGCTATGTACCAAGCACTATTTTACATGCTAGGAATGGTATGATGAGCAAACAGAGCAATCCTGCACTCAAGGAGGTGGCATTCTGGTATGTAAAGATAGTAAGTAAAAGTAATAAATAAATTATATAGTATAGTTGTATGTCATTTAATGATATTTATGTTTTATAAGTGCTATGCATAGAAATACACAAGAAAGGCTGGGAGAAACAATTTTAGCCAAGCTCTAAGGAAAGCCTTTACTGAGAAGGTGACATTTGAACAGACCTAAAAAAGGTGAGGAAATGATCTGAGAAAAGAATATTCCCAGCAAAGAGAACCTGCAAGTGCAAAGGCCCTGAGGCAACATAGCTCAAGGCCAGAGCTGAGTGACGGGACCTCTTGGAGGCTCTGAGGGTAGACTAACATGATCTGACTTCTAGGATCACTGACTTAGAGGGAAAATGGTCAAGTCAGGGGCCTGCCAAGTATGATCCTGCCTGCTTGCCATATCCATTGTTTTTGCCTGTTTTTGCACTATAGTGGCAGAGGCCTTATGCATCACAAAACCTAAAACATTTACCCTCTGGATCCTTTCCAGAAAAAAATTTGCCAACCTTTGTTCTTTATCACTGGGTCTCAACTTTTTTTTTTAACCTTAGATTCTTTCACACTCAAAAGAGAACTCCAGAAAGCTATTCCTTATGTAAATTATGTCTACTGACATTTATATTAGAAGTTAACATGAGAAATTAAAAAATACTTAACTTACTTAAAATAAAATCATTACAATTCATATATTTTTATGAAATACCTATATTATGTATATTTATAATTAGCTATATTTTCCCCCAAAATGTAGTAAGATAAGAATTGTTTTATATCTTTGCAAATCTCTTTAATGCCTGACTTAATATAATTCAGTCGGAAAGTCATATCGAGATATGAAGTGTGCGAAAAAAATCTTACCTTATGCAAATGTGTAGTTAGGAAAGGGTAGGGTGGTTTATTAACTTTTTCAGAAAATTGGAGAAATTGTTTGATACTACACTAAAACCTGACAAGTGGTCATTTCTCAAAATTCAGTGGAATCTGAAATCACATCAGTGAACTCTTTATGCTCTTTTCATTAAATTCCATTGGTCTGTTTACATGCATTAGTCTGACTGCATCATGCTTGGGTTATTTGGAACATCAAGTGCACAGACTTATGTGCTCTTCAAAATAATGACACATTTCATTAGGTAGTATCAATAAGTCACATTAATATCACTACTGATCTCATCAGAAAAGGCTTTAAGTATTGAGAAGCTATCAATCTTAACATGGTAGATACAAGTTTTAGAAAATCACCATTTTCACTTGAAAACTCAACTGTTATCATTGGCAACAAATGTCATTTCTGTGACATGACAGCATGCAGCCCCCTGCACATGGCCCAGCCAAGCAGCTTTATTTATCTCTGAGCTCTACTGAGAATCAGAACTAAGGTAAATTATATTGTAGGAGGGGAAAAGCATTCATGAACCCTAAACTCAGTTAGGGATATAAAGAGAGATAGTTTCTTCCTCTGTTTGCAGCATAAGCAATGCTCAAATATTACAAATGCCCCCCGAGTTTTTTTTTAAATTCAGGAACATTATTAGAAATCAGTGTGCAAAGAAAGATATTTGAGACCATGTCCAGGAATCCCTAAAGAAGAAAAATAGATCTTGCTGGTCTTAACTAAACAGAACACACTGCTGCTCATGTGGAATAGGCCTTAGGTTCTCCTTTTAAGTGATTAACAGCATCCTTCTTCATTTGATGGGTCAGCTTTGTGTTCCCAGCATATCCCCGAGAGAATCAGAGGGGGAGAACTGATCCGAGGAGAGTCCAAGCTGGTCTCACCCCCTCCCTTCCCCAGGGCAAGGGGTCTCCTCATCTGTGAGTTAATAGGCAACACACAATCAATGCCTGAGCTGCATGAATGAAAACTGTAAAAATTTTGACTTCTCTAAGAATGGCCCATCTAGAAGCTTCTTTTACTTTTCCCAAGTCACATGTAAGTTCTCTTAATAATTGACTAATTCAAGTATTCCAGAGCAATAAATGTCTATTTAAGAGGTGATCAGCTGAATGAATCTGCTGACCTTATGATAGTTTGGGTGTCCAGTGCTGGAGGGGAAGAGAAACCAGCAAATTAGTCCGTGATCCTTCTTCAAACATTTATTCAGCATCACTGGGCATTACTGTGTGAGAGACAGTAAGATGGTCGCTGAGGAGCCCAAAGAATAGTCATTATCATATTGACACTCTTAGGAGTTTACTGGACCATTTGCTTCCCGGCTTTATCTTTTGCATTTAAATCTTCCACAAACAAAGGAAAGTGTCTCTGCTTGAACTCAATCCCAAAAGCCCCCCTGTTGACATCTGTGGTGGACCCTGGTTTTCTCTGACAGTGGCAGAGTGCTGAAGCATAGTTTTGAAAGCCCGTACAGGAGAGCCAGAATTGCTGAGACCAAGAACTGTTTTCTTCCACTTAGGGCCCGGTACAAGAAAGGTACAAATAAAGTTGGAAGGGAATCTTCAAAGAGAGGGGGCACAGAAAGTACCCCAGGGGCTTATTGATAGTGAGGAAAACATGTTCATCTGTAACTCTAGAAAGGCAGTCAGAGGGCTGGGAACACCCACATCTGGAAGACATAAAGCGGGGAAAGAGGCAGTCAGTGCCCCAGTGGACACTCAGCCAGCTGGTGGCCCACTTTACCTTTGAAGATCATAAGACACCATTTCTGGCAGTTGATGTAAGGAGAAAAGCATGGTTTTGATCCAGTATTTATTAATAAGGTATCATTTCAGTGATTGTCAAGTTTTCCAATTTCCAGCAGAGGGACACGAACCAGGGAGAAGAAAGCACAGGGATATGGTAGGGGCAGGGTTGGAGACAGAGCAAGCAGCCCCTACAGAGGGAGCAGCACCTGCAGACCCAGCAGCCATCAGGAGGGACAGTCACTCAGGAGGAGGCTCCAAAGTCAAGTCGGTGCTTATTCCTGTGCTCTGGAACTCATGCATCTTTTAAACACGTTAACGCCAGCACCTCAACATGCATGTTATTATCATTTCTTTGTGTTTCAGGGCTCTACTGTGGCTAGAGAAGCTAGTGACAAAGAAAAGGTAAGTACCCCGACACATTTCTCACCATAATTCTGTGGGAGTGTTCCAACAGTCCTGCTTCTCTTTTCTTAATATAGTTGTTTTATTTGAAATAACATTGTTAGATAAGTTTCAACTGTGTATAATTTATAGATCGACTTCCATATAGAGGACATTAAGTTCACTCCTAAAAGTCCAATTGTGTCTTTCACTGTGCCACAGACAGCCCTTTTGTTGGGAAAGCTCTACTTTTCGTTCCCTTTCATGCCGTGATTCATCTCCCCATTAGCCGCCACTGTGAGAAATGTGTTGCAGTGAGGAGTGTTAACTGCATTTCTCCTGCTCACATTAGCTGTCCCATGCCTCTGTGTCGCATAGCCAGATAGTGTTTAGTTTTCAGTGGGATTGAAAAATTCTTTCACATGCACCATGGTCTTGAAACTTAGGTGTAGTTACTTAGGCTCCAGACTGCAGGCGCAGCTCAACAACTAGCCAGGCACAGCTGTTGGCTCAAGTTTCCTCACCTCTACACCCAGTTTTCTCACCTATACACTGTGGAGTTTCAACTCCACCTATAAGTATTGGCTTTGGATGAATTTTAAACTCCTTTCTGACTCTAAAATGTTAAGATAATGTTGAGTGTTTTTTGTTTGAATAATTAGGAAAGCGGAGACTACAGTTTTTAATCTCTTCCTGACCACATTTAGTTTATTATGCAAGATTCTAGACAGATTCAACATAAATCAGCGTGATTAAGAATCAGTGTGATTAAATCAGTGTGATTAAGATGTAACATTCTGTACCAAATTAAACTGACTAAAACTGACCTGTTTTTATGAAAAGTCAGGGAGAGTGTGCTGCGCACAAGTGCATTTCTAGAACCAGCCTGAAAGAAAATCATCATTTAAGGAGCAGGTGAGGGAAGAGGGCCCTGTAGTGGGTCAGCTAAGAGACAGGAGGTGAGCCAGGAAGTCTGGATCATGTGTTAAGATGTTTATTGAGCATCTGCTCTGAGTAAAGCATTCTGAGAAATCCCTTAGTGAATAATACCCGTATTTTTTTTTTAAAGATTTATTTATTTATGCATTTAAGAGCTGGGGTACAAGCCAGAGGTCTGGGGGCCGGGGTGGCGGGGTGAGAGGATTCACCAGAAACGGAGTGGGGCACAGAACAGGCAGATTGACCGAAGTACACTGCTGAGGGGAGCAGCGGGCGAGTCAGGAGAAGTCTGCTGCGCCTTGTGGTTTGCTCCCTGGCCGGCAGGGATCGAACTCATGTTGCAGAGGCTGAGGATTGCTTAATAGTGCTGTGCTTAACCCCTTGCGCCACCAGAGAGGCCCAATAATACCCGTATTCTTAGGAAACCTGCAGTCTGATCTGCACCCAGAATCTAGAAGAAGAGAGTTTTCCCAGTATCAGGTGCTTTTGCAAGGTCAGGTAGGATGAAGACTGAGAATTATCCTTTGAGCTTATCAACAGAGAAATCACCAGGTCACCTTGGCAGTGATCAATGGCAGAACAGAAGCTAGACTTCAGGGAGTTAAGCAGTGAGAGAGAGGCATCCCTGGTGGTGCAAGGGGTTAAGTCGCAGCACTATGAAGCTATCAGCAGCCACTGCACCACAAGTTCGATCCCCAGCCAGGGAGCTGATCAACACGGCACAGCAGACCTCTCCTGTCTCGCCCGCTGCTTCCCCTCAGCAGTGTATTTCAGTCAATCTGCCTGTTCTGCTCCCCACTCTGTCTCTGGTGAATCCTCTCACCCCTGCACCTCTAGCCTACACCCCAGTTCTTGTATGCATAAATAAATCTTTAAAAAAGCGAGAGAGAGGAAAAAGAACCCGGTGCATACTTGTTATTTAATCATCTCAGGCTGGGTGGGTTCACCATCAGTTCTAACAGTTTAAAAGAGAACTTTGGAGGCCTTGGCATCATCTTCACAGGTTTTAACTGTAAGTAGGGGAAACCAGCCAGCAGGGAGACAGCAACTTAAGCGCCCCCCTCACCCTGAGTGATGCTGCCGTTTTATCACCTCCCTCCTAGGTTCACTTACACATGTACACACACCCATGCTCCAGGCATCCACAATCAGGCAGTGTGCCATGCCCACGCGCCTTCTGCATTAACACCATCAAGGCCACAGGTGATAGCCACAGTGGCTAGTAGCATAAAAAGCCTGATTAAATTCATTTACCTTACAATACTTCTTTGAGAATTTGTATTTGTACTGTGCACTGGTGAAGATATTTTTACACTTCCAACCTCCATGTAAACCTATCACCCTGAAGACCACAGCTTCGTCTAAAAGAAGCAGAAACAAGGCCATGTTACTGATTAAACGTCTCTTCCAGGCGCCCAAGACCCAAACGCGTATTTTAGTCCATGAATGACTCAAAGGCTTAGTATCATTGGGATATTCTCCTAGGGAAAAACATCTGGATTGTTTAAAGGCCACACAGCCTTTTGAGCATTGTAGTAAGAAGTCAGCCCGTGAGTTAGGAGCCGTGGATGGGATCTGCCGCTCCAGTCTGTTGCTCTGTTTTACGTCATTCACAGGTCCCTGGAGGTAACTGCTAGCAGCCTTTTCCCCTCTCTGTTCGTTTTATTTCCTTAGTCACCAGAGTTTGGTTTGCTCTGACAACCAAAGCCAGGAAAGACAGGTACAGCTAATAGCGTGGCCGCAGCTGCTAATTAAGTCATAATATGAGGACACTGTGTGAAGGAAAACCACAAATACTTGGCATTGTCGTATCTGTAATGTTTCTTTGGAAGCAGAACATTCAGTTACTTATTTGAATTGCTTGTAGAACCATATACTTTACAAGGACCCATGGCATTCACCACAGTTCCACTGCCAGCCCCCCCAAAAATGTTCAGCCCCTTTATTAGTGTAGATTTCTATGAAAAGACCTAGATTATAAAATTTGTTTAGCAGAAACTCACTTTTCTGAGGATTCCAGTAAGATGTTTTATCCCGCATTGAGTGTATGCCAGTTGTTCCTCAAAACATTTCCCTTGGAGGTGGCCTTAAAGAAGGCAGAGATGGAAGAACCCCAAGAGATCAGAGTCCAGTGTCTCCACCACACACAAAACAGAGTTGAGGCCAAGAAACTTAAATTCCAATGCACCATCACACAGTGGCAGAGGCAAACCTTACCTACTCTGGTGTGTATTTTTTTTTATATTAATCTTGATATATTGGGAATTATAAAGGTAAATAATTACTAATATCTGTTCAGTGCATACTATATTGCCAGGCACTTTTAAATATTACATGAATATGGTCATATAATTCTTACAGCCACCTTATGGATGGGTGCTGTTATTACTTCCTTTGAGTCAATGAAGTTACTCAATAGCCAGATTCAGTAACTCCTCTAATGAACCACGCTTAGGAAGTGACAAAGCCAGATTCCTAGACCAGAGCTCACATTTCTGATTACTGTGCTGTAATTCCTTCTTCAGTGTTTGGAATCACTGTCCTTTTTTTAAAAAAAGGACATATTAACTAAAATTCATACTAGCCCCATGACATGGGAAAGAACAAGGAAACATTGACTGCATTGACAGAAGCATTGTTTTGGAGTTAAAAATGTGGTACTAAAGCAATTTATTCTGAGCCTTGATATAAATATTTTAAAAAGTAGTGAAATAGTTTGATTTTATACTACTGCTGGCAAATTTTTCCTCCATTTGAGAGTTCCAGCACTTTTGCAAATAAGTCTGCATCACCGCAGCTTACACTTTAATGTAAATGCCAGAATTGTCTGCACTATTGCACCAAGGAAGAACGCCTGGGCTTGGGATTAGTGACAGCTTTTCTTCCAGACAGTATGGCTATGAAAAGCCACCCACATGCCCTTCTAAATTATAAGGTAGTGGATAAGAGGCAATAGTTTGAAGATATGGAAACTAATGGTAAGTAAAATCACTCATTGATGAAGACTGTGCGTTGACAATAGGACATCACGTCTCTCTGATATAGCAGTTTGTTTATAATTAGCAACACTTGAGATAATGTTTACTAAAATATAATGCATCAATAATAGATGAAATGTATTAATGGAGCTGAATTATTAAAAAAATACTAAGTTTTTCTGAGTTCTAAGAAATTTCTCTGCTTTCCCTTTTCTGCCAATTTCCAGGTTCTTTCCATCATCTGTTAATAAATTTCACTCCTCCCAAAAGCGTGCTACTCTTTGTCATCACAAATAAAACTTTACATGTTATCAAAATAATCATTCTTATCTAGAAAAGGCAAAATATTTATTTTCTATATTTTGGCCTTTTATCAATGAAACCAAGTGTGAGAAAGAATATTCATTTCATTGCTCTCCTGTGATATTCTCTATAAAATCATAATCATAATGCAAAGAATGAATTTCCTAGAGAATCTCCATTGATAAGTATTAATGAGTCATCTGAATTCTTAGTTTTTAATTTAGTTTTAATTTCTCATGCTTTTAACTTCTTGATGACAAGTTTTAAAACTGTTATTTCAGATAGTGATGTGGGTGCAGACAAATCCCATCCTGTAGGTTTCAGCTTGCCATATAATTAGTGTGATTTGCATTATTATAATAACGAAGATGGAACTGAAGGAAATAAAGAAGTTATATTCCAACAATAATGGAATCGCTTTCATGGCAACAAGTATAAGAACATGCAAGTACAGATGCCTTAAAATTTCAAAAAGCAGAGGAGTGCTTTTTTTTTTTTTTAAACTGCTGTCAAATTCTGACAGCTGCTATGACTTGTTTTATTCTTTAATTCTTTCCTTTTTAGTGGAAGGGCATCTTCCATTCATGGCTCCAGCAGTTTAGCCTCCTCTAAATGAGACAGAGAAATGCGAATCTCCCTGGTGGTCGATCTTTTCACAGCTGCACTGCAATTCCAGTGTGACATCAAATTAGTAATTATAGCTGAGCGGACTGCTTTTTACAAATGACAGTCTTAGCATGCTGCCAGCAAGCAAGCTACTCAGCATGGGCTCTGGGAAGTAAAAGAAAACATAACTGGACTCACTTGATTTCTAGGGGATTTGACCTGACTCTTTAAAAAGCCCATGTTCTTGAGTGAGAGTCCTGGGGTTTACACAACTATGCATTTTGTTCATCGTTCTGCACATTTCTTCTTAAAACTCATGTCTGATTTTATTAGGGAAAGTAAAGCCTGTCTAATGGAGTCATAGGGTCACAATAAGAAGATTTCTTTTAACATATAACCTTTTCCCTGGAACCCATTTGAAAGAAAACAGCTGCCCTGCAATTGACATTTGTATAACTATATTGCCAATAATCATTGTTGACACTTTGATAATGGGCCACAAAAAGCTGCCTTGTCGATTCTTAGGCATTGTGAATTGCACCCACAATTAAGTGGCTGTCACCATCTCTGACATTTTACCTATTTGGACTGAAGGTTCAGGAGGATTCATCATTAATACCCTCACATCTAAAAATGCTTTTCTAAACCACTTTTTGGCATTTCTCTTGTGATCTTTAAGTTGTAACAAATTACAATTAATTGCTACATCTATCTGGTTATTCAGGCTGCAGTTAAAGGAAAGTTAAACAAAGATGGCAAACTCAGAGCCCAGGATATAAAGGCACAGCAATGTGTTCTTTTAGGAACCTCTCTTTGGCTATCAGTTAAAAAGTGCTTCCTTTCCCGCTGTCAGTGGTTGATCCCTTAAAGGGAGATTGCCACGGTTTTTAGGCCCTAAACTCAGCTGTTTTAACCTTCCTCTGTAAATTTCCTTTTCTCCCAAGACGAAAGTGAATCATTCCTCTGCAGACCAATGTTAGGAACACCTACCCAAGTGGAGGACAGTTTCCTGTCCTGATAAAAGAGCCTGTATCTCTCAAACCTCATGTTAAAATTAGCACCAGTGACATCTGCCTCTTGACTTGGAGATCTTTTGTAAAAGCAAGGAAGAGGGGTGAGAGAAGCTAACTCCCTGCCCTCATTCTGCCTTTAATGGAAGTTTGGGGTTAAGTCCTTTGACTTTGTTCTCATTTGTAAAATTAAAGGATTTGATCCTACCATCCATTCTCATACTTTAGTGTTCGTAAAGATATCTTGTTTCAAATGAAGCCTCCTGCAGAGGTACCTTTCAGCATTTGCACCTTACTTTAAGAAGTCCTGAACTTGACAACCACTAAAATTCGGTCTGTTTTTGATTTGGGTTAAGGTGATTGCTATTACTCATGGAAAAAAATGTTCTGAACCATCATATCAGCAGATGTCTGAGCAAGCCTTGAGAACCTTGTAATGTAAACCAGAGGGGTTATTGTGGAAAATGGAGTTTTTAAGATTAAATTCATCTGGAATTTTTCCTGGCTGGTAAGAGTGACTTGTGAAAAAGACAAGAGCACATCTCCCAGATGACAACATTGAAGTCCTCAAGTCAGTCTGGTTTATGGAGGTATAGAAACATCCCATTGCCATAGATTAATTTTTATTTCACTGGAATGAACTCAACTTGCTGTATCCCAAGCACCCACAGATACAGAAATTTTTTTCAGACTGACAACTCTTATACTCTTGGTTTCATAAAGAGTTGGGGTAGTACATGGCCTGATTTAAGCCAAGGTGCTGCAGATAGTTATTAAAATAATAAAATGGCCATGTTCACTAGGTTAGTATTTTTCAGGAACTCTAAGACTTAGCAAACTTTTTTCTGACTTTGACTTTTTTTAGATTAGATTCTTAGATTACATAGACATCCATGCAACAGACTTCCCATCAGATTGTAACAAACCTATTTGTAGGACTTGCACGTAGCTTATACATAAACAGATTCAAAATAAAAATCTTGAAACTTTTATATCTAGATGCTGGTCACAAATGCATCCATTCTCAGTGAGGAGATTACAAGTTTTTAATGACCTGTTGGATCATTTCCCAAGTCATAAATTTGTGTAGATATTCCACTCATGCTGCTAAAGAAGGTTATTATATACACATTTTGCGAGAAGGTCACCTGTTATCTTTGTCCATATTCATTTATTTCCCTTTTCATGTATCAAATCTGTATCTTGCATGTTTTGAAAAGCAGAACTGATTTTATTATAAATCTCTAAAATCTCTTATGACCCCAAAATTGACACCACTTGTATGATATTATTTAATCAAATTCTCTTTATCCTAGCTCCAGTGTAAGGATTACCTAAAATTCTCTCCTTTATGAAAATAGTCCTGGAGTATATTTTCAGCCCCACAGACTTTGAGTTTTATGAAGTTTTTTTTGGCAATCTCAGTGAAAGGGGCTTTATTCTTTTTTTTTTTTTTACAAGTTTATTTCATTTAGGCGAACTTGAAATAACAAGTAAATCGGAAACATAAGCAGTACCTAACATGAGACAGTAATTAGTGCATAGTTTTACATTGTGTACCCAGAGCCTAGTGTCACCATACACCATCAAAGCAATACCAGACAGCAATCTTTAACATTAAGGCTTACAATTAGACTGTTTTTACATGGGTTGCCAAATGAGCACATGGAACAAAAATTCATTTTTTCCCCCTGAAATACAAGTCTTTTAATCACAGAGTACTATGTGATGTATTATCTTTTGCATTGAAACCTTCTGGTGCCAAAATCCTGTTTGCATTAGACACTCAAGTGTGACAGGAGTACATTTCATCTCCCTATTAAGTTCTATCCAGGCTAAAATAAGAACTTGGCTCTGTGTTATATATATTTTGGCTCTGTGCACTTTAAGTACATGTATTTTTAATTTTCCTATTGTCAATGACAACTTAAAATACAATAGACTTTTTGTGCAGTTTAATGTAGTAGTTGAATGATGATGGAGTCCAGTGTCATTATAGTTTGAGTTCTGTGTATTTGAAGTTACATTTTTGACTATAAGTACAGATTTTAAATATTTGGGAGTTTTTTAAGTGTTTGAGTTACCAAAAAGGTAGATATTTTAAATCTTGCTGAATTAAATTTCCAGCTTTACTAACCCTTAAAGTAGCCAATATTCCTAAACTCCATATATCAAATCACAGAATCTAAGGAAGTAAATCATATATAACTATATAAACATAAATTTTATACCTGTAAACTTAAATTTTATACCTGTAGGTTAATTTCCATTTGAAACAAAATCCTCTTGGTAAACATTTATTTCTGGTTTGGGTTTGGTTCTCAGAGGATCTGCAAAAGACTTTAGTAATTTGGAATTTTTGCCTTCTGGTAAAAGTATAAAATGATAAGTATTTTTATATTAGAAAGAAAATTTTAATGCCTTATTTTTTTTCTCTGATGGGAGGAATCAGAGTCTGTGGCTTCTTTGCCCTCCTGGAGTACACTGTTCTCTCTGGTCACTGCCTTCGTTCCCTGGTCTTTGTCTGCTAAACTGGCCACAGAGTCATGTTCTTCTATTCAAATGAGAGCTCTCATTGTAGCGGTTCATTCTGAATATTTTCTCCCTTTTTATCTCAAACCCCTGGCCAAATCTATCCATGGAGATAATATATATTGTTAGTTGAACCCTAGGAAATAATAAATTAATATTTACATTCAGAAGGTTTTCTATATGCAGCATCATGTCCATCTGTGTATAGTTATACATAAGTTATTTTGACCCATGAACAATATATATATACATATAAATCATATTTCTTACTATTAAAGAATAGAGACTTGATAATGGACAGCCTGTAATACTATGCTTTAAAAGAAACCAAACACTTTTCACCTAATAATATAGGTACTAAAAGAGGAAAAAATGTTTATAGTGAAAATTTTCTTTTTACAGCTCATAGCAAGTTAAATGTTCCCAATGAGTTCATTACTTTCTTGTATTTTGGTTATGTTTTTTGGCTGCTAAGAAAGAGTGCAGTGAATTTTTGTTTTAGATCAACGAAATAGCATTCTCTAATTACCCACCATTATAATGTACTGGCTGGGGAAACGAACCCAAGGAAAATAAAGGTGGGACAAGAGTCAAGAAATTTCTATATTTGGCCATATATAAAAGTATTTTTTTACTTCAAGAAGTTAACTTACTATTTTTTATTATTATATACATTGTCATTTGGGTTTCAGTTAGAAAGATTTTCAGCGACGTTTTCCTATTAGGGATAATGCTTACAGTGACTGTAGAGGTTTTTCTAGCCAGGAGAATTCACAGTCCAGGTGTGGATAGAGGGGCCAGAGCAGCAGAGGCAGGAGAAGAGTCTCCAGCCATGTACCCTCTGTGTTCCCAGGTGTCGGATACACTAAAATGTCATAATAATCTTGCACTTGTACCTGCTAGGTTTGTGTGCAGTGTCTTCAAAAAGTAAAGGCAGTAGATAGTCATGCGAGATGTTATTGCCTAATCTAAAAAATAGGGAAATTTTAAACATGGTTTAGCTTATGATATCCCAAGTTGAAAAAACCTGTTTTTTTTTTTTAATTCATTTTATTTTATTTATACAAGCTCTGGGTACAGTCAGAAGCGCGGGAGGGTGAGAGGGTTCACCAGAGCCAGAGTGGGGAGCAGAGCAGGCAGATTGACAAAATTCACTGCTGAGGGGAGCAGCGGGCAGCAGGAGAGGTCTGCGCGCCATGTGGGACCCTGGCCTGGCTGCCGGGGTTCGAACCAGTGCTGCAGAGGCTGCGGGCAGCTTCACAACCCAGCTCTTAGCTGCTGCGCCACCGGGGAGGCCCCAAAACCTGTTTCTTTAAAAAGAAAAAAACTATTTCTTTAAAAAGACTGATAAGTAGCAAGTACTTATTGCCAAGCACTGTACGTTTTGTGTCATTTCATTCACACACTAACCTTATCAGAAAGAGATGATTAATTGCCCATGATATAGTTATGGGAGCTGAGGATTGGACAGATTAAACAACTGGTCCAGAATTTCACAACATGGATAAAAATGTTAAATATGCCAACATAAATTTTTAATTGTACTCTGGATTCATCAGTGAAGAGCTTTCCGCTGGGAACACAAGTCAGACTTGAGAACATGATGAGAACAAATGATAACAAGTGTTTGTCATTGTCAATATGACTCAGCTTTTCACATGTATGAACTCATGTAATTATCACAACACTGTATTTTCTATCCACATTCAAAAAATTAGGAAACCTAGTCACAGAGAGGCTAAGTAACTTGCCCAAGTTTGCACAGCTCATAATTTATTGATGCTAAGATTTAACCCAGAGAGCCAGCACACAGTCTGTGCTTATAACCACATTCTTCAGTCTGTGTCCTAAGAAACCTGGACTATACTGAATCACCTGGGGCAGGCATCACCCAGCATGAAAGCATGAAGGATAGTCAGTAAGTTGTTATCCAAACAACAGAAGCAGGGGGGGCAGGAGGAGGGGTGTCTTTCTGCTTATGCCTTTGGCTATATGTGCACATATGTATGTCAAATTACGAGTAAAGAAATGTCTAACCCTCCCCCATGGAATTAGCTCATGCGAAAGGGAAAATAGCCTCTCCAGGTTAAGCTCTGCAGAGTGGGGTAGTCTACACTCCAGCCCCACCTGACCAGGGCAGGAACATCTTTGGGAAGCCCCCATGTGGGAGTCCCTGCCCTGGCTGGGCAGACTGGGGAGGGTGCTGTCAGAGAGCTGGTCCCTCCCCATGGCTTCTACTTGGTGTCACCTTCCAGCAAGTACTGGGTGTGGCACCTAAGAGTCACACTTGATGTCTCCCAATTTACAGGAAACTGGCCAGGAGAACCTAATTCAGAAATAAATACTTAACCTATTACCACTTCAGTAAGGTTGCTGACTGCTGGCTAGAAGCCACTCTGGGGAATCCACATTACACATTTCTGAGCGATTGTCTTTAGCCTGGGTGGTTTCCTCCCTCCTCTGGCTAGTTTTGCATTAAAGTGGAAAGTGTGTTAAGACAACCATTAAAAAAACAGACCCAGGGAATTTGAGGCTTTTAAAACTCCCCTACATGCAAATAATCCAGTATTTCAAGGCGAAGGGTAAAAACCCATTGATAACCACGGTTATTTCCCTGCTGCTCTCAAAGGTCATCTTTGTGGACAGTATTATACCAAGTGTCTATTAAGTTCATTCATTGATAGCATAATAGTTTTCCTCACTTTAAAAGAAATGATGTGTTTTTAATATAAATGTTGGTCCTATCAAAAGATGTATCAAAACTCTTTCACTAAACAATAAGTTTTTCTTGAAGATGAATCATTGTTGGGTGACTTCATCTTTTTCATATAGTTCTTAGGAGTAAAGAACCATTAGGGCCTCCCTGGTGCAAGGAGTTAAGTCTCAGCACTATGAAGCTATGCTCAGCCACTGCAGCATGAGTTCGATCTTCTGGCCAGGGAGCTACCTACATGGCACAGCAGACCTCTCCTGAGTCACCCACTGCTCCCCTCAGCAGTGTATTTCAATAGATCTGCCTGTTCGGCTTCCCACTCTGTCTCTGGTGAATCCTCTCACCTCTCTGCACCTCTGGCCTACACCCCAGTCCTTGTATGCATAAATAAATAAAATAAATATTTTAAAAAGAAAGAAAAGAGCAGTTAATTGAAGTTCCTTTTTATTAAAAAGCATTTTCTATGCAATCTCAATCTATAATACCTGTTTTAAATTCCAACGATTGAATGCCCACAGCAGTGATGATGATGATGATGATATTAATGATAACAAATGCCAATCACTTTAAACATCTCACACGGATTTCTGTTGAAATCTCAGCGCTCCCCAACCTTAGCAGAATGACCCCAGGCAGCCAGGGTCCCCATCTCATTATGGGAACTGGCTTACCAGTTCCACTTACCAAGACTATGAGAACTTAAATCAGGTAATCTCTCTAAATTCAGTTTCCTTTTCTGTGCAATGAGGATAACAGTAAAGGTTGAAGAGTAAATGGGAGGATGCATGTTAATTCATGCTCGTGTGTGCCTAGCATAGTCCCCAATATAGCTGCTGCTGTTTTCCCCATTCAGCACATAAGCACTTAGCCTGGAGAGATCCAGGACCCATCACTGGTCTCAGATTCATGTCTCCAAACCCCTGACCCTTCTGTGTGCTCTGCCTACCATGAACACTTGGGTTGCGCGGGGCGGGGGTAGGGGCGATTGTAGACTGGTATTGGATTCCTCTAACAGCTGCCCTGCTGGGGATCCACCATTGCCTCTTGATCCTTTCAGTAAGCCCTTAAGTCTTTTAACCAATCTGGTTGCCTGTTTTGAACTTGATCCAATCTAAATAAACCCATAGTACCTATGAAATTCACAAGTAAGCTTAGCAATACAGTACAGGGTGTTCAGAGTTTTATGAGGAAGGATTATGCTGTAGTTCTGTGGGGGTGAACCTGAAATGGCATCCATCTTCATTAAAGTGACTGGTATTACAGACACATGTCGAATGTGTCATCTACTGCCTTGTTTGTGCCCTGTCATTTCTGCCTTCAGGTTTCTCTCTCATACAAAAACACAAAATATCTCTCCCCCTCTTTTCTTACACATATAAAATTAGTTGCAGAGCTGAAGCATATATCTTAATCCTTAATGACCACACCACCATCCCCAATAGGTTGTCTGCTTGGAGAGTCACGATCCTTCTCTGTCTCTGTCTGTGTCTCCAGCTGGCTTCAACCTTTCTTCTAAGTCATTCCAATTTCTTCTCTTTCGCAGTGCTTCTGACTGCCCTCTGAATGAGTCTGTTAAACGTCACATCTTTTGTATTCACTGTGAAGCTTAATTATGTTTATATTGATAGCGATAGTTCTTAGACCCAATGTCTGGTGTAATTGACACACATTTAACCTGAATGTGCTGTCTTCACACTCAGCATTTTCCTTTGTATTATTGCACTATTTTTAAATTATTGATGACAAATATAGGGGATGAGTCTACCAGGCCCCTCCTTAGTTTTTGTGAAGAATGGCACTGCATTGTATTTCCTCAAGACTTTATGACTAGGCATAAAAATCCTACAAAGGAGGCCTCCCCTGCTGGTGCAGCGGTTGAGCTTGAGCGCTGGGTTGCGAGGCTGCCCGCAGCCTCTGCAGCGCCAGTTCTATCCCTGGCCACCAGCGAGGGTCCCACCAAAAAAAAAAAAAAAATCTTACAAAGGTCAACCTCCCCCTCAAGAATCACTAGCTGCACATTTCACAAACACACACTGCCCTGAAATCAGCTTTGGTGAGCAGAAAGCAGAGGGGGCAGGGTATCTTTGATTGTTCTTAAAGACTCCCAGAATGCAGGTTGCATAAGTTAAATAAAACAGTTCACATAATTTTGAAATCATATGCCTGTATTATCCCAGATACTATACCATAAATTAGATTTCTCTGCTTATGTGTCCATATTTCATACTTGTTCAGTATTTTCCACTGGTTGATGTAAGTGCAGCTCCGGTTGCCAGTTCCCAACCCTCTTCTTTGTACAGGGTTGAACTTCTCATCTTTTTTTTTTTTTTTTTTTTTTAAAGATTTATTTATTTATTTATACAAGCACTGGGTACAGTCAGAAGCACGGGAGGGTGAGAGAATTCACCAGAGCCAGAGCGGGGAGCAGAACAGACAGACCGACGAAACACACTGCTGAGGGGAGCAGCGGGTGCGGCAGGAGAGGTCAGCGCGCCATGTGGGACCCCCACAGGTGGCCGGGGATCAAACCGGCGCTGCAGAGGCTGCTGGCAGCTTCGCAGCCCAGCGCTCAACCGCTGCACCACCAGGGGAGGCCCTGAACTTCTCATCTTAATGTGTTTTATGTTAAAGAAAACATTTTCCTTTGACATTGTCCAAGTGAGAACAGAATTTCCCTCTTAGTACAATGGTCAACCAAAAGGCATGGAAGGGCAGATGGCTGACCTCTGGCTGCATCTTCTCCCTGAATCATATATTAGACATGATTATGGGTGGGACTCTTCTTGAGAAAGATAACATGTTATTTGTAATGTGAACCCAGCAAAGGCTACTCAGAAAGTGAAGTAGGGGTGGAGTTTTGTTGTACCAGTAAGATAATTGAGGGTTCCTAACAAGTAATTCTAAGAATATAAATTCTATAGTTAGAAGACCTTCTGTAAAAAAGTGAATCCAAGAAATAGGTTCATTCTTTCAAAACTCTGCATTGTGTTACAAAAGCCTCCTGCTGCTATAGAGTCTGTCTACCCTACTTTCCTAGTGGAGTGCTCCCAGCGGCCGTAGTTCACTGGCGCCCCCTAGCGGCAGCCAATCCACCTCACATTGGGTTGCCTTAAGACCCCTGCAGTCAACAGGGCAAATTCAATTTCCAGGGGTGGAAACTTAATCTCCAGGACTGGAAGGCAAACACATCTTTTAGATTTTATTCAGGCTTCTTTTTCATTCTTTTTCTCATTTTGTTTTAGGCCAAAGAACTGCCAACTTTAAAAGATAATGATTTCATCAATGAGGGCCAAAAGATTTATATTGATGACAACAAGAAGAAGGTGTTCCTGGAAAAACTGAAGAAGGATGTGGAGGTAAGAAAAATCAGTATAAATGAACGCCCCGTTGTTAAAGTGTCAACAGTGCTGGTTTTGAGGAGCTTTTGGAACCATCTATTTGAATCTGCAACCAAAGCCAACTATTTATTTCACCTTATCAAAATCAGATATAAACCGGTGTATCTCATATTATATGTTTAAAAAAGAAGAGCTCTGGTTCAGCAGCTCTGTGCTCTAGAAGACAAAACAAACAATGCCTGCTGTCTGCCGCTGGGTATCCATAATTAAAGCCCATTCAGACTAACTGCCCTTCCACAGCAAACAGAGTTGCGGTAGGAGGGAATGATTCATTCTGTCAAACAGCACAGCATTTCAAAAATGAATTTGAATGAGAGTTTTTTCCCTTCTAAACCGCATCTCAATGTTGGTAAACCCAGACTCAAGTCACTTTTAATGCTTTAATATTTCTACTAATTACCACAATATTAGTATCATCACGTCCACTGAGCCTGCCCTTCACCGGGGCAGCATGGGGGGTCACAGGGAAGGCTGGTGAGAAATAAAATGCTCTGTGGAAATGGGCTTTCAGGCCATAAGGAAGGAATTTGCTTTTGTTTGTTTTGTTTAAGATATACCTTCTCCTATCCTTTTGTTTGTTGCAAAGGTATTGTAGCTCTCCTATTGAACTTCATTATTTATTCCTTTTAGGAATAAATTCAGAAAATTAAGTTTGTTTCTGGAAATTTATTATGTTACAAGATAATGCCAAGAGAATTCTGTTTTTGACAGAATTCTTACTGAGCTAAGTTTTTCCTAGCTATTACTTTTGTTCGTTTGTATATGCTTTTTTGTTTGTTTTATTTTTACTTTGAAATCTGTTCTCCGTGTACCAATGCAGATCTGATATGTAGAGAAAGGCTTTGTGGAGAGATTCTTTCTCGTGTCATTAAACAAAAACAATTAAAATGACTTGAGCCAAAGAATGCGTGTCATGCATTAGACTGTATTCCCCAGGAGGGCAGAAGCAGCAGTACAATTTCCTTTGTAATCTTCTAATAGACTGATGAAGTCATTTCATAATTATTTTTAGTTTATATGTTAATTTGAATAAAAGATTTTACTTTTTGTTAAATTCAGTTTCAGGTGAACAGCATACTGATTCTGTATGTGCACATATTATAAAATTACCACGGTAAAGCTAGTTAACATCCATCACCACATGTTTTACAAGCAGTTTTTTCTTGTGACAAAAACTTTCAGGATCTACTATCTTAGCAACTTTCAGACATGCAATACTGTATTATAAACTGTAATCACCATGCTGTATATTATATTCTCAGGACTTACCAGTTTTGACCCCCCTCTCACATTATTTTAATCTACATGGTGTACCTAGAACCTAAATATTGGTTTCTTATGAAGGATGCAGCTGTCCACTTTTTTTTATAATGTAGATAGGAATGTTTGCTTTTATCATACAATATTTTTCTCCAGTCTTTCATTAATAATCATTTATTTTTCCTCAGCAAATCTTTGATCCTGAATAATTTTGTTTTAGCACTTATGGTAAATAAGTTAAATAACCTAAGGTTATTTGTGACTGCCAAAGAAATTGTTTTCATCTTTTTTTCTGTTGGCTATATATCGCTGTGATATTTAGACTCCGGAAATAATGTCACTGAAGCAGTTCAAATTTACAGTTGAATTACATAAGGATCCTCTTAGCTCTTTTGTTGTCTCTAATAATGCTGTTGATTAGAAGATTAGGATAGTGTAATCCCATACATGGCTCTTGTATGTAGCTGTTTTGTTGAAATGAAGACAGGGCATAAAGTGTTCTTTTATTAAAAAATATTCTTAATGGTTGATAAAAGTCTCTTTAGTTTTGAAATTCATGCAGAAGCATCATTAAACTTCTAAACAAGTAATTATAGTGAAGTAGCTTGACATCTGATCTTGGTAATGAGGCTAGAATTTAATCTAGTTTAGTTTTTTCATCAGTTCCATGCTTTTCTAATTTAGCTGGCTGGTTTGTTACTTGGAACACATTTTTTTTTTTTTGTGGTTTCTTTTCTGCTTAAAGCTTAAAGTAAAAGATGAGGTCCTTATAGCTCAATAATCTTTTTTCTTTTTTTGAAAAAATGAAAGAATTTTCATTTGAGAATCTAGCAATTTTTTCACTGGATTTAAGATCCTGTTCTATTTGTGTGCAGGGTACTTTAATAGATAGTTGCACATAGCTAAATTATGTGATCCCTTCCTTCCAAAATAAGTGCTGTATGGAGAGTGAAAATCACTATTGCCTTCTGACTGCTTATTGGCGACTCTAATCATGACCAGGGAGAATTGACACTGATTTCTCCTGTCACTGGCTCACACTGAGATCCAAAGTCACACAGGGCAAAGGTGCACTCTCCTCAGATGTCCAGGAGTGCCTTGTCTTAGGGCCTCCCTACTGTCACATTTGTGGTCCAACAATGTTGGAAATTGGTGAGAGGGGTGGGGTGGTAGGTGTATGCCTTCAGGCATGTGTGCTGGGGATGCTGGCACCCAACAATTAGGGAGCAGGTGGGTCCCAAGTGCTTCAATGTTCTCTTTTAATTCTTAAAACAATGCCTCAAGTATGAGTATCATTATTACTTATTCCAGTTTGAAAGAGGAGAAAACCAAGTCCAGTGTCACTATGTTACATTCTCAAAGACACACAGCTACTAAATTCAGACTGGGATTTCAGCTCATCGGCGACACATGCCTAAGTGTGCTGATATAACATGCAAATTTAAAATGTTTGTGAGAGCACAGTTCAGACTTTGTTTTCTAATAAATGCTCCAAAGGAGGATTATTATACCTTTCAACAAGTGGTAAAATCTAACTGTTAAATAGGACTGGTTGGAATTTTAATTCTCCATCACAGATGTGTTGGAAGGTAGGTGGAAATTCAGTAAGAACAAACGTGTTAATAAAATAGCAAGTAATGTTAATTTAAATCTGTTGTTAAGGAGAATTTATTAACTGCTCTTTTGCCGCATAATTTTCTGGAAGAGTTTGTGACAAGGTTTATAAAGATTTTGAGGAAGATACTAGCTCAGAGATTAGGCATAATGAGGAATTAATCAGATTAGGTGGGCTATTCTGAGGGAAAGAGAGGCAGATCAAAGGTCTGGCAGGTAATTAGTTACTAAGAAGCCAAAAGCAGGAGACCTAACAATTATAAAGATTTAAAAATCTTTGTGCTTTGAAATCTTACGTACTTAAGAAAAAAAATCAATAAATTTAGTCAGCAGCTTAAAGGGATGAATAGAAAAAGAAGCAAGTGTGTATTAAATTCTTAACATGGGCTGGAGGCAAACATAAGAGGGGCCCTTGACCCGCTTTTTTCTCCTCTAAATCCAGAAGCTTCAAGTCTACAGTTTGGTGATACCCAATAGGAATTTTCTCTAACAAGAATCTTGGCTTCACTACAATACCTCAGTTCACTCTGCTTCAGAAGAGATTTAAAATAAAGTCTGTGAAGATAAAAACTAGAACAGCAACAGCCTTTTCCACACATTTTCCCTCCTGGCCCACCTAATAGGAACCCTCTCCCAAGTTTCAATTGCATATTTGATGCAAGAAGACCTTTTCCCATAATCACGACTCCATGGACAATCATCGTAATGGCTATCATTGTCACATACGTCACTGTTCATTTCCTCCTCTACGTTATTTCTCCCTGCACCCTGTGGGGTGTGTTATCCCATTTTGAGTTAGAGTGATTGAGCCTCAGAGAGGTGGGCTCATTGTCAAGATCTGGAATGAGTGAGTGAGAAAATATAAAATATATCTCCCATCTGACTCCAAAAACTATACCTTCTTTTTTTTAATTGTCTGATACTTTAATTAAAGAAGAATAAATGGGTTACCCTTTGCCTCAAAACCTGGATTCTTAACCACTGGCTGTCCTTGGTCTTTTCCATTTCTAGTTTGGTCTCACAGATTTGAGAATGTAATTCTCAGATGGGACTGCAGTTGGTCTCCTCAGTCTCTTTGGGTATATCAGAATAGCTTCTTAGCTACAGATGCAGTTTTGATTTCACTGATGGTTCGCGGTAGTGCTGGGAGCTGGCTATACTTTTCTATATCAGATGCAAACATTTCCTTATTGGAAGAGGAGCGTAATCATCAGTCTAACTGGGCAGAGTGACAGAACCAGAAAAGGCAGGCAGGAACAGGGTTTAAGACACCCCAGAGATGGATGGCCAACTGTAGGGTAAAGAAAATATCAGGCTTTTCTGCCCTTCCGCCATCAGGATAGATGATGGATCCTTGTCCTGAATGCATGCCTGATGGTGGGCATCTGGAATAGGGTGTGGGCATAGGTAGATGGGATTCAGCTGAGCTAAGACTGTGCTTTTAAGGGCGGCGTCACGGGGGGACGCCAGCAGCCCCAGCCAGCAGCAGCAGAACCTGAAGGAGAAGCCGAAGCAGAAGCAGAGAACGCCAGAGAGCCCAAATAGAGTGAAGACTTGCTGGGGGCTGGGAGGCCTGCCAGCCTCCCAGCCCCCCAGCCAGCACCCCTGCCTGCCATATGCCTGGTGAACCCCTAATAAAAAACCTGCAAAACTACTGAGAACTCTGACTCCTCCTTTACCCGGTCTGCATGGGATCAGAAAACCTGCACCGTGTCCAGTCCTGACCTTACAATTGGCGTATGTCGGCAAGATCCATGCAGACGGGTATTGGAGCCCTCCGAAGACCTGGAGGGACTAAGGAGAACAGACTTTGCCTGTGACGACGCTGGAGGCACCATGGCGGTATAGAAGATGGATACGTCCACGAGCTACAGGATGAGACCTGGCGTGAAGGAGATGCCCGAAAGGACCAGCCAACGACACCGGAAATGACCAGCCAACGACACCGGATAGGACCAGCCAACGACACCGGAAAGGACCAGCCAATGACCCCTGAGGCAGCAGGCC
Source organism: Talpa occidentalis (assembly GCF_014898055.3). NCBI lineage: Eukaryota > Metazoa > Chordata > Mammalia > Eulipotyphla > Talpidae > Talpa > Talpa occidentalis. The sequence continues at coordinate 68,072,425 of NW_023601433.1, read as the reverse complement.
ATTGCTGAAGCAGGGAGAGGCCAATGGACTGATAGACTGATTAACTGATGATTTTGGACTGACAATCCCGCCAGAAGGCGGAGGACCTTAGCAGGTTATGTTTATTTTTTGAGAATCTGGGGGTGGCCAGTGGGCCTAGATGGCCAAAAGCAGCCTGTGTATGCCCAGTGGCCAGGTGGAGGAGAAAAGCCAACTAAGGTGGCAAAAGCTGGTACTGATGCTAAGTTGAGAAGCCCTAAAGCGGCTGTTAAGCAGCCTGGGTATGCTGAAGCCCTGTGAGTCTCGTAAAATCACCTATGGGTGATGCCCTGCTCATTCTTGAGTGAGGGTGAGGAGCTGAGGAGCCCGTCCTTGGGGGACGGGTGGGGAATGTGGCTTGGGGTGGAGCCCAAGCCAAATGCAAAGTTTGGATCCCCAACCCATGTGCTTGTGCAGTGGGTTGGCTTGAGAGCAGGGGTCTGTGAGTCGCATGGGTGGCCATGAAGGCCGAGTGTTGGAGCGACTGCAGACAGAAACCCTGAGGGTTGGCGATTACCCCCAACAGAATAAAATTGCCAATCCCAGAGCTAGTGCATCCTGGGGGTGGATGCTGTGTGTGCCTTGTGCCGAGACTACAGCCAGAGAAGGCCAGGAAGCCTGACGGCTCCTGGTGTGTTATAGCAGATACCGTGTGTGATTTCCCCTCCCTCGTATGAGCAGTGCCTTCGGCAGCAGATTTGGTGGCTCATCTGCTGGTACCAATAATTGTCTTTTGCACTTGGTTGGTGCCCTGCCTGGACTTATTTGTGTTCTGTTGTATTTTGTTATGTTGTATTTTGTTATTTGATGTATTTGCTTTTGTGGGCCATGGCTGCATTGTTTGTTTGCTTAGAAAATTGTGTATATATGTATAGACTGTATGGCAGAAAACCCTGAGGGGGTGGACTGTAGGGTAAAGAAAATATCAGGCTTTTCTGCCCTTCCGCCATCAGGATAGATGATGGATCCTTGTCCTGAATGCATGCCTGATGGTGGGCATCTGGAATAGGGTGTGGGCATAGGTAGATGGGATTCAGCTGAGCTAAGACTGTGCTTTTAAGGGCGGCGTCACGGGGGGACGCCAGCAGCCCCAGCCAGCAGCAGCAGAACCTGAAGGAGAAGCCGAAGCAGAAGCAGAGAACGCCAGAGAGCCCAAATAGAGTGAAGACTTGCTGGGGGCTGGGAGGCCTGCCAGCCTCCCAGCCCCCCAGCCAGCACCCCTGCCTGCCATATGCCTGGTGAACCCCAAATAAAAAACCTGCAAAACTACTGAGAACTCTGACTCCTCCTTTACCCGGTCTGCATGGGATCAGAAAACCTGCACTGTATCCAGTCCTGCCCCTTACACCAACCTTTCCAAGCCCCGAGGCCGTGTTAGAATTTGTTTCTGCCCTTGAAGAAATGAGACACCCTTGAAAGGTCTTAAGCAGGGGCAGGACAGGGTCAAATTTGGGCACCATCTTGGTCTGTGAGCCCAGGGTCAGAGTGGCACTGGAGCCTGTGCAGAGGCAACCAGCTGGGAATAGGGAACTATTTAGTTGCAGACAACAGATGGGCTGCCACATTTTGCCCTCAACAATACCATCCACATTTTAATTGATCAATCAGAATATTATACCTAAGATCATGTGTCCGGGTACATCAACTGAAAAACAGGGAGAGGGGAAAAAAATCACAACAAAAGGTCAAAAAAGAGCTTGGCAGACAGGAGTAGCCAAATCTATAGCTCAGCCTTGCCCCCAACCCCAGCATTCTAGCAGGAGAGGGAGGGCGAGCGGGAGTTCTGGGCCCTTGCTACCCCACGGAAGGCAGCCACCCTCAGCGCATGTGGTCTCCCGGCCTCCATCAGAAGGGAGCCTGTCCGGGACAGGAAGTCTGCATTATTGGCCAGAACGCCGACACAGGCATTTGCTGGTCAGTGGGGACTTTGGGGCTTTTAATTATTTGTGACAAACTGCTTAATAATCTTAATAATCTTAATAATCTCCGCAGTGAGTGTGCTGAATTTCAGCATGCTTTCACAAGCTGCCCCGAGAGTGTGCTGGAAGCCACTGGGAGGTCCCTGCTTTTCCCCACTAGCCTGTCTTGATAGTTGAGAGAAACTTTCTCTTCCCTCCCCCAGATCTTTCTTGTCAGTCATGCTATCTGCAATTTGGTGTAATTCAATTTTGATGTAAAAAATGCATGCCTCTCGGCTTCCAGCTTGGCTTTTCAGGGAAAATAATACCAGCTCTGAGCCGGCCCCTCGAGTGAGGCTCCGTCCTGGGACCTCGAGCACATCATACACCAGGCTCCTTGATTCTGCTGCCTCTGAGCTCACAGCCTCCCCCCAACATGCATTTTTCTGAGCTTGTTTCTTTAAATCTGGGGTTTGTTTAAGGCATTACTGACCATGTAGTCTCCTGCCCCGCAGTTTCTGGCCCAGCTGAAGCTCATGGACTACAGCCTGCTGGTGGGAATCCACGACGTGGAGAGGGCGGAGCAGGAAGAGGTGGAGTGTGACGAGGACGGAGAGGACGAGGGGGAGAGTGATGGCACCCACCCTGTGGGGACCCCCCCGGACAGTCCTGGAAATACACTGAACAGCTCACCACCCTTGGCTCCAGGGGAGTTCGATCCCAGCATTGATGTTTATGGAATTAAATGCCATGAAAGTAAGCTGAGTTATTATCCATGCTTTTCACCTGGTTTGCTTTTTGTATTATTATCTACCAGAACCAGAACCCCCATTAAAAATCATGCTGCCCTGAAAGACTCACTCTCCAGAGTCCTAAAAAATTGACTTGGGCCAGAGTATGTTAAAGGTCCTGAAAGGTGGTATGATGGGGCTCTTAAATTTGGTGATGTTGAGGGTATAGTGTGACAGGTGGGAAACTATTTTACATGGTCAACACACCCATGCAGACACTTCTATTAACATAAGTAAGATATAGTAGAGATGTTTTAAAGGTTTTTTTCTTAGTTATCTCTCTTTTACATGAATCGAAAGCATCATGAGTCGGTCCTGAGCTGGGACCTACGTGGTCCAGCCTGCACCTCCTGCATCTTCCTGCAGGGCAGGCAGTTCATCACTAACATCCCTTTCCTTATCAGGTGCACAGAGCTGGCGCAGGGTGTGGGGTGAATTTCTGCTCCCAGCCCCACTAAGGGGCTGTCACCCCCATCTCTAAGAGTGGGAATAAGCCTCATCCTCACTATCTGGGTGATTGGATCTTTGGAGGGATATTATATTCTATCATAGCTACTTGTACATGAAAAAATGTTTTGTGGATTTGATAAAAGCAGATCTCTTTTTGAGTAATAAAAATTGTAACTCATCATAGTTTTTTAAAAAATCTCCAATGATATATCCATCAAGTGAGTTTAAGTTTTGATTTCACTCACCAAAATTTGTTGTTCAACACAGAAAATTAGATACAGCCAAATGTACTTTTCTTATTCATAATCGAAACATATTTGTGGAAATATGTAGGTGATAGATATCATAGAGGATAGGTGCTACGTCCAGCTCTGATTTTAGATCCAGTGAAAATTCTGAAGTTACAGATAATGATAGAAAAGGATTAAGGAGCATAATTCTACTGGCTTTGTTACAAATTTTAAAAATAAGATTTTTTTTTTTTACACAAAAGCAATATACAGAAGTTAAAGAAAATGAAGATTAGCAAAAAATAAAAAATATGCTCACCCTTAGATCTCTGCTGCCGACATCCTGGGGTAATATGTAATATCCTCTTTAAAAAAACTTTTTACATTGACAGAATGTGGTTCAGAGAGTTAGCCTGATGGGAATGTGTAGGAACTGCATGGGCTCCTGTCCTCTTAGTTTCCCAGCTCAACCCTCGTCCTCAGAATCCCTCAGTCCCAGCCCAGCATCTGCCTCCCTCAGCCTCGTGTACCTTGCCAGGTATTGTGCTACAATCATTGCTCTCATCTCTTTGCAGACTCGCCTAGGAAAGAGGTGTACTTTATGGCAATTATTGACATTCTGACTCATTATGATGCAAAAAAGAAAGCTGCCCATGCTGCAAAAACTGTTAAACATGGCGTAAGTATCCCTGGTCCCTAAAGCTCAGAGCTGCCCCCTCCCCTCTGAGAGGCTCAACCTCCTTTGGAGGTTCTGGTTCCCTGCAGGGGGGTCATGTTCAGAGAGCAAGACCCCCAGCCAGCAAATGATACCACCCTCACACCTGCTTCCCTGGCTCTGGGCAAGTTGCTATAAACTTGATCTTGGTTCTTTTTACACACTGGGGATATAAATAGACATGTGCATCATTAGAATTTTATACAACTTCTTCGTGTTTCAGAGATAAGAGAACTGAAGGCAGTTAAGTGTTCTGAAGGACTATTCTCTGCTTCAGACACTTCCAAAATGTTCTGCATTTTATTTTCTTACAGTGAATTGCATTTTCTTTATTGAGGTTTCGTTCACTTACAGCAGTCTATGATTCAGAGATATAGGGCCACCATAATCTGCTATTACAGAAGTCTTTTGAGTGCAAGATCAAAGTTTAATAATAGGAATTCCTCACCATTATTGTGCTTGCTCAGAATTATCCCTGTTCCACACATAATCCAACTTGTTGAACCCCCGTGGCAAACTCGTGAGCCATACTAGTGTACCCCTACTTATCAGTTAGGAAGAGAACTTAGATGGTAACTTGCCAGGGTCACATCACTAGGCAGTGGAAGAGATGGAACCCCCCAGGACCTAGACAGGTCCCCCACTCTGTTCTAATGCCCACTCCCCCACACCACTAGTGAACCCCCCCAGCCCCCACCTGGTTAACTTCACAAATCATGAATACCCATTGTACTTATACTGTTAGGATCCACTTTGACCTTCTAGGTGTTTCCAGCATACCATAAAGCCCATCCCAAACAGGTAAACTTGTGCCCTGGCTCGTCCACACTGCAAGCAGAGGTGCCTCTCCAGGGAGTGTATAAAACCAGCCAAGTCCATGAGAACATCAAAGTCTGTTAAATACTCTTTGTCTCTATTTCAAAATCCAATAGGCTCTCATCCTAACAATAGAATTAGCCTAAAACCATATTCCATTTGCCACAGAAATATTTCAGCAGCTACATCTGGTGTCCCTGCCATGTGTAGAACATGGACCAGGACCTCACCACAATGGAAAAACCTATGTCATTAAGACTGAGCACAATGGAAAAACCTATGTCGTTAAGAGAGGGGGTGGGTACACAGTGAATCGCCCCGGCAGCTATCATTACATCCTGCTGAGTGCTGTTTATAAAATCCGTGCATGCCAATGCACCATGCCATTTGCCCTTTCCCTGATTCTGAGTCCATTCATGTTGGGGGAGAAGACTCTAAAAGGCTCTGTGGGACTTCTGATGCACACCTCTGGTTGAAACCACGGGCATGTTGCAAAGACAGAACAGGGTTGGAACCCCCCCCTCTTCCCAGTTGTATGACCCTGAGGAAACACTTTGGAGCTTTGGCTTCCCCAGCTGATAAAGGGGTCCTAATGTCAAGCTGATGTGGTTCTGTGGGGAACACATGAGGTGAACAGGCTGAACATGAGGGAGATGCTTCATGTCTGTTCCCATCCCTCCTCAAACCTACCGTAAGATTATATACCCTGCAGAATTGGAAATGTTCCACAGCAAACATGGCTTCATTTTAGTCTCCCCTATCAGTCACCACCTCGGCTCCATAATGCACCATATGGCCTAAAACCATGTGCCGTTTGCAGGAACAAGACATTACTCTTAGCAAAGGAATGTTGTACTGAGATGCTGCTGGGAAATATGCTCTGCCTTCAAGGCCTGGGTTCCTTCATGAGATCCTAGCAATAGCAGGCCAATTACAGGCTCTGCGGTGAGCATGGTGTCTAAAAATCGCACCTGGTGACTTAGTAAAGCTCTGGTCTTGCCCTTGGCAGCTCAGGAAACTAGCCAGTAATGACCCTGGGCCTGCTCGCTGCCACTGCACTGTTGATAGGAAATCCCTGGCTGAGCCTCTGCCAAGGCCTGGCTTCAGGCAGGTCTCTGTAAAGGGGAACAATGGCGCCCCTGTGCCCTGTGCAGAAGGAAGCAGCCCCTGGCCCTCTGGGGGAAGCAGTCAGCAGGGTTGTTTCACTTGGTTGTGGTGTCAGGAAAGAGCCCAGGGCAGCTGACACGGTCCCTACCGCTGCTGCCACCACTCCACTCATCTCTGGGCTCTTTTCCTCCCTGCATCTGGACGATGGACACCATCCTATGTCATGGTCTTCAGTTTCCCTTTAGCCAAAGATTGATGATTGTGTCATTTTTTTAAAAGATTTGTTTATTTATGCATACAAGGACTGGGGTACAGGTCAGAGGTGCGGAGGGTGAGAGGATTTGCCAGAGACAGAGTGGGGAGCAGAACAGGCAGATGGACGGAAATACACTGCTGAGGGGACCAGCAGGCGAGACAGGAGAGGTCTGCTGCGCCATGTGGCCGGGGATCGAACTCTTGCTGCAGAGGTTGCAGACAGCTTCACAGTGCTGTGCTCAACCCCTTGCGCCACCAGGGAGGCCTGATTGTCTCATTGTATCTCCAATCTGTTTTCTTGAAAAACCCAAGTATTATCCCTGTGGCTTCTAAACATAAGCGCAAGGATCCACTGTTTGTTAAGAACAGCCCAGACATGGCTGCTTCAATTTTTTTTATTTTGTAGCAGTCACAGTATATGCGCTAAGACCATCGACTGTTCTGCGACTGGGCCTGATTTTCACACACAGATGCCTAAGAACCTTGATTATTCAGACACAATATCCTTGATGTTTTGGATTATATTTTATGACTAGATGCTGCACAGATTTGAAAATCATTAGCTTTATGCTCCACTGCAATCAGAAGTTGTTGTAGATCCTGAGTAATAATTATATCAATGTTCCTCTGCTTAAAAACTGCCAGGCTGGTGCGGAGATCTCAACCGTGAACCCGGAACAGTATTCAAAGCGCTTTTTGGACTTTATTGGCCACATCTTGACGTAACCTCTTACACAGCCTTGGACAGACACAGGCGTGGGAAGGACAGAGGTGGCTTCGGTGGAAGAAAAATGAAAACCAAACTCAGTGGAGCACACCTCCTCGTTTACATCTTCAGGCCAAGATGACTGATTTGGGGGCTACTTGCTTTAACAGCTACCTGATATTTCCCAGCACCGTTCTTAGCTATTTCTGATTTTGTGTGTGTGTGTGAGTGCGTGCACGCACGTGCGAATCTTAAAAAGTAATTAATTAATTAATTAATGAAAACTGATCAGCTTCAATCAGTGTGTTTGGCAACAGCCCTCTGATTCCAGCTGTGGACGAATGAATGAATGAATGAACTAATGAATGACTGTGCACCTGCGGGGTGGGGGAGGGTAGAAGGAAATGCATGCCAGACCAACCATGTTGGCATCGTGGGATAAACTGTGGATCGGTTTATCTTTTGGAGTTGAAAGATGTGAGACAGTATTCATAATAATAATGAAGATAATAATAATGATGATAATAATGATGTGATTAAAAGGAAAAAAATTTACTGCGAATGTTACACTTCTGCCACGCACGCTGACTCTCCTTGATAGTTGTTCCTCCAGCCCCTGGCACTAGAGGGAAGAGCTCGGGGCATCTCCTGTGTGCTCTCGCTCAGGGTCCTGCCTCCATAGTCTGTCAGGACTCGCAGTGTCCAGGAACAGATTTCCTCCTCCAGCAAGAAGCTGATGCCCTTAGTGACTCTCTCTGTACATTTTCACCTCAGTCAATATGTCCAGGAAAGCCGCTTACTTCTCTTTTCTTGCCTGGAGCTTCTTCACTATTATACTCTTATGTTGCAAGATAGGACTTAATGCTACAAAATAAAAATAAAGCTTACCTGAAAAGTGCATAGTTTTGGGCAATGGTATCTACATCTCCCGCGGTGGGAAGGTGAGCAAAGCATTAGAAATCTTAATTCTGTTACCGACGGCAAATCTGAATTATAAGATGTTCATGTTTGACCATTGTTTCAACAGTGGTATTTTGTTAGGAATTATCCCTTTAACCGAAACCCTCAATTTTACTGTTTACATTATTAGGAAAACAGGGATATTTTTGAATCTAAAAATTTAATGTACAGCATGTGATTTTTGAAGTTTACATGTAAAGTCATTTTACAGTGTAGGTGAAATGTTTGTCATATTTTGAAATGTACCCTGCAGTCATGTTTTTGGGTGAATGTTTTCTTCAAAGTACATGATAGGCAGTCTTTTACAGTGAAGGAAAAGGATTGTTTTGTTTCCTCCAGATGTACATTTATCAACCTAATAATTTTTTCAATGTTTAACCCAAATCTGGTTATGTAAGTTCATTGCCCTAAACTGTGCTGATTGTGTTTAATCGAGTTATAAATTTCCAACATCGATCATGTATTTACCAACTTTCCAGCATTTTCTGAAAAGTGTAAGGCTAAGATATTAGACTAGCTTAGAGTAGGTTACAACTTATACACTGTGCTAAAGCTGTGCCTTTAAAATCCTTAGTTTAAAGTGGGATGGTTTTTGTAGGCAATTTCAGAAAAGAAAAAATCCACTCTTTAATAATTACTTACAACTCAATAAATATCCCCTGTTCTTTGCCTCTTCCAATACCTTTACTTCAGGGCTACTCAAGATTGCAGTTGTGCCCAGTGCACTCAGTGTACATGGGTTCCCTTCAGAAAACTCGAGGCAACAGCAAGTCCTTGCCTCTGGAAGCGAGCAACAGCGCCACCCCACTTCTGTCCACTGACTCCGCCTAGATTTGTTCTCCTCCACAAGTGATCATATCACATCGTTGTGATGTGGCTGTCTGAATCTGTGTTTTATGCATTGAATTAATTGAGACTGTGATTTCCCCACGCACACACACCCCCCTACCATTCATTCTGACACATCACTTTAAGTGTTCTGAAGTTACTCTGGTTTCTTTACCCCAGACTATAAAAGTCCTACAAAAGACTCTGAAGTAAAGATAATGTATGTATCCATACATTATTTGAGTAACCATTTCCTTTGTGGCCAATCTATGTATGCTTTTAGAAGTTTACAAAATGCTTTATTTTTTTGTCTGTAAGAGTCTCTGTCATTCTTTTCTGTGGATGAACTGTTTGGACAGAGTGAGGAAGTTTGCCTTGTATCTCCTAGTGCTAACAAGACACTCCAGTCATGAGCCAGGCTTTACAAAATAAAGCACTTTGATGACTCACAGGTGAAGCCTTTGTTTTTCTCTCCATTGTGTTTCTCTCTGCGAACAAATTTTAAATACTCAGTATTAAAAGTATTAAGAGTATCTGTAGCTGATCCTTGAAGAAGTGAAAGTAAAATGGAATCTTCATTAACTGAGCTTTGCCTTACTATTTTATTAGTAAATGATACAGACATCAAGTCAAAAACTAGTATCTGTTTTATCAGTTTTGAATATCTGATGGTTTGGCAGTTTTGGGATGGCCTGCATAAAAACAGACAGTGGTTTGGAAAACAGACTATTGAATCTCTACCCCACTCCACCCACTTTGGCACAGAGCACACAAAAAGCACAGTGACCTGCTCCCCAGTAAAGGAAAGTTAAGTGATGTGGTCTTCTGTATAACGCCAGTCCATGAACACTAGGACAAGTTCCTGTTTTATCTACTACACAGACACTAAGAGGGTCGAGGAGAAGGAACAATCAGACAAAGATGTTCCAAAGGAAAGACGAGACTTGTATGCAGAATTCATAAAGAACTTTTATAATTCAATAAGGGACAAGTTTTAAAATGAGGAAAGAATTTCTATTTATGTTTCTCAAAAAAAGATAATACAAGTAATCAATCGCTTGGAAAGACACTGAACAGCATTAGTTATTAGGGAAATGCAAGTCAAAACCACAAATCACACCCACTAGGGTGAATGTAATCAGAAATAGACAATAATAAGTGTTGGGCCTCCCTGGTGGCGCAGGCGGCTGAGCGCCGCACTGTGAAGCTTTCGAAGCCTCTGCAGCGCAGGTTCGATCCTGGCCAGCTGGAGAGAAACTCACATGGCGCAGCAGACCTCTCCTGTCTCGCCCGCTGCTCCCCCCAGCAGTGTATTTCGTCAGTCTGCCTGTTCTGTTCCCCACTCTGTCTCTGGTGAATTCTCTCACCCTCCCGCACATCTGGCCTGTACCCCGGTTCTTGTATAATAAATTAAAAAAAAAATAAGTATTGGCAAAGATGTGGGGGAATTGTAACCCTGGTTATAATTGTAACCCTGGTAGAAATGTCAAATAGTGCAGCGACTTGGGAAAACAATCTGGAAGTTCCTCATCATTAAAAGTAAGTTACCATATGACTCAGAAATTCCACTCCCAGGTATATACCCAAGAGAAAGACTCTGTTCCTTTTGGAAACCTCGGGAAAACCATTCCATACCTTTTCCAGCATCTAGAGTCTGCATGCAGATGTGCATGTGGCCCCTCCTGCCACCTTCCAATCAGAAGTGTGGCATCTTCAAGTCTCCCCCTCCTGTTATCACATCTTTATTACATTAGCTAGTCATCTGTCTTGTACATTTTTTTCCAAAGAAGCAGAATTTTGATTCATGGGCTTGATCTTTTTTCTGTTTTTAATCTCAATTTTCACTTTGACCTTTTGTTTTCTTTTTATTTATTTTATTGTTTTTTTCCCTGGATTTTTTGAATTAGAAATCTAATTCATTTATTTTCATTTTTTAATTTACTTATGTATTCAGAGCTGGGAGTTTTCTGTTTATCCTTGCTTCATGTATACTCTTGATTTATAGTCTTTTCATTTCAGTATTTTTCAAAAATTTTATAGTTTTTATGTTTTTCTTTTACCCCAGGAGTTGTTCAATACATTTTTTTAAAACTTTAGGTGGAAATGCCTTTTGTTTTTAGATTTTCAGCTTCTGACTTTATTGTATTGCACTAAAAAGCTGATAGTAATATTTCCCTTTGATGAAACTTATCAGTTTTTTTCTTTGTGCCCTAATATATGATCACCTTTCAGAAATATTGATGTATATTTTAAAAGAAAAAAATATATACTCTATTGTCTGGGAGTGGTGTTTGATATTTATACAAAGGATCTGCCTTATGCTTTAGATCTTTTATATCTTTACTTAATTTTTTGTCCACCTGACCTATCCCGACCCAAGCTACTCTGTACTGAGAATAGTCATTCTCTCATTTGCTTTTGATGTTGTTGCATCTATTTCTCCTTGAACTTCCTGTAGTTTCTGTTTAGTATAGGGGTTTGCTAAATTATTTGTTTCATAGATATTTATAACTGCTATGTAATCACTTTGAAATGTGGCTATTAGTATTATAAAGTTATTTTCTGTCTTATTTAACACTTTTCTGTTACTTGAATTTTATGATACCATGACCCCAGTCTCTTATTATTTCCATTTCCCTGATAAATCTTCCAGCCCTTTATTTTCTGTCTTTTGGAATCACTGCATTTTTAGGTGAGACTCTTCTATACAGCACAGAGTTGTGCCTTACTTTAAAGCCAATTTGAATTGGCAAGTTAAAGCCCCTCAGCTTGCATTTATTTTTGTGACCAAAAAGTTTGGTCTTAATTCTCTCATATCTTATGTTACAGTTTGTCTATGTGTTTCATGTTTACTGTGTCTATTTAGTGTGTTCGTATCTTAAATTTTCTTTGAGCATTTTGGAAGTTTTGCACTTTTAGTCTCTTGATTGCCTTGGTATCAATAACTTTCATAGTGTTCTAACCTCCCCTTTTAATACTTAATCTCTTTCTATCTAGAAATATATATAATTATATGTACATAGCAATATGTTGTTTTATTCTACTTCCCCTCTCCTCATCCCATTTTGAGTTGCATTATTTCTACTTGTTCAGAATATATAACATCTATTATTCTGACACACATAATCTCACCCTTATTTTCACATTAGCTTTGCAAAGCATAGGGAAGTCGACATCAGTCCTTTTGCCAGTTTCCCCAATCACCTCTTATTGTATGAAGCACATTCCCTAGTGCAAGAGTAGCCAAGATTTTCAGTAATAAGCCTGATAGTAAATATGTTAGACTTTGTGAATATCTGTCAAAAATATTCAGTCTGACGTTGTAGTGTGAAAACAGCCATAAACAATACATAAATGAATGTGACTATGATCCAATTGGATTTACAGAAACGAGCTGCAGGTTAGATTTGGCTCATGGCTGTGGTTTGCTGCTCCCTGCTGTGATGGTTAATTTTATGTGTCAGTTTCACTGGATCACAGCGTGCCCCGGTATTTGGCTAAATATTATCTCTAGTTGTTTCAGTGTGATTCCAAATGAGAAAATAAAGGACTGGAAGATTATAAAGTAAATGGAAATAAGAGATTGGGGTCCTGATACCATATAGAATTCAAGTAACAGAAAATGTATAGAAGTAGTAATTGTTTGCTATTTTGAGCTACAAATTTGGGGATAATTTGTGTTGTTTCAGGATAAAATTAGACATTTGAACCATTGGACTCAGTGAAGCAGCTGGCCTTCCCCAGCACAGGTGAGCATAAGCATCATCCAGTCTTTTAGGCCTCGTTAGAACAAAGAGGAAGAGAAAGGAAGAAAGTAGCCCTGACTGACTGATATCTTGAGCAGAACGTTGGTCTTCTGCCCTGAAGGCTCTTGGTTCTCAGGCCTTCAGACTCTACCTGAATGACTCCATTGGCTCTCCTGGGCCTCCCACTTGCCGATCGTGGGACTTCTCAACCTCCATAATTGTGTGAGCCACTTCCTTGTAATCTCTTCCTACCTATCTTATTGGTTCTGCTTTCTCTGAAGATCCCCACTACACCTTGGGCCAAGTGCCTATGCAGAGAAACCTGCACGCTCAGAACTGCTCTGATAGCCTTGGTATATGAAGGCTGAATATCATTTTTCTTGTTCAGACATTCCTTAATTTTCTTGAATACTATTGTACTGGTGCACTGAGAATTATCTCATCTTGATTGCCTGGAGTCCCTGAAGTTTTCTTCTTTATTTTATAAGTCTAGTTATTTTACTAGGCCTGACAGGCAGACCCCAGTGAACCCCTCCTTCTGGCATTCAAGCCTCTGTTCAATCCCCTCCCCTCAAGTGTAGGCTGGAACCGTGACTCATTTCTAACAACTAGAACATGGCCAAAACAACGAGATGTCACTTCCAAGATTAGGATACAAAACGGCTCTGGCTTCTATCTCTCTCACTCACTTGCTGGCTGGCTCGCGCACTCGATGGAATCCAGCTGTCATGTTGTCAGCTGACCTGTGTCGAGGCCAACTTGGCCAGGAACTGATTATCACCAACAGACAGCAAGGACGTCAGCCTGCCAGAAGCCGTAAGGTCCTCCCTCAGTGGAGCCTGCAGGTGAGTTCTGGGGCTGACAAGTTAATTGCAACTTCATGAGAGACCTGTAGACAGGAGATCCCAGCTGAGCTGCTCCTGGATTCCTTTTCACAGAAACCCTGAAGTAGGCACTGTTCAGTATTTTAAGCTGCAAAATTTGGGGGTGATTTGTTATACCACAATAGATAACATACACTAAAATATCTCAACGCTGTCATCCCAGGCTCATTTTGAGGGTGCCAATTGTTCCCTTGCCCAAAAGCCATAGTGAAATACACATAAAATTTACCATCTTACCCATTTTTAAGTTTTTCGGTGTAGGAGCATTAAGTACATTCACACTGATGGTCTTTAATTTTTTTCATGTGTTTTGGGTTTGCAAATCCATGTTTGGTTTTCTGTGTGTTCTCTGCTAGAGTGTGAAAGCATGGATGCTGGGGGTACATATAAGAAGACGTGTCCATCTCTTGAGGACAGAAGGCTACCAGGAGGAACTGGTATTCTCTGGTTTGCGACCCAAAGGAACATGTACCTTAGGATGGGAGAAAGTAAGAAGGGACTGTTTGCTGAAAGAATAAAAACAATAGCTGGAGAGGATTGGGACAGCATAGCACTTTCAATTGGTTTCTCGTGGCCAAGTGCAGAGTTAGAGCCATAGGAAGACATGGTGCTGAATGAGGTGGGTAGCACACCCCATGTGCCTGTATCTGAGATGATAAAATTAGAACCTACTCTTTGGGTCTCCCTGGTGGTGCATGGGGTTGAGTCTCTGACTCTGAAGCTATCGGCAGCCAATACAGCGACAGGTTCAGTCCCCGGCCAGGGAGCTACCCACATGGCGCAGCAGACCTCTCCTGTCTAGCCCGCTGCTCCCCTCAGCAGTGTATTTCAGTAGATCTACCTGTTCTGCTCCCCACTCTGTCTCTGGCAAATCCTCTCACTGCACCCCTCCTGCTCCTGCCACACCTCTGACCTGCACCCCAGCTCTTGGGTGCATAAATAAATCTTATAAAAAAAAAAACTTGGGCCTCCCCAGTGGTGCAGCGGTTGAGCGTTGGGTTGCGAAGCTGCCTGCAGCCTCTGCAGTGCTGGTTCGCTCCCCGGCTGCCAGGCAAGGGTCCCACATGGTGCGCAGACCTCTCCTGCCGCCCACTGCTCCCCTCAGCAGTGTATTTCATCAGTTTGCCTGTTCTGCTCTCCGCTCTAGCTCTGGTGAATTCTCTCACCCTCCTGTGCTTCTGACTGTACCCAGTGCTTGTATAAATAAATAAATACATACATACATACATACATAAATCTTTTAAAAAAAAACTTACTTTTTGACTTGTCTATTCCTCTTAAGGAATTTATCCCACAGAAGTACTCAAACATATATGAAATAATGTCTGGACATTCATTGAAACACTATATTAGCAAAAATGGAAAACAAATGTCTGGTAGAGGGCACCGTTAAATAAATGAGAGCTTATCCCAGAAAGAGAATACTACTCAACACTTTAAAAGAATAAAAATATTCAAAATTGCCGATTTTGGAGTGATCTGTTCAAGAAAAACTGAAAAATGAGAAAACAAAATAAAACACAGTATTCAATAGTGTGCAAGGGTAAGTCCATTTGTGTTTTAAATATAATCCATACCTATAGCTCCCTATATAAAGATCTGTGATGAAAGCGCTAATGTAGACAAATAGACAGATGTGCTTGAAGATATATAGAGTAATCCTTTGGGAAAACACCAAAAACCAGCTTCAGTGATTGCCGCTGCGAGGGCTATAGAACTTGGTTAAAGAGATGGGAGAGGGGCTACCTTTACCTTCTATATGCTCTTGAACTTTTACAAATATAAAATGCAAACTCAACCATAACTCTTTAAAAGAATGATGGTGTTGAAATTGAGGGAAAATCTTTTGACTTGCAGAATTTTCCTCGTGCTCACTTGGAGTACTCACCATCCCTCTAAAATAGCATCAGAGTGGAGGCCCCCACCTAAGTAAGGGAGATGAAGTTCCCTGGGTGGCCTCTTTTTACCTACATTCACTAAAGTCCCCTCCCAGAGGGGGTACCACAAGTAGTTCCAGGCTGATCAAATGTTTGGTTTCTCTGAGCCTTCTCTGGGGTGGGGGAAATGGTCAGGCGTTCCTCAAAGGACACTCACAACTAACACAGGTATGGAAAGATCCCCTAAGTTATTAAGGACACAGTTCCTTCTCCTTTCTCATGGAGGCCGTGCTCTAGATATTGCTGCCTGCGCGTTAACGAACAGGGTAATGGTGGCAGCTTTTAAAGCCATCGTGTTTGCAGAGAAAGTTGTAGGTTCACATTGAGTTAAATTCTCACTTCCACATTCTTAACACCTCAGAGCAGATGTCTTAAGTCAGGTAATACCCAGGTGTTTATTGACTGGGTCTTCTGGTGGCTGAATTGAATCACAAGGGTCAGTGGTGGTACCAGATTTAGATTCTCTGCCTCATTATTCTCTCAGCGAATGTCAATTCAGCATTTATAACCTTACTTGTGAAAAATAGGATGTTGAAGCATTTCCCCCATCTTCTTCTTTCTCATTTTTTATTTCCTCACTTATTTTCATTTATTAGCTATTCCCCAACCAGAATTCTCACAGGGGCAAAAACAATTGAAATGTGTGAATCAGATGTCAACAGCAGCCCTGATGTTTGTGCAGGAAGCAGCTGTAACAAGGAGCAAAAGAAAAAAGAGGGCTGTGTGGGGAGACTGTGGGGGGGGATGGGGGGTTGTCAATGGAAGTGTCCCAAGCTTAACACAGAAAATACTGCCAAGAAGCAAAATCTCCAGATGAATGGAAAAGGCAGGCCTCTTGGATTAAATTATACAGAATTTACATCATAATCTCTCACTTAAATTGTATTGAGCTCCTAGTATGTGTTAAGCTTTGTGTGAAACACTGATCATGCAAAAGTCCAAGAACTTTGGAGCAATATTATAGGCCCGCATGTGGTAGTAGCATCTTGCCAGAACTTAGGCCAAGAGGCACAGATGAAGCATGACCATCCCCTGGGGACCATCACACTAAGGGTTTGGACCCCTGTTCTCTTCTTGTGGGTAGATATGTACCTTCCTATCACACATTACCCTTCGAAGTGGGAAGCCTTGGGGTTCTTCTTTCATATCCCATCATGAAAAGACTAGATTTGGAAATCATTTATATCTGAGTTTCTGTCCTGGCTCTGCAGAATGGCCCTGGGCAACCTTCTGAGCTTTAGTTCCCATGTTTACAGAAAGGGAATAATATTATGCAACTCACATGATGGTTTTAGCGATGAACTGAGATAGCACATGTTATGCACTAGTTTTAGCACTCAGCACACAGCAACGTGCTTTTTTTAATGTCCCCTTGCCACTCAGCTTGGTGGGTATTCATCAGCTATTCCTAGCTTATTAATTAGGGGAAATAATTGGATCCATGTCCATACAATCATCTAACAAGTTAGGCAAGTGTAATGTCCTAGGTGTGGTATAGTTGTAATCGATGTCAATGTCCTGTCTTCACCCATGGTTTCCATCACTTCTTGTTTATGGACCAAATGACCAGAAAATTGTCCTTCCCTCTCAGTCATTTTTCCTTTCAAACTCCCTTTCCTATATATTCATCAGACGTCTCAGAGCACAGTCAGCCATGTCTACTTTAACATGCCAAGAAAAGGTCCACAGTTTAGGGTAATTATTTGACTTGTGGGTACAATAAGATAGGCTCCCAGGTAGCAGGAGCAAACAGGTCACTAAGCAAGACCAGACCATGCCTTTGATGCAGTGATGTCTAATCACTATCTGATTTGGCAATTATAGAAAGCAGCAAGGAGGAAAAGCTTGTAAGTTCATAGGAGGGATGGACCTGCCTCGGGAGCCTAGGCTTTGGGGGAAAGAAAGAGGAAGGGAATCCTACTGACTGTTCACCCTGAACACCAACCTTTCAATGAGAATTTTCTCCCAGTCAGATGATGTGACAGACTCTCACCTCTGGTGACAGAAAACAGCTTTGCAGTACCTGGTATACACAGAGCTCTGATGGGTTTTCTGTTAGGACTAGATTTGATCTAAAGGTGTTGAAACAACATGTTAGACATGTTTTTCTGCACCTTCACCGTGTCTCATAATCATCTAGCTACTTGCTCAACAGTTTCCCGGAAACTTCCTCTCAGACTAATAGCTTTCATCCCGGTTTTTCCCTACAGAGAAAACATGTGCAAAGAAAACTCTGTGTCAGAGTGTTCTCTAGATCATCTATGATAATGCAATTCAGGGGAAAGAAAGCTCTAGTGGAATAGAGATTCAGGGGACCCATGGCAAAGGGTGTGCTCTGTCTTGGGAAGACAGAGGGATGGGGGTGAGTAGGTAAAGGAGAATAATTCCCAACTTCTTGTATGCTTGGATAAATGATTCACAGATGTTTCATTAGATTTTAAAAACTAAGAGCAATGAGAAGTTTAAAAAGCATAAGAAAAAAATTGTCATTCCCATTAAACTGCAAAGATGGTCAAGTCACTAAGAGAAAGCCAACTACACAAAATGCAGACCTCGGTTTTTCATTTGTATTTTTATATCAGCTGATTCTTCTCACTTTCAGAGCTTCCAGCAGCTCGGTGAGGAGAATCCCACTTAGCAAAGGTCAAACCCATCAACAAAGGTCAAGCTGGTGGCCTCTACTGCAAAATTCCCTTGTCAAACTTTCAAGCACAGATTAGATAATAGTGTGTTTCATAACCGAAAAGCAAGAATAAAAATTTAAGTAAAATAAATTCCTACTTATCAAGAACCAAAGTTATCTGAAAACAAGAGTTCTCAGACAGCTTTTGCTGAACTGCGTGATGATAAATGAGGCCCGGGCACCGCAATATCCTTAAGGGCTTGATGACTCACCAAAGAATCACATAAATCATGGTCGGTTTGGTCTGTGTGGTGTGAATGTCATTAAGGCCTTTGAACACTTTTTTGAAATGAAAATGAAGCGGTTCATTTAGGACGGATTAATTAACTTAATCGGAAGTCCCGGTTTCCCAAGCATTTGGGGAGGTGGGGGATCATGCAAGAAAAGGTGCTGACGGCCCTTCCTATGTGATCACAAAACTTTTCCTCAATCTGTCCAGTCATCCATCCAAAGAGCAAATGTTGATTGATGCCTACACTGGGTAGTGGAAACTCAGGCCTACCACAATCCCTGATTCAGCCCTGACCCCTGACTCAGCTGTCCTCCTTTGTCTCCAGTCACCTTCTCTCATCACTCGTGACAGAAGTTTTGATATAAAGTCATGGCCTGTTTTCCCCAAAATAGCTCGTAGGTGTGCAAATTTACTATTAAATGTCTAAGGCTGGGACATTTCCACAAAGGCTTCCTTTCTCAACTTCCTATGAGAAACCTGAGAGATTTTAATGAAACAAAGTGTGCATTTATGCTCGCTCTCTAAAAAGCCATGTTTTTATGATGATTTCATGCTCAGAACCAAAGGCAGACATCACCTCATATGACTGTCACATGGGTCTCACATGCTCACCCTCTGGTGTCCCTCAATCTGCTGCTAAATCCTCTTCCTGAACAAGGCTGCTTAGATGTTACAATATCCGTCAAGGGCTTTTTCAAAAATAAACTTAGCAGAGAATCTCACTTTCCCTTCACAATTCCTCAAATTAGGAAAAGGAATTCATTACGCATGAAATCTGCAATAATAGGATTACTTTCTAAGCAATTAAACACTCCCCATTTAACTCTAAGGATGGGAAATCCAGCCAAATACTTCTTTCACACAGAACATTATTGTAAGCAGATGACATCACCTTCTTTAGCAGAGCTGTAAAACAGTAAGTGTAACCTGTGTAAATGTTCACACAGTCCCAAACCTGGTCTATACTTAAAAACACACACACACAATGAAATGTGTCTGGCGTCTCTTATTTCTAACAACAGCTGGTGCTTTCTCCCTTTAAGTAATAGCACTATTTTAATGTTTGTCCTTTGAAATCTCACTGAAGAAATATCTCCAATTCCTTTGCCAATGACTGTAAGGCACTTGTCTGCACTGCTGGCATTTCTCTGTGTCTTTAAATTAGTCTGTCTCCCCACATCCCCCACTGCCTCCCCAAATTTTTAATACATATTAACTTGGAGAAACTGGTCAAGTTATTCGAAGGCATTTTTAAAATGTCAAGTGTTATCATAGGGCAAATAAAACAAATGACTAGAAAAGCAACTAGTCAATCTGAAACCCATTGTCCTGCAGTGAGGGGAAGTATTGACTTCCAAAAGGACTTGGGGTTGGCTACAGAGAGCAGTTTGCTCTGTAATGTGTTTTCATTATTTGGCTCCATTGGGATTGTTTTGCCAATAAACAATAGTTCCATTTAGTAATGATTTTTATTGACAAGTCTTTGATTCTGGCTTGAATCAGCCTATAGCACCGGGGTTTAGAATAATCAGAATAATCCCCTTTGTGTGGATCAGATCAGTTCCGATATTATTTCAATCATCTCTTCTGACTTTGATGTGAAACACTTAATAAGGGATCATAATGCTCCCGGGAAATGTGGTTTCCCCTGATTTCCAAAGCCAGCTACGAAGACCCACGAGTATGAAGTTTTCTCTAGCTTCACCCAAGAATCCTAGCTCTATAATGAAGGTTAGAGTTTGACACATCTAATTTCTAGTATTTAAATCTTGCTAGGAGAACATGCTCCCTCCCTTTAGGCCAATAAGTCATATTATCCCAGCAACTGATGTTGCTATTCCAATCAAATGATAAAGGTCACTTTCCGTAATGGGAAAAGGACACATTTGCATATATCACTCGCCGCCCATTGTCCTGTGAACACTGCCATGCGCTAAACAAAGACTTTCTCGGGCAGGCTAATCACAGGGGACTTCAGAATCCTTATCTATCTTGATGGACCCGAATGTGTGACCCATGTCACAATATAAAAATATAACTGTCGGCTCAAGTCAGTTTTGTGTTACTCTGAATGCCATCGGAAGGGTTTGTGTCTATGATGTTAAGTTTCGGAAAGCTATTGCTTACTAATAATTTAATTTTCTTCCAGTGGCCTTTATCTATACTTCCTAATTTTAAAACGAGAGAGGGGAGAGGACGATGGCTTGTGTTCACATAAATTTGTGTGAAAAGTGCAAAAAATACATTTTGGTTGCTGTGAACTACAGGATTGGGCTGGGCTGGGTTTTTCAGCAGCTCATCCCTGTTGGCAGAAACCAACTCCTTACGCTGGAGAAGATAAATGTCACTGAAAAACACTACAAACTTTGCTTTTCTGCGTTAGCTGTCAAGAACTGGAGGGTCTGTATCCTTCACTCCCAGGAAACTTCCACCCCTGAAGGCTCTTATCTTCCTTCCAGCTCCTCTCACTCAGCATCATGGTAACATCTATTTCCTACCCTTCGCCAGGCGCCCCGTGTTATACTTCAAATTTGGAAAAGGACTGGATTGGCTGCTGGCACTGGAAACTTTTCTCCATGAATGCTTTTTATATGGTTTTGGCAAGCACATGTACCCGTGGAGAGAGAAATCCCGCTGGCGGGAGAAAATAAAACCTTAACATAACTGTAATGGCCCTGAGTGGTGTTTTACATGTTATGCTTGCTCAAGATTTATGTTAAAATCAACCTTGGCAAAAGAGGTTTCTAAAAAGTCTATTAAGCTGCCAAAATTTAAACGGCTCTTTCTTTACTATCCAGTGACAGTTGATTTAACAACCTAAACGACCTGGTACAAACTGGCATTTCCCAGCGGCAGTCAGAGATCTGGAAGCCTGGTCTCATTTCACCAAGTAATTTTTCATTTACTTTACAAATGTCTGAGTCTTTTATCCCCACTCTCTCTTCCTCTCTCTCTTCACTTCCACTTTCACTCTCATTCCATATTCTTTTTTGGTCAAACTGGCCCCAGGGAAGTGATACTAATAAACCAAAAGTCTTTGGAGTTAATTTAAGTTGAAGCCCATGTGAAGAAGTGTGCTTTCTTCGCCCTGAAGTCCCTTGCAGACATCTCTGCTGCCAAATGTAATCAGTGATCACACCCAGTGACCACAACCCCCACCTCTGACCGCTGAGTTGTTGCTTCCTTAGTTAACCAGTTGTCGTGATTCCACGCATGCCTTCTCCCCAGAGCAGCTCAGTAGGATGCCAGGCCCCTCTGTGGGAGAGTCAGGTCTTTTAGCAGCTGCGCCTGCATCTACTTCCACCGCAGGACTGCCCCCACTTCTGGAAGAGAAAACACTTTTGCCCATGCACAAAGCAAGAGTTATTCCTCCCCTAGCTGGTTAATTTATCCGGAGACTTAACTTTTCCAATCTCTGCCTCTGACAATTGCTGAAATTACTTTCCACACGTGAAACTCCTCCATGTAGTTTGGAATATACTTAACTAGAACAAGGACTCTGACTTTAATAAGCTGATGTAATGACCAGGAATTTTTTTTTTTCCCTTTTAATGGATTCATCATGTGGAGGCCACCTGCTTCCACGAAGGAGCTGAGGCAGCAGAACAAGGTGGGCAGGGAATGAGTTTTCCCGATGTGGTGCCTCAGATGCCCAGCAATGAGGAAGGGCAGCGAGCTAGAGGGAAAACGCAGAAGGGCAGAAGTCAAGAACCTCCTTCCAGGAGAAAGGAAGGTGAGGCCGCGGTTGCCCATTCAGAGTGAACACAGATGAGAAAGAGAGAGCCTGACCTGCCAGCATACAGAGGGCCAGTGTAGGGTAAAGAAAATATCAGGCTTTTCTGCCCTTCCGCCATCAGGATAGATGATGGATCCTTGTCCTGAATGCATGCCTGATGGCGGGCACCTGGAGTAGGGTGTGGGCATAGGTAGATGGGATTCAGCTGAGCTGAGACTGTGCTTTTAAGGGCGGCATCACGGGGACGCCAGCAGCAGCAGCAGAAGCCGAAGCAGAAGCCGAGAAGCAGCAGAACGAACGCCAGAGAGCCCAGATAGAGTAAAGACTTGCTGGGGGCTGGGAGGCCTGCCAGCCTCCCAGCCAGCACCCCTGCCTGCCATATGCCTGGTGAACCCCAATAAAAGACCTGCAAAAACCCACTAAGGACTCTGACTCCTCCTTTACCCGGTCTGCATGGAATCAGAAAACCTGCACTGTGGCCAGTCCTGCCCTTACAGCCAGGCACTGGAAGCTTTACCAGGGACTAGTCAGCACCCTTGGAAGGACCAGAATGAGCCCCTCCAGATGCAGGCCCCTAGCAGCCTCTGAATTTAGATTTGCTCTAACAGTTTATGAACAAGTGAACAGTGATGGCCGCCACAACAGGAGCAGCGCGTGCAGCCCCAACCCACAGCTCTGCCCCCTCCCTCACACCCGCGGCCTGCCGTCCCCAGCTGTCTGAACAAACCACCAAGCCCCCACTGTCATCAGGGCAAGGGGTCTTTGCAGAAAGTGCCACAGATACGACCCTAGAGCTGGCATTTCCTAGTGTAAATTGAGTCCTCGGGTTATTTCCCGAGAATTTGACAGTTTGAAGGAAAGCCTGTGACCTTTGAGGATAGGTCAAAAATGCAGAGGACATTTTCCCTTTCCCCCCCACTTCCTGTGCCCCACATTCTACCTCCCCTCTGCCCCCAGTCCCTGTGCCCAGCCCCAGAGGCCCACCTAACTTTTGCCACGGAGCCTGTGAGCCGAGGGCCAGCACTTCCCCTATAGGTTCCCACCCGCCCCACCAAAGCCCAGGGGCTGCCCTTGGGGTGTTTGCTCATAAGTTAGGCGCTGTTTTGCAACCACCCCAGGCTGGTAGGTTCACCCTTGGTTCTAGCGATTTGAAAGAGAATTTTGGAGGCCTATGGCATCATCTTCACAGGTTTTAGTGATAAGCAGGGGGAACAAGCTGCAGAGAAACAGCAACTTGAGCCCCCTCTCAGGCTGACGCCCCCCTTTTATCCCCTCCCTCCCAGGCACAGACGGCACCTTGCACATGCGCACACACACCCATGCTCAGGTGTCCACAATCAGGCATGCCTGCCCCACACCCACGTACCTTCTACGCTAACAAGATCAGGGCTGCAGGTGAAAGTCACAGAGGCCCTGATCATCTTCATTTACCCGATAGATGCCCACTGACAATCTTATTTTCCAAGTATCCAGGAGCTTCTAGGTGTCTGGTGAGTTCTAAATCAGTGTGCCAATGTTAACTTTTCACTTAAACTAGACTTGTTGCACAATTCACTGATTCTTTGGTGCTGTGGCCAAGACAGAAAGCCATCCAATCTGAAAAACCACAGATCATCAGAAATAGACTTAGGGTGTCTATGAATATCCTGAGATAACAGACTTGAGGAGTGGAGACCATGTTGAAGCTCAAGTTGTAAAACACTTCTGGGAGGCCTAACAGCCAGAAAGCTAGGACTGGTTAGTGCGAACATCAAAGAGGGACCCCTGCCTTTTTCCTCATATGGTTTTCATAATCTTTTCCTAAAATATAACCTCAGTGTGTTAGTACTCTGTTAAAAATAATTAATCAATTAATTCTGCCCCCATGTTTCTTTGGTGCCTGGTCTGTAAGACTGTAAGGGCCAGGACTGGCCACAGTGCAGGTTTTCTGATCCCATGCAGACCGGGTAAAGGAGGAGTCAGAGTCCTCAGTGGGTTTTTTGCAGGTCTTTTATTGGGGTTCAGCGGGTACGTGGCAGGCAGTGGTGCTGGGGGGGCTGGGAGGCTGGCAGTCCTCCCAGCCCCCAGCAAATCTTCACTCTATCTGGGCTCTCTGGCGTTCTCTGCTTCTGCTTCGGGCTTCTCTTTCGGCTTCTGCTGCTGCTTCGGCTGCTGCTACTGGTGCTGCTCTCGTCCCCCCGTGATGCCGCCCTTAAAAGCACAGTCTTAGCTCAGCTGAATCCCATCTACCTATGCCCACACCCTATTCCAGGTGCCCGCCATCAAGCATGCATTCAGGACAAGGATCCATCATCTATCCTGATGGCGGAAGAGCAGAAAAGCCTGATATTTTCTTTACCCTACAAAGACAAACTTCAGTCACCTCCACTAAGCATTCTATGGCCTCCACCCACTGGAGAGGCTTGGGTCCATGTAGAGGCAGGATAGGCCACTGAGCAGGTTTTCTATGATCCAGCAGACTGGGTAAAGGAGGAGTCCTGAAACCCTCAGAGGCTTTTGAAGGTTTTTTATTTAGATTTACCAGGCATATGGCAGGCAGGGGTGCTGGGGGCCGGGAGGCTGGCAGGCCTCCCAGCCCCCAGCAAATCTTCACTCTATCTGGGCTCTCCGGCCTTCTCTCTCTCTCTCTCTCTCTCTCTCTCTCTCTCCCCGCCCCCCCTTCTGTTCATTCTTGGCTTCTGCTGGCGTCCCCATGATGCATGCATTCAGGACCACAGGGTTCCCTCATCTATCCTAACGGCGGGTGGGCAGAAAAGCCTGACGCTTTTTCCTTACCCTACAGTCCACCTCTGAGTTCTATGAACAGGAACCCAGCAACCTGCAGCCTCTCTCCTCTCTCTCCATCTATCCAGTCACACCTACTCCTCATGACCTTGCCTGAGTGTTTCACCCATGCACCCACCTTCCCCAGAGCCTGTCAGTCATGGAACCTCAGAACCTAGCCAAAGGAATTGCACATGATGCGTGCTTGATTAAACACCTTTGAATGAGTGAATGGTTTTGAGGGCCGCAAAGTGGATCAAGTCAGACCCTGCTTGGTCCACCCAGACACAGGAAGACTCCGATTTAGGCAAATCCTGACTCCAACATGAAATTTTCCATACCCTTCCTGCTGTTGGAGAAAGATGAAATATTTGTTAGAGTATAGCACCCCGCCATAGAGGCATCTCACCAGTCATTCAGTGGGGTTCATTCATTCAACTAATACTTACTGCTAAAGCTCGAATGTTTGGGTCCCCCCAAATTCACATATTGAAATCTAATCCTAAAGGGCCTTTGGGAGGTGATTAGGTCATGAGGGGGCCATCCTCAAGGATGGGATTAGCACTCTCATCAGACACCCCAGTGTGACCCCTCAGCCATTCCCCCATGTGAAGTACAGTAAGGAGACAACCATCTAAAACCAGGAATTGAACTCTCCCTAGATGCCGAATCTGCAAGCATCTTCATCTTGGACTTACAGAACTAAGGGGAATAAATTTTCTCTTAGTATTTTGTTGGTATTTTGTTACAGCAGCCGAGCTGACCAGACACTTAATGGGCAGGGACTATGCTAGCCCCATGGCAGGGACTATGCCAGAGGCTATGCCAAGGACTACAGAGAAGCAGAAAAAAAAGCAAGGTCCATCTTCCTGCAGCATTCATTATCTTGTGATTGGCATGCTGCCTTGGAAAAAGTCATTCATCCTTTACAAAAAGCTGGACATATTTAGATTGTTCATTTAAGCAAGTGAGGTGTCACATTTGTTACAGTAATCTGAGTTGTATCAGGTCTTATAGTTGAAAATGATTCAATCAATGGAATGTCCTGCTGGGACTTTGTGTAAACAACATGGGTGGAACCATCTGAACTTTCCAGGACTTTTCCCTTCTCTCTCTGACTAACTTTCTTTCAGTGCATGTACTGGAATTCCCCATAGTTAACTAGATAAAACACCTCTGAGAAACCTCTCCAGATCCTCATACCACCTTGAGCCCTCCTCCTTTGGGGCCACCATGATGGTTGTGGTGATGTGATGATGGTGCTATGATACTGACCTTACTGGTCAATGAGAATCAATAGCATCACTCAGTGCTTCTAGGTAAATCTGGCAGTTTTAGAGAAGTGATTCTTCAATCATGGAGTTTTGGGTATTTTTATTAGGTTAGGAGAAATCTTCCTTTTGTGCGTTCTCAAGCATCTCATGTACCCTTGCCTTCACATCACAAAACCTATCGAAATTTTACATTTATGAGAGTGGTTATTTAACTAATGTCTCCTACCCACTAGGCTGGAAGAGTCATGGGGTGGGATATTTGTTTTATCTCACAGCTCTATCCCCTGAACCGAATATAGTGCCTGGAACACAGTAAGGACAAAGACTAGGGAGGTGTAAAGGGGTGTGGTGGGTGGGGTGATATCAGGCAGAGTGAGGAGAGACAGGAAGCTAGAGAAAGACACCATATACCAACCAATAAGTGCCAGGCTGAGAAGTTTAGGAGATGTCACACAGCCAGGGCAAGAATTTTAGCCTAGATCTCTCTGTCTCTAATACTTACATTCTTTCTCTTTTGGTAGGTGGCAGTTTGCTTTATTTTCTTTTTAATCTTTTTTTATTGATGTAACATTGTATTATATAAGTTTCAGGTGTGCATCATTATAAATCAACATACAACATAAAGTTCACCATTTAAAGTCTAAATATATTCTTCTTATGCTGAGCTTTAGTGAGGTTTTATTTTCAGAGTGGATTTTTGTCCCACTTAGGTTCCATTCATGAGCAATAGTAACTAGATGTTTCCTCTGAGCAGGAAAAATAAAATGTAGGCTTATGTTTGCCAAACAGGGCTACTCTAAGACACCAGGTGCCGATTCTTCAGCAATTAAAAAAAAAAATCAATCTTCTATTTGTGTGTGATTTTTTTATGTGTGAGATGCCATGAATTTAGGACTCAGTGGTGTTGACTTTCTGGAAGTGAATTCAAGAAACTCTTCAAAGGGCCTCCCCTGGTGGTGCAGCGGTTGAGCGCTGGGCTGCAAAGCTGCCTGGAGCCTCTGCAGCGCAGGTTCTATCCCCAGCCACCGGGGAGGGTCCCACATGGTGCGCAGACCTCTCCTGCCGCCTGCTGCTCCCCTCAGCAGTGTACCTTGTCAGTCTGCCTGTTCTGCTCCCCACTCTGGCTCTGGTGCATTATCTCACCCTCCCACACTTCTGATTGTACCCAGTGCCTGTATAAATAAATAAATAAATAAATGAATCTTTTTTTTTTTTTTAAAAAGAAATTCTTCAAAAACTGTGGACACCTGAGTCCCTCGTAACTGGGCAGGGCCTGTTCCACATCAGTCTTCTCAGGAAGAGCCGTTGTGTGGACTTTATATTGCTTCAAAGCACCTAACATAGCACCTGGCAAACAGTAGGTGCCCAATAAATGTGTGACTGAATTCACGTATTCCATGAGCAAACTGTTCTTCCTTACCTCATTGCGGCTCTATCAGTCACTCGGAATATTTTGGCATATTTTTAGTGTGGCAATTCTTACTTCCCCATTACATTAATCAAATGGTGATATACTTAGCAGCCAAGGCCAGATTTGGGAAATCTTTATGACAAAGAAATGAGTCTGGTCTACCCTGCCTGACTCAATATGTGTGCCATGAGCAAAACCCCAAATTACATGAGATGATGTAATCAGAGTAATTTCACATATATTTTACTTCCCATAAAAGACTCCCAGACAAGTACTCCTTTTCGTAGGAGGGAATCTACATCACTTTAAAATACCCTCAGATTTGAAGGGAAACTTTTGTACAGTCAAATAATAAATGGTTCTGTAAGAGTTCTTTAAGAGTTCCCTCTTCTCCCAGTCTTCAGGGCTAGCCTTGGGAATGGAGGCCGCATGTCAGGAGCAATCTGTTTCCAAAGAGACACATGGTTCTCTGACAGGCTCTGTCATCCGGCTGTCAGTGACAGGTTTGTTAAGGAAGTTAAACTGTGACTTTCCATGCTTCCTTGCCATTTGGAATTTGACAGTGAATTTGCTAATTTATTTTCCATATAAAACATTTATCTGGTCTTTATGAACCATGGACTTCATGTCTATCAGACCATTCTCTTTGGGGGATTAACAAACTGACAGTGATTTTCAGTACAGCCTTTCCACCTGCCAGAATCTTGCTCTTCTCTGAGAACTTAGCACGCCGTGAAACTATTCAGCCCTTTATACCTCTGTGATTGCTCAAAAGCAGTAAGTGGCGCTCCTACATTTAGCAAATATTTATTAGGAAAGTGTCACGTGAAAGGAACAAAGAGAACACAAAAGAAGTATACGAGAAGCCCTGCCCTGGTTGTGAAGAGGAAAATAGTTCAAGAGCAGAATGTAGTGAAAGCTGTAGGTGGTTGTGCTTGGAAGATCAAGATAGGATAGAACAGCATGGCCTGAGTGATCAGGGAGGGCTCCTTGGAGGAGGTGGGTCCAATTTACGAAAGTATTAGAAGCTGCAAAATATTATAGATCGTTAGGGACTGATGAGTACAGATCTAGAACAAATCTGTTATAATTTGAAATGAAGCAGTGATGTTTTGTAAATAAATAGGCAACAACAGGGCGTGATAACATGATCTACAAAGTAGATCCACAGCTGCAATGAAACACACAATAAAGGCCACAAAAATGACTTTAGTTCATACTTTGCATGACTTTCTCAGTTTCAACCCTCTTATCTTCATTCTGTTCTCAGCATCTTTTGAAGGAGAACTTACTTGTCAGGGACCAAAGTGATTCTAGGCCCAAACTTGGAGTTAGGTCAAGTAGGGCTGACCTGGGCTCCACTGTTCCTTTTTTGAGAGATAAACCACACAAGGCTCAGCTTCCTGATGTTCAAAATGTGGTTAATACTGACGTGGACAATTATTCAGAAGATTAAATAAAATGATGTCTGTGGAGTTCTTAGCACAGACCTCAGTGTATGTTCCACGCTCAATAAATGGCATCCGTGCTGGCAAGGTTTGATTCATCTGATTTAGCAAGTGCAGAGTGACAGCAGATGTCTTCCAGGGGGAGCATGGACAGGCATGTAATAAGTGTTTACTGAATAGAGTGACTGAATTAATTAAGCAAAGGTCCTTCCACTTCATTTAAAAGCTACTATTAAATCAATATGGTGTTCATCTTATGTTACAATGACACTTGAGCGTTATTGTTTTGAAGAAAACCTGTGACAGAAAATACTCTTATCTATTTAACCTCAGAGAAGATGAATGAATTATGCTGATCTCCTGCAAAAATTGCCGAGAACTGCAGGTGAGGTCCTTGAGGCATGTGGAAAGCTAAAATATAATCAAGAAAGTACAACTCTTTGGATAGAACAAATATTGGCTGCTGAAGAGCCATGAGTTGCCTCCCTTTTCCTCCAATGATTTTTCTGGGTCTTTACAAGTGACTCCACTCCCCTGCATTTAGGAAGTCCAGGTTCATTTTTATAAATGTAAACAATACACGTATTTAAAGTAAATTGGCTTTCTTAATAGGGAAACTGCACCACCCAGCAGAGGACACCCTTTGACTCCTTTTTCTCAGGAAAGGGCTTTGCATGACACTTTTACATGAGTGTTGAGATTTTTAAAGAGACAGTTTAGGTCCTGGGCACACCGTCACTTGTTGGAACATTTCAGGACAAAAACTATATGTAGAGATGTCAGAATAGGAGCAGGAAGGCAAAGGAACAATAGATGAAAGGCTGCAACATGCCTGAATGAGAGAGAAAAGGAGAGAGAGCAGGTGCACATTGGTAGAAAACCTGTTTCAGGACTGATTTCTTGGTATTCTGGATTCCACCGAGGTCGAATTAACGTCATGCTTCAAATATATCCTGTTTTCTGAAGCTACTGTGCTTAGAATATCTTTGTATTTATGAAAACATAGCCTATCCCCACTCTCTTGTATTTGTTCGCCTTTGCCTACGAAGTTTACATCAAGCCCTTCAGATATTCTAAAAGTGCAAAAGTACAAAACTCATTTTTGCTGGCAGAACTTTGATAAAAGTTGATGATCTCCAAGAGAAAAAAGAGGCCTCTGTGTCCAGCCCCTTTCTGGAAAGGAAGAGCAGCCGGGCAAATGCTCAGGTGGCTACAATACAGCAGAGCTGCGAGGTCTGACACCTGCCAAAGAGCAAGTGCAACTTGTGAACCTTTCTCGTTTTCCTGACTTCTTTTTATAGTGCTTGGATTATTCTAAATTTTTGTATACTTGAAGCAAAGAAATTTTGAAGATGATCAAAGGTACATGTTCTCCAACAGTAAAAAGTGAATTGTCTGAATCGACCCCAAGCACTGATTCTCCTGTGGTGCCAGCTCTGGCCGCAGCCCAGCTGCTAGCCCTGCTCTGGGGAGCCTGGAGAACAGAGGCCAGTCCAGGGCTGGCCCTTGACAGAACAGAGCCAGCTATGGGGTGGGGAGTAGGTGCTTGGTGACCACATTTGGTCACATCACCTGTTTTTCCAATGGATGGGTGTGTTCCTGGGCCTTGGGGACTACCTATGAGCAGGCTGAAAAAATAAAATAAAAAATCACCACCCATCAGCTGTAAATGTTTTCATGTATGTGTGTGGGTGTGAGCTAAAATGCACAACTTTAAGGCAAATAGTCAGAGATTACACCTTAAATGAGGCAAAAATAACCCTGATGTACATGGTATTTCCACCTCAGATGATTTTTTCTTTCCTTTTTATAATCTTTATAGTTAGGGAAGAGCAGTCATGTGTAGTTCCCAGAGGCTACCAGACTCTGAAGTTAGACAGGAAGAGGAAAGTGAAGACTGAGTCTGAGCTAACAACATGATCGATCCTTTCAGGTCACTCATGCTGACCAAGTGAAATATCCTTTCTATTCTTTACTTTAAAATGTTTTTACAACTAAACAATAAAAACGAGAGATGCCAATGCCAGTTTCTCTTACAATAAATGTAAGTTATTATTTTTAAAGAAAAATATAAAAGTGACGTAAGCTGATTTTAAGTGTCTCTGACTTCAGCGATAGAAAATGACAGAGGTATGTTCCGGATTCAACCAAGCTTGAGCTTAAATGTTAGAGTTGAGGTAGTTCACCCCTAAATAATTTCAAATGGTCAACTTCAATTAGTTTTGATAAATATTACTGAATAATCAAATCACCACAGGCAGTGCTACAAAACTGAACAGTTAAATCATGAAAATGTTTTTTTGAAGTAGTCTGAAAAATTGGGAAGCCAACCATAGACAGGACAATATTTTAATCAGCTATGAAAGATGAGAATTACTAGATGTAAAACACAAAGAGAACACTCAAATTCAAAAGGAAAGTATATACTTTAAAAGTATATACCAGTAAATTCTTGGGCAAAGTATATTAACCACAATTTACATATGGGAAGAAAGACAAATTAGCAAACATCTAAAAAAAAAAGATGGTTCCATTTGTAATCAAGGAAATACATATTCGAATAATCACAGGATGTGATTGTCCCCCTGCTCCAGTAGCCTCTTGTTAAAGTAACAACATCGGAGTTTATCAAGGTGAAGGTGAGACTGGTTCTCTCCTTTATGCCTGGAAGGGTTATATGCTATTCCACACCTTCAGAAAACAAGATGGTAGGGCTGAGCACCAGTCATCACGGATTTTTCCCCACTGGAGGTGCAGCAATAAAGGACTTAAGGTCAGGGTGTGACTGAGGCACTTGGGGGCAGGGCAGCCTGAACCAACTTGAATCCCAGCACTTCCTAGTCTGCCACCACCCCTCTGGGCCTTTGTTTTCAAGTATGTAAAATAAAACTAATAAAATCTAGCTTCCAGGGCCGCTGACAAGCCTGAAGTGAAATAAACTAGACTTTAAAGTGCCTAATATACTGCCAGGCACTGATTAAGTGCTTACTATGTGGGAGAATTTATTATCATCATCAATTAAAGACCAAAAAAATTGAAACAACTTAATTTTTTATTTTCAGAGGCAGGGCTTTATATATTATAGTAAACTAGCAAATTGATTTACACTGCCATTTATTTAGTAAGTCTATGGAAATCAAGATGTGTTATATAATAATGTATTAAAATATAAAATAGGTTATCTCTTGTTGAAACTATTCATTTGAAAGCACTATTCAAACATAAAAGTGATTGTATAAAAGTGGGGGATTGTAGTTGATTAAAACATTATTTTAATGCTGTTATTCATCTATTTCTAAAATTAAGTAATGTTAAAATCAGAACACACCAAAATGGTTCTGCACTTTAGCAAATATTCAGCATATAAAATGTGCCAAATGCACTTAGTAGAGAAAAAAAAGACTAAGCCACATTCCTGACTAATCATTTATGTCTACTTAATTAAAATTATCTTCCACCTTATGAGATTGTCTATCTACTTTTCAGGTAATTCTAGGACTTTAGAGGTTAACTCTAAAAGGTAGACTATTCAAAAGATATAAACTTTTGGATTTCATTTTGTCAGATATGATGTTTTTTGGAGCTGGACTGTAATTTCTTTGTCTAATTGGTCCTTTTTTAAGTTTCATTTACAAGCAAAAGCACCAGAACAATTATGTGATTTTTTTTTAATTCAATAAGTATTCTGAGGATGTTAGTATCTAATTAACCAATCCCCCTGGATCTGTAAAAAGAAGTTGATTATATCCATAAATCAGGATTATTTGGGAAATATATAAGAAAATCTTATGTAAAGTACCTAGTTCACTGCCTGGCTCTCAGAACTAACAATTTTCCTGTTCTTTCCCAATCCCACCTACTCATTTTTTGAGAAAGAATAGCATGTCTTAAATCTGTCAATGTGAGAAGAATAAATGAAATATGCAAAAGAAATTTTTTTAAATAAAGAAGTGCTCTAAAAACAAATAAAGAAGTGCTCTAAAAGCAGAATATTGTTATTGTTAGGTTTGGAGGACAAGGGGGAATACACACATATCTAAAAATACTTTACACTATAGCAAGGCTTTTAGTAATTACTGAAAATGACAGTAGTTGAAAGTCAAACAGTGTCTATGAAAATCTTGAGTAGGCATAAGTAAAAAGCTATTTATATATTAATCTAGTCCCTCCCTCTTATTCTTTCTTTCTTATTTTCAATGCCTTCTTTTACTTTTGGTTTCATTTTGTTCCCATCTAGTGTCTCTGATTTTTCACGTTGCTCTCAGTGTGGTTTACTCATGTTGCCTCTCTCATTTCCTCTGATTTAAGAAAAAGATAAATGTGAGAGCAGTACTATGACAAACCACCCTGAAGCTTTAGGCAAAAGGAAACGTCAGTAATCCTGTTTTATTTAATTTTTCATTTTTGTCATAGAATTTTGGGTTAACTTTTATTTTTTAAAGTGTTACATTAAAAGATTTGTCTTCATTACTGAGCTTTTTGACACCCCTCAATACCTCACCCTAGTCCCAGGCCTGTGAAAAAGGAGGCCAGGCAGCGAGATGTGTTCACAGCAGAGCGAGTAGAAGCAGACCAGGCACCAAAGGCTGTGTGATCCCAGAACCTGGCTAGATTCTTCTATGCATATGAAGGAGCCTGCATATGACTGTCCCACTTTCTGTCTTGCCAAAGACAGAAAACAGAAAAAGGAAGTGGTGGGGCAGGAAGGATACCTGTAGTTTCCTTTCTGGAGAAATTTCTCTGACATTCTAGATTTGGTCTCTTGTCTGAATATCACCCAAGAGCAAAAGGAATTCTTAGGACAAAAGAGGCAGAAAAGGTTTTAGCTCTGTACCAGGTTATAGGTTCATCGATGGATGTAAGGGTCTCCAAATTCTGATGGGGGATGTAGTGCCAGCAGGCACAGGGCAGGTTCACTATCTATTCAGGCAGATGGATAAAAGGAGCATTCTGGAGGCCTGGGTGGATTTTTCAGGCTTTAAGGCTCTCAGGGAACTAGGCACACCAGGCAGGGAGGATGGCATGAAAGGCGGAAGGCACAGGCCAGGCAGGGGGATTGGGAGGCAAGCAGGCAACTGAAGAGAAAACATCTAAAATGAGAGTGGTGAGCCAACATGCTTTGTAGACTTGTAAGGGGCAGGAATAGACACGGTGCAGGTTTTCTGATCCAGCAGACCGGGTAAAGGAGGAGTCAGAGTCCTCAGTGGTTTTTTGCAGGTCTTTTATTGGGATTTAGCAGGCACACGGCAGGCAGGGGTGCTGGGGGGCCGGGAGGCTGGCAGGCCTCCCAGCCCCCAGCAAGTCTTCACTCTATCTGGGCTCTCCAGCCTTCTCTCTACTTCTCTTCTTCTTTCGGCTTCTGTTCGTTCTTGGCTTCTGCTGGCGTCCCCGTGATGCCACCCTTAAAAGCCCAGTCTCAGCCCAGGTGAATCCCATCTGCCTATGCCCACACCCTACTCCAGGTGCATTCAGGACCGCAAGGATCCATCATTTGTCCTGATGGCGGGAGGGCAGAAAAGCCTGACATTTTTCCTTACCCTACAAGACTGTAAATACAATCTGTGTAATGGGCACTATTGTTATTGACCTAAGACACACCAAATGTTGAACTGACTGGTAGCTAGTACTTTCTTTGTATGCTTCATTCCGGCACATTCAGCGTTGTGTGCAAGTCAGGTTACAAGGGGAACTGATGACAACAAATCATTCCATTTTTAACACTTGCTGCCTTCTTTCAGGCCTGACCATGGGAATCTCAGCTCTCATATGGAGGATGGGGGAGGGAAGAGGAGAAAAATTAAAATGTTTTCTTGCAAAGAAAGTGAAATTACAGTCCAAATGAAGCTACCTGGCGTGAGGGAATACAGTTTGGTGAAACCAGCTTCACCTGTTTGATTGGTGGCACCTGCTAACTCACAGGTAAGTAGGATTTAGTCTGACTCTGCTACTCTGTAACTGATAGAGAAGGTCTCTATAGCTCACTTTTCTACCCAGTGGGGTTGCAGTGAAGATGAGTCAATACATGTCCAGTGCTTAACACAGTGCCATGCAGGGTAGGCAGTAAGTGCTCATTAATGTCAGCTAGTATGACCAATCAGACTAACAGCTTGGTGAACAGCAGTTGAGCACTAATTTCCACACATTTTTAATAAGCAGCTTACAAAAATATTCAAATCCTCAAATGCTTTTTAGTCCCAGCCTTACGTCAAAAAATGCCATCTCATCTCTCCTGATATACCTTCTGACCTCTGTCCAATATTTCCCATGCCACCAGACTGAAGGCATGAACATCTCTAAGTAGCAAATATGAAAATCCAAGCAAAAAAGAGACAGCCATATTCAATTCTTTTAGACACCAGTGTCATTTCCTCAAGATTTAACCAGATGAGAAGTGTTGGGTCAAATTGGTTTTCATCACCATGAATGGGGGGTGTGTCTGAGTGTGTCTGCGCTGTATGAAATTCAGGAGGCATTGCAGGCTTGAGATAGTTGACTGTCTAGTGCTAATAAATGTCACACCCTGCAGCTTCTGAGGAAGGAAAAAAGCTGTTTTAGTTCATGGTCTGCATTGCTAATCAACACTGGCTGCCTGGGCCTGTGTCCTGTGAGTCAGGCAGGGATGGAGAGGAGGAAAGAGGAGAAGCAGAGGACCCATCACCACAGGAAATCCCCTGTCCTGCTGCAGTCTTTGTAAAGAGGCCTCCTGCTCACTCAAGTCATGTCCTCCAGCTGGAAGTCTTGTCCTGTAAAAGGCCTACCTCCCACTTGTGCCTTTAGCCCTGTTGCCTGGCCTGCACCCAGGTCCTTATTTGGCACTTACTACTAATTTAAAGTAACAGGTATGGTAGCAAGAGCCCAGGACATATTCACAAAACTCCCGTTCTCTCCATGTGGCCTTGGACTAATCATTTAGACTCTCTAGGTTTCAGTTTCTTCATCTGTGAGTGCAGATAGTAAGGCGTTGTTATAAGGAAGTAACAAGAATTTTGTCAGCTCTGAAGTCCTACAAAAATGGAAGGTGTTATGTTGTGACTCCTGTCACAGCTCCAGGTGTTGAGGGAAGATCACTCAACAGAGCTCTTGTTTGGTCCAGTCTGGCACCTTGAGGCCAGACTCAGCCAGCTGGTGACAGACCCAGTAGCTTTCTGGGCTCTGTCCTAGCATTGCATCATCTGGGGAGGCGTGGGGTGAGGCTGAGCTAGCAGAATTCCAAAACAGCTTTCAGACTTTTACTGCCAGGGAAGCCTTGGAGTTGAGTATAAGGGTTTCAAAGAGACAAGTTGATACATGACTTTGATCTTTATCAAGTGAAAAGATTAACGCAAACTACAGATTTTCAAGTATTTTGAGAGGGGAGTGATAGATTGAGAGAGAAAGAAAAAGAGAGAGAGATTGAGAGATTGATTCCAAGACTGTTACTAGCAAAGAACAATTTCTAAATGGCCGTCTCGGTCTTGTGAAGCCTTTCTTGGTCAAGAGGAGTTTCCAAAACAATCCAAGAATATTCCCACTAGCAAATTTCTAGATGCCTTCCTGTGCTATAAGGGACAGGAGGCCTTTCTGCCCACCTAGCACCACCATCTAAAGCTATCCATCAGGATAGAAAGAAAAGTGGAATATAACATGCTCCACGAAGGTCCTAGGTCTAATTCTAAACTAGACAGCTCAAGTTAAATTTCCCTTTAGAGAAGACCAAGCACACATTGTCTCCATGTAACCTTGGGCCTTTTAACATTTAATCAACACCTATAGGATATAATAATTATGCAGGAATAATAATGAATAAAACCCATTTTTGTCCAAATACCCACTGCTGCCACCTCCATTCATCTTGCTGTGCATGTTCCCATCATCACCTCCTCCCAGGCCACTCCTAATTTACCTTCTGAAATGCATGACTTGGGCACTGGTGGGAGCAGAGAGGGAAAAATGAAAAAAATCACAGAGCTGATGTAACCTCTTTGTCCTGACCACCAAAATGGGTGCCCCAACTCTGGGCCTGAGTTGACTATTTCCTGCCAGAACCCTAAGTCTAGTGAATTTTACCAGGAACTTTGTTCTGGTCAGTCAAAAAAGTTGATCCTACCTCTAAAGAGCACTGCAGAGACTGTCTAAAATTCACATAACTGCAGTCCAAGCATCTGACCTCAAAGGTGGATTTCTTTTTGTCATTTCAATGGCAGTTAACATTCATGAAACTTGGTGACCATCACGTCTGATCACTGATACACTGGGCCTCCATGACGGGTCTGCATTTTAAATGGAAGTATAATGGGTAAAAATTTAACTGCTACAGATTTTTACCTAATTATTTTACAATCTGAACTTTCCCATAGATGCAATTTAATGAGAAGATACCAAGTAAATGACCATTAATATTTTTAAATGATCACAACAAATCTCCAGGGAGTGGACAAGCACTTCTCTGCCTTGGGCAGTTGTTTGTTGGCACACAATCAGAAGAGAAATAAGAGGCCAAGAAATTATTCAGCAGCTCCTCTTGACCTGCCATGGTGCTATAGTAACCTGAGCGACCACGTCTGTGCAGAGCACGGGTGTTCTGCCTAACAGGCTCCAGGCCTCCACCGCACTGGAGCGGAACCTGTGTTCCGCTGAGCTCCCCACTGCTGGCGTCCCTCTCTGAGGTTTGAGGAGGGGCCTCTTTTTGGTTCTGCAAGCTGCCAGTGCTCAGCTTCAGCAGCTTGTGAAGACAAACCGCTGCGGC
Organism: Talpa occidentalis; assembly: GCF_014898055.3. Lineage (NCBI taxonomy): Eukaryota > Metazoa > Chordata > Mammalia > Eulipotyphla > Talpidae > Talpa > Talpa occidentalis. The sequence goes on along the minus strand of NW_023601433.1, from coordinate 68,034,812 downwards.
AAAAGGCAGCAATCCACAAACCCCATACTGACCTCTGACCCTTGGGAAAGCTGCAGAACCCCTGAGCAGATGACCCTGAGCAGCTTGACACCATTTTATACAGCGGGCAGCATCCTAGGGCCACAGGCAGTAGCACTTCAGGAGAGAGCTGGTGGCTGGATGGTGGGGTAGAGGGGTTCCCAGATTCAGCAGGGCACCTGGTAGGCCAGACCTGCGGTTGAAAGCAGTGGGGGATCCACTGGGCTTACTCTCCCCACATGCGGTCCTCAGGCCTCACCCTGGCTGTGCCACCTTAGGTGCCTTCTGGTGAAACCCAGGGCGAATTCCATGCCCTTCAGGGGCTATCTCTATTTGCAAAACCCCTCAGACTATTGCCTTCGTACCATGAGGTCTGCGGTGGAAGTGGGGGATAGAGGTGGCCCCAGTAGCGTGGAGGGAAATAGGGGACAGGAGGCACCAGGGATGCTCGCTACCGAATGAAAGGGGCATCAGCTCGAATCTCTCTGGGAGTGATTTTAACACGCAGAGAGGTTGCACGTATGGTTTCCACGTTGGGCGGGCGCAGATACAAAGGATAATTTTGAGCCGAAGGAGTCTCCAGACATTGAACCCCAGCAATTCCAACGGAGGGGGTAGGGTGAGTGGCAGGAGGTGGATTTTTGGTTGAGATGCAGTTAAAGGGAGATGATTATTCACGAGCCTCTCAGCTTATTACTATTTATAGCCCCAGAGCCACAAGACCTTTGCTCCCAAGAGGCAGATTTTTCAGGCCCAGGCGCAGAACCGGGGTGTCTCAAGAGCCAAAAGCTTCGCCTGTGACCTAGGAGGACAAAGTTTGGTGGGGGAAATGGGTCTTGCGCGCCTTCTGCGTTTGTCCTCAATGCGTGAGCTGGGCAGCGGGAAGTCCTCCTTGGGGAATCGCGCGCTCTCCGCGTCCCGAGGGCCGAGGCAAGGCCTGCAGCACTTAGGTGCGCCCGCCCGGCCCCTGCAGGGCGCATTTCGGAAGCTCGGTTGTTCTGGTTATCATCCCAGTAATGCCTCCCCGCAACGTGTCTCTAGCTCACGGGACAGACGGCGTGGCGAGGAACGTTCCAACAGTTAGAGTTGGGGGTACGTGCATTTATGTCCTCTCCCCCGGTACCCCTTCCCACACGAGCCTCTGGGCCGCAGGAGCGAGATGACCCGCAGCCCTCGCTGCAGGGCGGTTGCGTAAAATACGCTTGTCGGGCCTCTGCAGTCCTCCGACGGGCCTTCAGCTGACTTTCCTCCCCGGGGCGGGGTCTGTCCGACAGCCCCGGCGAAGCCCCGGCCCGGGGGGATGGGCTCCCCGCGGCGGGAGAGCTCCCGGGCCTGGGGGGCGCGCGGGGAGCTGCGGGGAAGGAGCGGCTGTGGGGGCCGGTCCCGCAACGCCGACGAAGCGTTTGCGATTTGGATTTCACGCTGGTCTCGGGTTTTGGCTTTTCCTGCGCGGGTGATGGGGGCGGGGAGCCGGCGGCTCTCTCCGCCCCGCGGGTGGGGCGGCGTCCGGATTCTCCGGTAATAAACGCGGGGTTCCGCGGGGGCAGCGCCCCCGCTGCCATGGCAACGCCGCCGCGCGCGCCCGCTCCAGGCTGCCCGAGGCTGCGCCGCGATGGAGCTCTTCGCTGTGGCCGCCGCGGCAGCCAGCCTGTTCCTGCTGCTGGTCTTCCTCATCTTCATCTCGGTCTACGTGGGCTCTGGGCCTCTCCACCAGCCTCTGGCCCAGAACTGTTAACTGGACAAAAAAAAAAAAAAAAAAAAAAGGAATCTGTCGTCGCAAGTGGTGTCCCCGATTAAGCTTGGCGCCACAAAGGAGGCTCCTGCTGCATCCTGTGGGCACCAGAGGAGTCCCTGCCGCCCGCGCTCAGTCCCTGCTATGGACATCCCGGGCTCCGCTTCACGGTGGTGGTGGGTCGATTCCCACCGCCCCGAAAACTGGTTGGCGCCCACACCAGTGAACGATGAGAAAGACTCCCTGCGCGTTTCCAGGGGGATCCACGGTGTTTAATTATGATTATGGATTAGAGCATAAAGGCATATTTAACAAAGAGATATGGATGGCTTTGTAAGATATGTATGAATTTTCTGGACACGTTTGTCTCTGGACACCTCAGAAGAAAATGTTTTGGCAACCACGAAATGAATTTTTATATTTACCCATGTAAAGAGTGTGTGTAAATCATCGGTGGTGGAGTTGGGACGGAACAGTGACTCTAAATAATTTATAATGAGAAATATGCTACATTGAGAATAAAAACTATACTGTTTATTCAGTCCATGGCTATGTGTATGTGTGCAACCTTTTTTTTTTTTTTTTAACGTCAGCCAGCTAAAGAATTATGTGGCAATGACAATCTTCACGGTTTTATAATGGGAAAAGTAAATCTGATAGCAGGGTTGTCTATTCAATACTCTTGTCCAGTGCATGAAAACACTTGCTCTTTATTGCTAATTTGCACTTAATGCTTGCAATCGATAATGTATACCGATGTCTTCGTTTTCTTTTTTTTTTTTTTGACCTTTCAATAATGAGTTGAGTAACTGCCATATTATTCTCCGCCCACCTCCCAAGCCCTGTATACTTCTTGTTTCTATTATTTTAAATGAGCTTAAACATTTATCTTCGGGCATACATTAACAGAAGCTAGAAACATTCTATGTTTATTTTCAGTTACTTCCAAAAAACCTATGAGTTATAGTCTATTTTTCCCCCTCATTTTATTGGTAAGCCAAGTAAGACTCGGGTTACTCTATTCACACATCTAGTCACACACGTCACTAAAGCTGGATGCTTCTGGATTCATCCGTGAATTTACCCAATGTTTTTTCCTAAAACACACGCTCATTGCCTGAATCAGAAAATTTTGGTTCATGATTCTTCTGCCTGAAATGACACACACCCCTGGTTCTTCTTATGTCCAAACTACCTATTTTTAAAGTCAGTCTAAGCCCATTTCAACTCCAGAGATTTTTCTTTTTTGTCTTCTTACTAGTCACAATAATGTTTCTCTTTCAACATTTCATATATGACCTAACTGCAATGTTGAAAGAATATACCAAAACCTGAACTTGTGCAAAGATCAGCAGTCCCAAAGAAGATTATGAAAGTTATTCAATTCTGACTTTTCTTCAGAAAATGACACTTTTTGATGTGAAAGTTTCATTCTCTTTTATATTTATCTTAATTTTTAAAAATTTTAGTATTTTTTCACACTATCATTCATTATACCCACACCTACCCTCTTCCCCTCTAGTAACCTTAGTTCAGTTATCTATGTCCACATCCACTAATTTGTTTTCTCTTTACTTTGTCCATTCATTCATCTGTTTCCTTATATTCCACACATCAGAAAAATTACCCAATATTTGTCTTTCTCCAGTTGACTTATTTTACTTTGCATAATCCCCTTTGGGTTCCATTCATCCTGTTGCAAGTGGTAAAATTTCATTAAGGGCTGAATAGTACTTATTATGCATATATATACATCTTCTTTATCCAGTCATGTATTAATCAGCATTTATGTTGTTTCCATATCTAAGCTGTTGTAAAAAATGCTACAATAAATATTGTAAAAAAACTCTCCCGGCTAAAGATTTCATATTCTTCAGATACCCAGGGGTGGGGTTGCTGGATCATATGGTAGTTCTATTTTTCAGTCTTTTTGAGAAAGTTCCATTCTGCCTTCCAAAATGGTTGCCCCAATTAACATTCCCACCAACAGTGTAGGAGGGTTCTTTTTTTTTCTCTTCACCCTTGACAATACTTGTTATCAGTCTTTTTGATGTAGGCCATTCTCACAGGTGTGAGATAATGTGTCACTGTGGTTTTGACATGCATTTCCCTAGCAAGAAGTGAGGATGAGCATTTTTATGTGCTTCCTCATCCTCTTTGAAAAAGTATTCAGATCTTCTGCCCAATTTTTTTTTAGCTTTTTATTTTATGCTTTTATTTATTACTGTGTATTTTTTATTGAGGAAATATTGGTTTACAACACTGTATATGATTTAGGCATACAGGTTCAGAGATCTTCAGATCTATGTTACTACATCACAACATCACCAGAACACTAGTAATCCTCCACCATAGTCCATTGGGGCCCCTCCCTTTGCTCCCCAAGTCCCATCCTCCTGCTCATGTGGCTTCAACTCTTCAGTCAGATTTCTATTTTCATTTAGTTTTCTCTGTTCCTTTGTTTTCTTTCCTTACACTCCACATATATGTGAAATCATCTAGTGTCTTTCTCCTTTGGCATATTTTGTTTAGTATAATCCTCTCCAGTTCCATCCATGTTGTCCAAAATGGCAAGATTTTATCTATCTTTTTTTAAAATAGTTGAGTAGTATTCCATTATGTATACATACCGTATCATCTTAAAATTTTAGAATAGTTTTAAGCTCATAGAAAAATTGCAGAGCTTTCCTATACCTAGTCCTCCATTTCCCTTATTTTTAACATATCACATTACTGAGGTACATTTGTCACAAGTAATGAACAAAAACTGATTTATTATTGTTAATTGTACTTCATACTCCATTTAGATTTCATTTATTCCTTTGTTGTTGCTGCTGTTCTTAGATCCCACCCAGGATATCACATTATTTTTAGTCTTCATGTCTCCTTAGTTAAGCTGTGACAGTTTCTCAAACTTTCCTTGCATGATTTTTTTTGGATGTATTTATTTATTTATTTATGCATACAAGAACTGGGGTATAGGTCAGAGGAGCAAAGGGTGAGAGGAATCACCAGAAACAGAGTGGGGAGCAGAACATGCAGATCTGCTGAAATATGCTGCTAAGGGGAGCAGCAGACTAGACAGGAGAGGTCTGCTGCGCCCTGTGGGTTAGCTCCCTGGCCAGGGATTGAACTCAGGGCACAGGTGTGATAATGTGACAGTGCTGAGACTTGAGCCCTACACCATCAGGGAGGCCCAAACATTCCTTGCTTTTGATAACCTTGAAAGTTTGAAGATTTTTTTAAAATTGAGGTATAATTTACATATAGTGAAATGTAGACACCTCAAGTTATAGTTTTATGAATTTTACAATTACATACATCCAATATAATCCACTTTAGCAGAGAAAATGTCAACTCATATTTGAAATATTGTCACCAATATTGCAAATGTATTTGCATAGTTTCTTTGACATATATACACAATCCACTAACATTTTTCCCAATTTAATATATATATATATTTTAAGATTTATTTATTTATTTATACAAGCACTGGGTACAGTCAGAAGCACGGAGGTGAGAGAATTCACCAGAGCCAGAGCGGGGAGCAGAGCAGGCAGAAGGACCGAAGTACACTGCTGAGGGGAGCAGCGGGTGGCAGGAGAGGTCTACGCGCCATGTGGGACCCTCCTCCGGTGGCCGGGGAGCAGCCAGGGATCGATCGCAACCCAGTGCTCAACCGCTGCGCCACCGGGGAGGTCCACCCAATTTAATAGTTTTTGTTTCCAATTTAGTATTTACAGATTTTCAGTTCCAAGGATGTTAAAGAGCTTTAACCTAATGTTATCTTAATGAGTTGTTGATCATTTAGTGTAATAATTTTCCTTTGGACATAATTTAAGCTACTGATTGTTCTTCACTCTAGAACATGTTCTTCTCTATCGAGAGGATAGTCTAGGCATTCTCCTTAAGAAAATAGACAAGTTGGGGGACGAGTCAATCTGGGAAGCTAACCAAGGTGGCTTAGTAAATGTAAAAAGTGTCTTCATTTTTTCTTACTATTTAAATGATAATTAACATATCTATCCATGCACAACTCTTCTGGGAATTTTTTCAAGTACATTTCAGCAATTTGTCATAGATCACTGATTCTCTTAATTGTAAAAAAGTGTTCCATATTTCCATAGCTCCTTGAAAATCTGACTCATGGCATAACCTCCAAAGATGGATTTTGAAAATATTTTTTAGTCATAGCAATTCTATTAAGATAATCCTGTGTTCTGGGACTCATTTGATTGGCATCAATATGTAAGGAAACTGTACCTACAGTTCTCGCATACTTCATATTACATACTGTGGGGAGAATCACTGGAAGTGGTTAATAAACTTCATTTTCATCTGTGATTACCTTCAAGTTTTCTGAGAACTCATCATGCTTAAGATTTAAATCCTAAGGTAGTAACTGAAGTAATGTTTCTATAAGGAAATTGAAAGTAAGGGAACTATTTTAGTTTTCTAATGTACAAGGCACATTTGGAGATTTTTGCTGAAAAGATATAAGAAAGCATTTTGATTTATTAATTTTATATTTAGCTACAGCTAATAGTGAGCATTTAAATGAAAGAAATATATGCCCATACTTAATTTTAATCCAAGGATGTATTTTTAAGCGATGTTAACAAATAGAAGTGATGTTCAGCAATGAGGAATAAGGAAACAATGGTCTTATACCATGGGGATCAGTGATTCTGTAGCTCTGAACTTGATGCACATATACACCTTAAACAGGTGAGTAAAACACTCAGTGCAATCTTATTTCCTCTTTCATTTCTGTGGTGTTTCCTTTAAAGATTCACATTTAAAGAGTCACATTTGATGACTGGTGATACAGAGTAGTGAACATCAGAAAGGAAAAGTAAAATTTAGCACTCTATTTCTTCTCATTGCTACACCTTCTAACCCTTATTCAGTTAAAGCTGGACAAGTCAGAAAACACTTCTGTTGGTGATCCCAGGAGCTGCCTTTCAGAAGAAATTTTTGGCTTACATGGCCTTAGAGTCAGGCCATTTTGTGTAAACACAGTTCTGGCCCATGTTATCTTTCCCAGTTGACAAGTAAAAACCAAGCCAACCAGGGTAAAAGGTGTAAGAAACAACAAACAGATGTTGCATTCTTTTAGCATGACCAAAGAAGATTTTGAAATCTGTGTAATTTTGCATATATTGTCCATCCATTCTAAAAGCTTTTTAATTTGTACATATGCCAAGTAATATGAGCAAATGTCTTCCAGAATGATCATTTGGGGGAGGAAAAGAATATGAATTTTTTTGAAAAGTAATGCCTTTTTAATGGAGTCTACTTTTAATTAGTACTTTTCTTATGTGTTTTGAAGATTTAGTTAGGTAATCCATGTACCATCCTTTGCATAGTATCAGGGACATAGTAAGTATCAATAAATTTAGCTATTATTGATCATCCATTTAACTATCCTAGAGCAAAAGTTTTTTGGGGTGATTTGGTACCTCATGGGTCATTTACTTCTCAAAGTCAGCTTCTTTCCAGAAGTCATTTCAGGGTTTTCTATTGTCCATTGCTTAATCCTGGCATTTAAAATAAAATAAACAATACTAGATGGAATGGCCTTAGCTATTTCAGGTACTGTAATTTTACATCAGTAAATACAAATATAAAGTTTTAGTTGTTTCTTAGGTAAATTCAAGATGTTACCCTGTGCTTCTCTTGAACTATAATGGCAGCAACTGGAAGACAAGTCTGACTTCCAGATTAACTCACCTCTCCATCAGGTCTCCCAATGTTTCTAAAAGAAGCCTGAAGGATGAGCTCTGGCTTTGGAGCTTGGGTTTAACACACTGCTTCAAAAGAAGGCACGCTTTAACATGCTGTTTCTAACAAGAGGTTGCATTTTATTTTGCACAATGTTTGCATTTGGCAATAATGACACTTGAGCAACATCCCTGTCTACTTGGAGTCCAACAGGGAAGAGATTTGTAGATAAATGGCAGGGGGAGGGTTATGCTTTGTGGGAATGTTGCCACTGCCCTGGGAACCACAGCCTTTCCAGGAGGGGACTGGCTCAGACAATTCCCTGGGGTACTGGGCTTCAGGAGCAGGGTTATATTTTACCCTCAAACTCTTAGATACTTACATATCCTGCATGGGCTGTGAATGACCCTGCTCACTCATGAGACTGCACCCTGATTTTTGCAGTTCTAAACCTTGTGCACCAGTATATATATTTGTCAATTTTCCTGGTATTTTCCTTGAATTAAAAAAAAAAAAAAGCTTCAGGATGAATCAAGTGATCTGGGGTTAAGAAGTGAAGGGTCCAAGAACTTCAAATAACACCTATGGGCCTCCCCTGGTGGCGCAGGCGGTTGAGCGCCAGCGCTGTGAAGCTGTCCGCAGCCTCTGCAGCGCAGGTTCGATCCCTGCCAGCAGGTGAGATACCTACATGGCACAGCAGACCCCTCCTGTCTCGCCCGCTGCTCCCCTCAGCAGTGTATTTCACTCAGTCTGCCTGTTCTGTTCCCTGCTCTGTCTCTGATGAATCCTCTCACCACGCCCCACCCCACACACATACCTCTGGCCTGTATGTACCCCAGTTCTTGTATGCACAAATAAATAAATCTTTAAAAAAAAATAACACCTATGATTACTTTTAAGGTAGAGAAGTAAATACTAATCAAATATTTTTTGAATGTTGAATCACTGCATAGATATGAGATTTTATTTCCAAAGCATTTAATATAATGATGTTTTGTCATCCTTTACAACCCCATGGGAAAGGTTTGAATATTATCCCATATTGGGTAGGTTAAAGGGAGCCACATTAACTCAAGAAATTTCTCAATGTTGGCAAAGAAGCCAGTTAACTGAACTGGAATAGCCGATCCCTGCATTATGACTGTTCTAATGCACACACATTTTAAGAATATTTCTTGACAAAAATGGGTGATGAGTGACATATGTTGAACATTACCATTTTTTATGTATTTTTATATCAAGCAAAAAATAGCTGAGCAAATTACTAGAAGTCTGATTTTTTACATAGTGCTTGCCTAGGATAATTTCTGTTTCTCAGAAAATAGCTTGAACTATATAGGGGCAACACAGTTACATTTTAAAAAATCATTTTCAATAAAATCGCAACACACAGCACTTGATATACTTTTGATATTTTCTGTCACATGAAATAAATTCCAGAAATAAGCACAAGCTTATCTAAGAGGAACAAGTATCAATTCAGTGTATAAATTTGATATTGCTATTAGTCTATTAAGTACAGTAATTATATTTTATAAATCACAAACTGGCATATGATATGGTAAATATAGTAAGAACAATAGACCAAATATTTAAAATCTGAGCAATCTCAGAAAATTTGGATGAACTTTTCACTGTACCATTAAATGTGAAGAAAATATTTGATGACTTGAACATACTTGAGCATTCTGTTAATACTGAGTTGATTACATCTTTTCAGTTCTTGGTCCATATTTTTCTTACAAGCCTAAAATTACTATTAGTAAAGGCAATTCAACTTAACGTTCTTGAGTATTAAATATTGTTTCAGCATAATACAGTATCAATTTTTTCCAAGACAAACTGCAAGGACTGTATCTATAAAGGCATTGGAAAATTGTACATTGAATACTATCAGTCTAAGAAGACATAGTGGAAATCAGACAGGAACACCTTTTTTTCTCAATTTAAAAATTTGAAAACATATTTTGTCTTTTCTCTGATTTATGTGCTTTTATGGATTCTGTGTTTTAGATACTGCCAGATACTTCATTATTTGCTTGATTTGAAAGAAAAGTTGAAGGAATTCAGGAATTACAGTATCTGGAAAAACTTGCTGAACACTTACTACATGCCAGTTTCAGTGCTCAGACCCAGAAAAAGAACAAACAGCTAAACCAGCAGCTAAGGAAACAGACGAGCAAGAAGGTAGGTGCAATTCAACATGGCAAAGGTTCCATGGGCAAACACTACACATCAGGAGCTAAGGTGCAGCTGCCTGCCCTCCTCCCACAGCCCATAGGGGTTGAGCAACATCACCCAGTTGGATGTCTTCCTCACAGCATTGCTGCTCAGGGATTCAACTTTCAAAGTTTCATGGAAAGATATTGCTTAGGATTTAATAGAATGCAGCAGATTGCTCCATTCTATGTGATTTCCTTATAATGGTAAAGAGGGGAAAAAACAGATTCTAGTGGGGGCCACTCTCTGTGCAGATTTTGCATATTGTCCACTATCTGGGGGGGTTTCCGCCCACATCCCAAAGATATGCATGTGAGGTTCTTTGGTGTCTACATTGCCCATTGAGTGGGGTATGTGTGTGAGTGCACTCAGAGAGTCTGCTGCCCAGGGCTGATTCCTCCCTTGCAGCCTGAGCTACCAGCTTTTCATGACCCTGGACTGGAAAAAGCAGGTTGGAAAGGAATGAAAGAATGCAAATGATTTTTTAATATTAGGAGTATTGTGTGATTTATTTAGAAGTTGTGTGATGTTTTGTGACCAGAAATCTGCCATAGAAATTTAAATTTTTTTTTAAGATTTATTTATTTATACAAGAGCTGGGGTACAGACCAGAGGCATGGGAGGGTGAGAGAATTCACCAGAGACAGAGCAGGGAGCAGAACAGGCAGACGGACCGAAAACACTGCTGAGGGGAGCAGTGGGCAAGACAGGAGAGGTCCACCATGCCATGTGGGTATCTCTCCCGGCCAGGAATTGAACCCGTGCTGCAGAAGCGCTGCACTCAACCTGCTGTGCTGCTGGGGAGGCCCAGAAATTTAATTCTTACATCAGTTAATCTCTGATAAAATTGGTTTCATTATATACATCTTTTCCCTTAAAGGTGCTGTTTCCAATAACCCATCCACCACACTAAGTAAGGAATTATTGTATATGTAAGAGCTGAAAATACACTTTGTAAAGATAAAGATAAGGTAGTTGTCTTGAGGATAAATCTTATGTCACCTAGCTTGCTTCTTATAGTGACCTGATTCTGCTTAATAAGGTTTTAATGTCAAGTCTTCAGAGTGGACACAGGACAGCACAGGAAAGCAGGCATTGCTTGGTAAACTACACATTAAGTAATATACGCTGTTCTTTCAGGGGGAAGATAGATGTTGATTAGGAACTTAAAAGAAGGTATTCACATATTCTGAGCATTTGATATTGACCAAGTTACTAACCTTTTTTTACCTTATTTCAAAATCCTCATCTGCATTATGAGACATAATAGCATCAAATTCACAGGGTTGTTGTGAGGATTAAATGAGATGGTTCATGTAAAGTACTTGGGACATTGGCCTGCTACATAGTGCTATTTTATTTTAAGCCAAAATATAAACAAGGCCTGAAGTACGGATGTTATTAAAAAATAAAAGATGCAATTTCAATAACTTGAGGAAAATGCAGAATTTGCATTGAGTTCTCCCTTTATTCTTATCATGTATTATTCATTAGTTAAGAAAAGTATCTGTTAGGGTTTCCCTTGGTGGCGCAGGTGGTTGAGCGCAGCGCTGTGAAGCTGTCCGCAGCCTCTGCAGCACCGGTTCGATCCCGGCCAGCAGGTAAGGGTCCCACATGATATGGCAGACCTCTTCTGTCTCACCCGTTGCTCCCCTCAGCAAAGTATTTCAGTCAGTCTGCCTGTTCTGTTCCCTGCTCTGTCTCTGGTGAATCCTCTCACCCTCCCGTTAATCTGGCCTTTACCCCTGTTCTTGTGTAAATAAATAAATAAAAATCTTAAAAAAAAAAAAAAAAAGTATCTGTTAGCGATTCAGACTGAAGTATTTGTGGATGAAATGATGATAGTTGGGAAGTGTTTAAAAATAGCCCAGTGGTGGAGGAAGGCAGGAGAAGGAGGTGTGGAAGTGAAGCAAGATTAGCCATATGTTGATGATTGTTGATGCCGGTGCTAGACACGAAACTTCCTTAGACAAGTGTCTGCTCTGCTTTATGTTCAAACCCAAAACAAAAGTTTGAAAAAGTAATAGTAAAGCCAGAATTTGTAAGTACTATCTTTTCCTATATATAAATTGTCTGATGGGGAATTAAATGTCCAGGTTTGTTTTTTTTTCAAGTCGGCAAGCATAATTTATGTTAACCTGCAGCAGAAACAGTATTGCTACAGCAACTCTTCACACAGTCAATAATTATGGAATCAAAATGACAGCAGTCTTTTTTTTTTTTAGGAGATGACCTAAGTCTCAGAGGGAGAAACCCATCCAAAAGGTCCCTCCCAACCAGCCTCCATCCTAACAGAGCCTCCACCCACCGCCTACCAAGAGGGACAGAGGGGTGTAGACTCTGAGAGAATTTGGAGCCCAGCAGATTAGGGCATGAGGAGTGTCCAGTGCGGTGTTCTTACTCTGGTCACTGGACCTCCTGGGAAGGCCCCTGAGCCCAAATGAGGGACACTGATGGACAAGCAACAAGAGCTCCTTATCAGCAAGACAGGCCCTTGGTGAACATCTGTTTCTCTCCTTTTATGCTCTTTCCCAACATGTGCTACTGATCAGTGACAAGAAATGGAGCCCAGTCCCGGCTTCCTGCACATGGGACCCTGTTTCCATAGAGGCTGGCTGTGCTGGCAGAATCATAAGAAAACCTCATGTGGCCGGGGATTTCTGGGCATCATTAAGCCCATGCCCCTGCCTTCAGAGACTTTCTCTAAATCATTCCTTATGATGACTTGAACAGCTACACGAGGGCAGAGGGACCCCAAACAAGAGGCATAGGGGTTAATTCCACAGTGCAAACAGGACCTCTTGGCTTTGCTCCTAGAGGGGTTGGCTAGGGTGCCCACTCCATGACATGTGGCTGTATCAAGCTGGGTTGGTCATTTACTTTCTGTGCATTCATTTTCCTTCTTGAAAAGTGTTTCCCTCACCAGCACCTAATCTATGATAAAGCAGCTCTAATCATAAAATGGAGAAAGGACAGTCTCTTTAGAAAGTGTTGCTGTGACTATTGGAAAGCCACACATCAAAGAATAAAATTGGATCACTTGCTAACTCCATACACAAAAATACACTCCAAATGGATGAAAGATGTCGATATTAGACATGCAACATAGAAGGAAACATTGGGGATACATCCCGTGATATCAAATTTATAAAAATATAAAGATATTTTTGATATTTCCCCTATGGCGGGAATTTTAAAAAACAAACAATTGTAGTTACCTCAAGTTTAAAGGCTTCTGTATAGAGAAAGAAAGAAAAAAGATGATTAAAAAGACATTAAGTGGGAGAAAATATTTAGATGGTATATAACTCATAAGGGATTATTAGTATCTAATATATATTTAAAAACCAATGCAATACAACCATAAAAAATAAACAACCCAATTAATAAATAGGCAGCAGATATGAATAGAAAATTCACCAGAGGATATCCACAGGAACAACAGACATATCAAAAAATGAATGAGGATCACTGTTCCTAATAACATAGATGCAAGTTAAAACCACCATTCGATGACACATCCCACCCATGTGAAGGCACACAATAAAATATCTCCAGCCACAAGTGTTACAGAGGATGCGGAAAAAAAGAACCCTATTATACTGTTGGTGGGAATGTAAATTGATGCATCCTTATGAAAAGCAATTTGGATTTACCTTAAAAAACAAAAAATGGAAATGGTGTACAACCTAGCAATGACACTCTTGTGCATATCCAAAGTACATAAAACATCTACACAAAAACTCGTATGTTCCACAATGTACACAACAGTATTATTTACCATAGCTCAGACTTGGAAGCAGCATAACTGTCCACCAGATATTTATACAGCAGACAACTGGATGTGTAAAACTCTTAACCAGTGGACACCAGCAAACATCTGACGGCTCTGAACTTAAGGCGGGGAAGGTGGGTGGGGAAGGAAAGGGATGAAGAACATAAGGGATGGTGGTTGGGAAAAATAAATTTTAAAAATGCTCCCATCAAAGGTGTAATGAGACGGAAACAAGATAAAATATGAGAAAGTGCATTGAAGACTGCGGATGGGGTACGGACAAAGTCACTGAAGTCATTGCTTTTTTTGTCCTTTTCCTTCATCAGTCTCTTCCTACCACCCTACCTTTTTCTCTCCCTCATTCTTTTCCACTTTCTCTCCTCCCTTCTTTTTCACAAATTCCACAAACCAGACTCAGTTTTTTGTTTTGTGTTTTTTTAGTGTATACCCTGGGCACAATCTCACATTTTCAACAATTAGTTTATTTTTTAGATTTTGGGGCATTGTCAGCAAGCACCTAGTATTATATTGTACACTAGCGCTTAGGGTCATCCTCCACCAAATTCCCTGAGAGCACCTATTACCTAACTTACAGCACTGTCGTTGCCCTCCTGTCACCTATTTATGGCAAATGGGTGGAAATCTCCTGCCCTAGAGCCCTGTGGGTGGCAGATGGAGACCAAACTCCTCACCCTTGTCCCCCACCCATAGCACAGGGCATAGAATAAGCTATTCTGCTCATACTAGAGTCTTCTTTTTAAAAAACTTTCATTATATTCTTTATTTGTTTCCATGATGTCTCTGACTACAATGCTTGATGAGCCTTAAGAGTCAGTGTGACTTTAAAACCACAGAAGAGGTGGGCTGTGTGGACCAACAATTTTTCTCTTTTGGCAAGGGGATAAGTATTCCAATTTGTGCTCTTAGGCCTCATTAACACACTTATACTATTTTATTCTTCTTTGGATAGATCACATTAATAAATCAAGCATGTGTAGGGAGGAATTTCTCCTCACAGGGGAACTCACTCATCCTTGAAAGAATATAAGTTTTTTGTTTTTTTGTTTTTTTTTTTTAACATTTGCTTGGGGGAAATGCTGTGGTAGCATTAATAGACAATAGAATTTTAATTATGAATCTAATATATTGTATCACAAAACCTGGCAATTTTAATGATAAAATACTGTGATTACACAAAGCATTTTTAGAAATAATAAAACTCTGCTGAGTAGGTTCATGAACCACATTAAGATTCAATTTCAGAGAGGGCGGAGCAACATGGTGGCGAGGAGACGCTGCGAGTAAGATCTCCCATTAAAAAAAGTTAATAGGGAGGAAAAGCGGCAGGTCCCAGTGAGAACCGGGACACGGAAGATAAACGGGTGACGCCAGCAAACTGCCTGAAGAAGAAAGTGGCCATAAAAGAGGACCAGAAGGGAGGAAAGTGCAGAACCCTGCTCCCCTCCCCCGCCCACAGAGGCGGCACTCTCCGACCAGCAGAGAGGAGGGAAACAACAAACCAAAACAACCAACAAGAACAAACGACGCAGCAAGCGGGACTGTGAGTGGAAAGGAACTATTGCAGCCACCACACCCCGTGAACGGGAGCTGTGGAGAACCCTGCAGGATTCGCCACGGCGGTGAGCGAACGGCTCCGGCACCATTAGAGAAGAACAAAGACCATCGGAGGAGACCCGCACACAGCCCCGGGCCGGCCGGTCAGCTTGCGCGGAAAAGCGGTGCGCTTGGCGCGCTTGAAAAGCAAACGTGGAGCGGGATCGCCGCTGCCCAGGTCCCCGCGCCTGCGACCTAGGCTTGCGGGGAGACGCTCGGAGGCCCTCACTGGGGTGAAAGTCCCTCCCTGAGTGAGCAGGAACCAGGTGCCCAGGCGCGGGAGCGGGTGCAAAAGGCGCCATTCCCGCGCCACTGAACTGGGCTACAGCCCGCGTCCTGGACCTGAGGGCTTTGAACTGAGACCCGGGGCACAAAGTTCGGGGCGTCGGTTCTCCAGGACGGTGGGGCACAAGGCAGACACAGCACCCCAAAGCCGTTGAGGTTTACCCTACCATTCCCGCTCTGTTCCCTGTCCCACGGGGTGGGGGGGGCGAAAAACAGCCCCCCAAGGACAATAGGAGAGATCTCTGGCGCCACCTAGCGACCAGAAAAAAAAAAAGTCACTAACACCCCATAGAACAGGGAAATTTCTTAAGTCTGCTTGAAAAGGGCAGAAGGTTCCCGGAGGAGACAGTGGCCAGCTGGGAAGTTAGCCCACACCAGGCCCCTTCCAACCAGCAGTCTGAGCCCACAGAGGGAACAGGCACCCACGGCCGGGGCAGACTGGGCGCGCAGAAGAGTGTGCCTGAGACCGGATGCTCAGGGACTGAGTCCTGCGTTGCCATTTTAGAACAGGGACATTTCTTCAGTAAAGTCTTCCTGAAACCAGCAGAAAGCTCCCTCGGAAGCCAGAGATGGCTCCTGGAGGAGCCAGAGGGGAGCGGAGAAGTTCACCTAAGATGCCGGCCAGTCCGAGCAACACAGTGTCCCCATGCATACGACAAATTAGAAAACAGACAGTAGGGAGTAGAAGAACCACATGCAACCTAGCAACTCCTCAGGAAAAAAGCACACCACAAAAAGAAAACCACCCCCCAGATTGCAATGACAGTAACTTGGAAGAACTTCTGAGCCTTCCAGAAAGAGAATTTAAAATTGCCGTGATTAAAAAAATGACAGAACTCATAAAGGAAAACAATGATCAGAAGAAGGAAATTGAGTCCCTAAAGAGGGAAGCAAAAGAAACGCAGGAGATCAAAGAATTAATGGAGGAACTAAAGAACTCTGGGAAAGGCAATGAGCAGAATAGATGAAATGGAAGAACGAATAAGTACTCTTGAAGACACAGATATAAAAAGAACCAAAACAGAAAAGGAAAGAGAAGTACGAAGGAAAAAGAACGAAAAAAGACTTCGGGAACTATCTGACTCCATGAGGAAAGGAAATATAAGAGTTATAGGAATTCCAGAAGGAGAGGAGAGAGATGTAGGAACAGAGAAAATATTCCAGGAGATAATTGAAGAGAACTTCCCAAACGCGAAGAAGGAGCTGAAAATTGATATACAAGAAGCAAGAAGAACACCAAACTTCCACAACGAAAGGAAAAATACAGCAAGACACATAAAAGTAAAGCTCCCAAGAATCCAAGACAAGGAAAAAATAATGAAACTAACAAGAGGGAAGAAACAGATAACATTCAAAGGAAAACCAATCAGGCTGACATCAGACTTCTCTGAAGAAACACTACGGGCAAGGAGAGAGTGGAGGGACATAGTCAACAGACTCCAAGAAAACAGATGCCAAACAAGAATACTCTATCCCGCAAAGCTCTCCTTCCTCTATGAAGAAAGAATAAGGACCTTCCCAGACAAAGAGAAACTCCGGAATTTCCTTACGACTAAACCCCCACTCCAAAAAATACTACAAGGAATCCTAAAGCCAGAACCTCAGAAGGACGAATAACAACGAAAGAAGGCCAAAAAAAAAAAAAAAGTTATTAAAAGAATAAATAAAATCAAAGGAAAGACAAACACAATGGCAAATACAAATGCTAACATATCAATATTAACTCTAAATGTAAATGGACTAAACTCTTCAATAAAAAGACACAGAGTTGCAGCCTGGATTAAGAAACAAAACCCAACCTTTTGCTATCTCCAGGAAACACATTTAGCTACAAAAGATAAAAATAGGCTCAAAGTTAAAGGATGGAAAACAATCCTACAAGCAAATGGACCAAAAAAGAAAGCAGGAACAGCTATACTTATATCAGATAAAACAGACTTCAAACTCAAAAAAATAAAAAGAGACCCCAATGGTCACTACATCATGATCAAGGGGACAATACTTCAAGAAGAAATAACACTCATTAACATATACTCACCAAACGAAGGAGCACCAAAATATATCAGACAACTGTTATCCTCTCTGAAAACAGACATCAGAGAAAACACATATGTAGTGGGAGACTTCAACACACCACTATCAACAATGAATAGATCAACAAGACAAAAAATAAGTAAAAAAACTAAAGCTCTAAATAAGGACCTAGAGCATTTGGGCTTAACAGACATCTATAGAACACTAAACCCCAAAAAAACGGAGTACACATTTTTCTCAAGCGCACATGGATCATTCTCCAGGATTGATCACATACTGGGGCACAAGACAAACATCAACAGATACACAAAGATTGAAATCACATCAACCATCTTTTCTGACCATGAAGGCATCAAACTAGAAATAAACCATAAAAACAAGGTAAGGAACTTTCCTACCTCATGGAGATTAAAAACCACACTACTGGAAGACCACTGGACTAATGAGGAGATCAAAGAAGAAATTAAAAAATTCTTTGAATTGAATGACAAGGAGGACACCAATATCCTAAATGTATGGGATGCAGCAAAAGCAGTAATAAGAGGAAAATATATAGCAATAGAAGCTCACATCAAGAAACAAGAAAGAACTCAAAGAAACAACCTAATCTCGAAGCTCAAAGATCTAGAAAAAGAACAACAAAAAAAAAACCCAAAACCAGTAGAAGAAAAGAAATAATAAAAACCAAAGCAGAAATAAATGAAATTGAAACTAAAAAAACAATCCAAAAGATCAATGAAACGAAGAGCTGGTTCTTTGAAAAAATCAATAAAATAGACAAACCCCTAGCCAGGCTCACAAAGGAAAAAAGGGAGAAAGCACAAATAAACAGGATCACAAATGAAAGAGGAGAAATCACAACGGACACAGCAGAAATCAAAAGAATAATCAGTAACTACTATGAACAGTTATATGGAAACAAGTTCAACAATCTAGAGGAGATGGACAAATTCCTACAACTCTACAATCACCCAAAGCTAGATAAAGAAGAAATAGAACACCTAAACAGACCAATTACAATTAGCGAAATTGAAATGGTAATCAAAAACCTCCCCAAAAACAAAAGCCCAGGACCTGATGGATTTACAAATGAATTCTACCAAACATTCAGAGACGAATTAGTGCCTATCCTTCACAAACTCTTTCAAAAAATTGAGAAGGAAGGGACAATACCAAACACGTTCTATGAAGCCAACATTACACTAATACCAAAACCAAACAAGGACAACACAAAAAAGGAAAACTACAGGCCAATCTCCCTAATGAACACTGATGCAAAAATCCTCAATAAAATTTTAGCTATCAGAATCCAACAATGTGTCCATAAGATAATTCACCACGACCAAGTAGGATTCATTCCAGGAACACAAGGATGGTTCAACATCCGAAAATCAATCAACGTTATCCAACACATCAACAAAAAGAAATATAAAAACCATATGATAATATCAATAGATGCTGAGAAAGCTTTCGACAAAGTGCAACACCCATTCATGATAAAAGCCCTTGAAATTCTTGGGATACAAGGAACATACCTCAACATCATAAAGGCCATATACGACAAGCCAACAGCCAGTATCATTCTCAATGGTGAAAAGCTGAAAGCAATTCCATTAAGATCTGGAACAAAACAAGGATGTCCACTCTCACCACTGCTCTTCAATATAATACTGGAAGTCCTAGCCAGAGCAATAAGACAAGAGAAAGACATCCAAGGAATCCAAATAGGAAAAGAAGAAGTCAAACTATCACTATTTGCAGATGATATGATAATATACATAGAGAACCCCAAAAACTCCACAGAAAAACTAATTCAACTCATCAATCAGTTCAGTAAAGTGGCAGGATACAAAATCAACACGCAAAAGTCAGTAGCCTTCCTATACACAAACAATAAATCTGAAGAAGAAGAAATCAAAAAAACCATCCCTTTTATTATTGAAACAAAAAAAATCAAATATTTGGGAATAAATCTAACAAAAGAGGTAAAGGACCTATACAAAGAAAACTATAAAACACTGTTAAAAGAAATAGAAGAAGACACAAAGAAATGGAAAGACATCCCCTGCTCATGGATTGGAAGAATAAACATTATTAAAATGGCCATCCTACCAAAAGCAATCTACAGATTCAATGCTATTCCAATCAAAATTTCAATGTCATTCTTCAAAGAAATAGAACAATTATTGATGAAATTCATATGGAATCACAAAAAACCCCGAATAGCCAAAGCTCTCCTGAAAAAAAAGAAGGGAATGGAGGCATCACATTCCCAGACTTCAAACTCTACTACAAAGCCATAATCATCAAAACTGCATGGTATTGGAACAAGAACAGACACACAGACCAATGGAATCGAATAGAAAATCCAGAAATAAACCCACAGATTTATGGTCAACTAATCTTTGACAAAGGAGCAAAGACTATGCATTGGAGCAAAGAAAGTTTGTTCAATAAATGGTGCTGGGAAAACTGGGTCGCTACATGCAAAAGAATGAAGCTTGACCACTACCTCACACCATACACAAAAATCAACTCAAAATGGATTAAAGAACTAGACATAAGACCTGAAACCATAAAATATATAGAAGGAAATATAGGCGAAACACTACGTGATTTTCACATCAAAGACATCTTTACAGACACATCACCCAAAGCAGTGATAGTGAAGGCAAAGATAAACAGCTGGGATTACATCAAATTAAAGAGCTTCTGTACAGCAAAGATAACAAACAATAACAAAATAACAAATAACAAATAACAACAATAACAAAAACAAAGAGAAACCCCACCAACTGGGAGAACATTTGCACACAACACTAATGATAAAGGACTGATCACAAAAATCTGCAAAGAGCTGATGAGACTCAACAACAACAACAAAGAAAATAATCCCGTCAAAAAATGGGCAGAAGAGCTAAAAAGAAACTTCTCTGAAGAGGAAATGCAAATGGCCAACAGGCATATGAAAAAATGTTCAACATCACTTGTAATCAGGGAAATGCAAATCAAAACTATCATGAGATACCATCTTACACCAGTGAGAATGGCACATATTAAAAAAACTAGCAACAACAAGTGTTGGCTAGGGTGTGGAGATAAAGGAACTCTTCTGCACTGTTGGTGGGAGTGCAAACGGGTCCAGCCACTATGGAGAGCTGTGTGGAGATTTCTGGACCTACTAAACATAGAGCTTCCATATGATCCAGCAATTCCACTCCTAGGTATTTACCCAAAGGACACAGAAACATCAATTCCAAAGAACACCTGCACCCCTATGTTTATAGCAGCACGATTTACAATAGCTAAGCTTTGGAAACTGCCCAAATGCCCAAAAATAGATGACTGGATTAAGAAGATGTGGTACATATATACCATGGAATATTACTCAGCATTCAAAAAAGATAAACACATGCAATTTGCAGCAATATGGATGGTGCTGGAAGGGATCATGCTCAGCGAAATAAGCCAAAAAGAAAAAGAAAAATACCGGATGGTCTCACTCATAGCAGGAATCTAGAAAACTTAAATAAGGGACCAGAAAAATGAGTAACTATAAGAAAGCGAAAATCAAAATCAACAAAAAACTATGAACCAGAGACACTTTTTGGGGGGTGAGGGGCAGGAGGGGAGGGATTGGGGTCAGAATGGGGGGGTTGCAATTGTATGGGGAATATAAAAATAAAATTTATTATTTGTTTAAAAATAAATAAATAAATCTTAAAAAAAAGATTCAATTTCAGCTCTTGTTACTAATATCAAATAATATGGGTAAGCTGGTTATTTTAAAACGTATTAAATGTAATTTGACTTGGTATCATCAGAAATAATATTGAGAGACATTCTGTCATTGTGATCCTGCATCTTGCCCTGGATCCTGACCTGTATGTTTCCAATCATGAACGATTTATATAGCACTTTCATTTTTATTGTGTGTTATCTTGACTTCCTGATAGACACTTGCTGTGTTTTGCTTCCCACTGACCTTGGTCTTGTCTATTTAATAGACCCAGGGCCAAATCTGGAGTGAAGGGCTGAGCACCAAGTCCAGGCAGAGCAGGGGACATGGGGGTAGGGTCCCCAGTCAGCCTCCTGACACTGCTGCATCGCTCCAAGTTCTTTCTCCCACAGATCTCTTAACCTACTACCACTCGGGCAGGCCAACTCACATTTAAGTCACAAATATTGTTTTGTCATGCCACGTGAGTTAAGATTTTTCCAACAAAATTTTGTTCCACTCCTGGCCAGATTATGAAACCCTGATTGCTAGGTTCCCTGAAACTGCAGCAAGGCATCTGCATTACTGTAACTCTTTGATTTATTCATGAATACAGTTCAGGGAGTGTTTGGTAAACATGATAAAATAATCACATGCCTCCTAGGAGCTTTCGCCTTCCTGAGTACATGCAACCTGCCCTGGATGAACATGAAAAATGCAGAAGGTGGGCCTCCCCTGTGGCGCAGCAGGTTGAGCACAGCACTGTGAAGCTGTCCACAGTCTCTGCAGCACGGGTTCGACTCCTGGCTGGCCAGGGAGATTCCCACATGGCAAGGCAGACCTCTCCTGTGGCGCCTGCCACTCCCCTCAGCAGTGCTTTCAGTCTGTCTGCCTGTCTGCTTCCCACTCTGTCTCTGGTGAATCCTCTCACCCTCCCGCATCTCTGGCCAGTACCCCAGCTATTGTATAAATAAAAAATAAATCTTTTTTTAAAAAAAGAAAAATGCAGAAGGCACATGAAATATTAGAGCAGAATGCAAGACCTTAAATGGTCAACTGTATGGTACAGAGAACGCTTGTCAAGGAGGATGGGGACACACTGAGATGGGAATGTAAAAGCACTTTTTGGGCAAGAAAACAGCCTGTGCAGAGGCCTGGAAGCAGGGTGCCTTGTGAGCATTTGCTCTGAGGGAGGCACAAAAATGTGGGGGTGGGGGGGAACTGGGCTCACTGGGAATGGCCTTCAATTCCTAGGTTTTGACTTAAGTCACTAAGCAAACGTTGAAGGTATTGGGTGGAGGTTGTCTCCAGAAACACATTGCATACGTTGAATTAAAAAAAAAAAAAAAAAAAAAAAAACAGAGTTGCCATTGTCCATGCCCTGTGTTGCATGCTGCCTTTTACTTAACTGTATATTATCAACATTTTCAATGTTCTCCACTAGAGCAATTTTTGATTACAAGTTTACTAATCATTCAAACATTCCCTTGTATTGGGTATATAGATTTTTCTGTAATCTTTTATTAGTATAAATTAGTATGATGCTGAGCAACTTTGCACATAAAACCTTTCCTTCTATTCAAAAGTAGTTCTGTGTTAAAATATGTTCCTAGCTGTCACACCAACAATATATGGCAATTATTAGTTTCCTTACTAATAAGACTACCTGGTGGGTAAAAATTCCTATCCTCTACTTTTAATTCATATTCCTTTGATAATTAAGGAAATCTAATTGGTCACCATTTTTTTCAACAGGTAATCTTGGGGAAATAGGTAAATTTATAAAGAAATTTAGTGAACAGATAGAGAACAACAATTTGGCATTTTACACACCAGTAAATCTGTGGATGTGTTAACCAGTTTAGACTCGGCTAAAGGTCATTTTTGAAGCTATTAGTATTATTTTAAACCCAATATGTGTTTTTAAAGGTTAAATTGTTCTTTGGCAGAAAGAAAGAAAGACAAACTAGTAAGTTATATCTACAGACATATTTAGATAATGAGACCAAGTAGCCATGACTTAGATACCTGAGTAATGTATGTGTAAAGCAGTGTCTGAGTATCTGAAAACTCGCCTATTCTACTAATAGAGGCTCAGGCTCAGCTTCTTTTTATTGACCTCAGGAAATGTCTGGAACCATCTCATTGGAGGGGAACCCTGAGCTCCAGTGGTTTTAAAACAGTGGCTTCTCTGAGTCAACCCACACAGGAAAGCTGTGCTTTCCAACTCATTTGGACAAACTCCCAAATCGATTTACAACTGGATTCATGAAAAGCTCATAGTAACATTACTGTTGAATCCACTTCACAGGTAAGTTCTAAGAGGGAAATTTTTGCCCTTCCAGCTGCCTAAGGACAGCACCCTGCTCTTAAAAGAGTTGTATGAAATGTTTGTAAAATCAAACTGGTTCTCATGGAAATAATTGTTACCACTGACCTCAGATGGAGCAGGCGCCTGAGGTCTGATGACTCTACCACAAGAGTTCTGGTGGTAAGAGAACCAAACCCTTCTAGGGTTGCTTCCCAGGGAGTGACAGCGACACAACCAGAGGCCAGCAAGGGAACACTAACATTAGAATACCCAGCAGACCAGCACAGAGTTGGCCCCTGGCAGCACACCCATTAAAAACCAGACACAGCCTCTTTGGGACTATGTTGAGGCCACTGGTTGAGCCACAGGCAATCAAAGCCCTTGGAGTCCATAGGGAGAAAAAGTCCGTAGCCCTTGGTGCTGAGATCAGACCAGTCAAAGAGAAATGTACATGGGTTTCGCTGCTTGCTGGTACAACTCTTCCGGAGTTGTTGTGCAGCCCACACCCAGCGCAACCAATGCATCTGTCCTGTAGTCCTAAGTTCAGTGCCATCTAATATCCCTGGGAATGGCAGGTAGTTCTTTAAAACCAGTTTTAGAAATGGCTGTCAGAATTCTAGATGGGACGCCAAACTAGAACACAAAGACAATTACTCATTTAAGTCCGGTCATAGTAAAGCAAAGTCGGGACAAGGTTTAACCTCACGGTCACGGTCATTTGTTCTTACACCCAAGCCTCTGGTGTGCTATTTTGGGTGACCTCCTTATGCAGAAGAAGAGAGAACATTTTGCTGAAACCTTCTGTGTGGAAAGTCAGTCTTACTCAACAGACCCTCCTTGATTTAACTATTGTCTCAGGTATGTACAGTCAACAATTAGAGCAGCGAGCAAAGGACTGAGAGGAGGGGGAATCTCTCCAATATATTTTGTCTTGGGGTGTGGGGACTGCTCATTTTGAGGACTTACTGTTCTCTTCATGCTCCTGAAACTGGACACCACTCTGGTGAGGGAAGCTTATGGAGAGCTGGGACAAAACAAAGAAAAGGATAATTAATCAGGTCGTTACTTGGCATGCAGCCACAGCTTCCTTGGCAACATGGATCCTCCAGCAGTCAGCAATCAGACTACAGGCAACTTTCAATTATCAACGCTATTGGAGGAGGCAGTGAGGTGGATAATCCAAAACAGCAGATAATCCCTCAAAATCATTTAATTTATCCTTTGAATGGCTTTCACTTGCACATACACACAGATGACTCTTTCCTTCCTCTTCATGTTCTGCTTAGGCCAAAAATAAAATTCATGTGCATTCCTTGAAAATATACTGGTAGATAAGGTGAAGTGAAGGGAGACAGTCCTGAGAGTAAACATTTTTTGTGGGCCATCCACTGTGGATAATAAAGGTTTTAATATATTGACTTCATAGACTCATAGCACTAGAAGGAACTGGGAAATCATTCAATTGGAACCCTTTGCTTAGAAAATGCAAAACTAAGTCTGGAGGAAGTTCCTAACACCCTGTGACAGCAAAATGCTGGTAGACTGTCATATTTCATTAACAAGACTTCTTTTGCTATTGATGCTTTCTTTTACCAGTCATAGGAACTAAGGTATAGTCTTGTCAAGAATTTTTCCTATGTAGTATGATACTAAAGTGCTAAACCCAGGTCTCAATTCTGGCAGTTGGCTAGAATTGTCGAAGGAGCATTAAAAAATCCCTAACTAATTAAATTAGAACATTATTGGCAGGAATGTAGAAGACACAGAAGCTTAGTTCATCTCATGAGTTTCATCTTTTGCTCGTTTCCCAAGTTTCTAAGTATTGGTTTGTAAAGCTTTTAAAGGATCAAAACAGGGGTAAGGAGAGCACAAGAGACCATAGTAATAGTTCACGGGTGAATGGGTGGTGGGAATTTCACGGGGACTATAATCAAGATGAAAATGCATACATTGCACAAAAATGAAAAATGAGGTAAAAAATATATAAAATAAAATAATAATTAAAAATTAATTAAAAAAAGTAAAACTTAGTAAACTGTGTATATATTCTGAGTAAAGGTGGCAAGGGGTATTCCATTTCAAAAACTGGCAAATATAACTTTTTTAAAAAGTTCTTTAGTTGTGAACATATGGTCTAGACAAAGCTAAGTTTTATAGGCTTGTTGAGGTCAAATTCCTATGAGAGCCCTGACTTATTCCCTTACTTCCCAAGTTGTTTTGCCCTCTTTAATTCAACTTAAATCAAGGATCAAAGAGCACTGCCAGCCAGAATAATCCAAATAAGAGTAGATTTTTTTTTAATTATTTCTAAAAATGCACCAATTTTCCCCTGAAATTAGTGTTAGACCAATAGTTATTTTGCAGCTGGATTTCAAGTTTGTGATAGAAGAGGCTTCTTCTAGTCAAATCATTCATTGTCCTCTCAGTTAAAAACATGTTTAATAATAAAATGAATGAATGACCTCCAAACTTTGAATGAATGATCTCTAAACTTTGAAAACTGGGGAAATAACTCCAAACTAAAGAAAAATACTAGTTTCAGAAATCTAGTGTTTTGGTAACTATTTTTAAAAATGACTTTGTGTTCAGTTTCCTTCCACAATTCAAGTAAATTGTTCTATGGGTAATTTCCAGAGATCAACAGCATATTGCATTCTGCTGGACTAGTCACAAATCATTTCATCCCAAAGTACTCTATCATCTCTTACACCTGTTTTGTTTTGTTTTTTTTAAGGGTTCTTTGCCATCCAAAAATGTTGACTACATCTAATAAACGGATAAGGTTTGACACTTTTTTTTTTTTTTGCCAAAGTATACTAAAGATAGAAAATGGAATTTAGTCTTTTTTTTTAAATTCCCTAAACACATTCTGACATAGCCATATTACTATGGGTTGTAATACTATCTATTATTTCATCTTACCCTTTATGGAACACTTTACAAAGATAGCATTGGAGAAACAGGTGGCTCTGCAATAGCTGCTCTTCTTTTTTTTTTCCAGGGTTCAATTCTATTTATAATTTTTATCCACTCATCTTTATCATAGACACTGACCTATGCACTAGTTACAGGAATTTGTCCACAGTCTCTCAGAATTAGGAAGAGAGAACAGAAATGTCACTCCTGACCTTTCATACTAACCATTCATGAGCCCTGGAAACTTCTAGAGCGCAGAAGGATATTGATAGTAATTTTTAAGTCTCCCAAATGATTCTGTCAAGCAGGGTTGACAGAATCACTAGTAGGTTGTATATCCCAGGCCTAAACCATAGGCTTCACGTAATGATGTTTAATACAATGTACTTTTGAATGAATGACCTCCAAATATATCTCCAATTTTGCATACCAGGAGCTAAAATATCTGAATGACTGAGACACCAATATATGAAATACCAAACTTACTTTCTTTGAAAACTTTCCAACTATCCTCTGACAGGTATTATAAACTTTCCCAATGTGTGGCCCTTACCTATTCAACAGTTCCAACCAAATGGTGATGGAGACAGGGTAAGTCCATCAAAAGAAGCTGTTATTCTTGTAACAGGGTGGTCCCCAGGAAAGGGGGAGGTTCCCTGCCCCACCCAAGGGAGGGTGGAGCTGAGCAGGAAGAGGAGAAGCTGAAGAAGAGACTGAGGTAGGAAGCAGGATGGAGCCAGGAGACCTGGAGGAGGCGCATGGAGCCTAGAAACACGTGAAGAAACTGCGCTTGCCTTTTGGTCGTGGACGGGGTGACACAGATGTGGGTGAGACCCATGGGGAGGTGACCATGGCAGCTTTTATCTTGATGTTGATTTTGCTCTTTTCCTTCCGGGCTTGTCTGGTTGTTTCTGACCCTTTTCTGTGGGTCCCCACTGGAAGATGCTTTAGACTTGTGGCAGGCTTTGGGGCCTTGTTCTGGGCCAATCCCATTTGGATGGACTTTTACCCACGAGGGGACGGGTAACTTTGGGTGCTTCATTTAGAAACTAGATTCTTTGCCTTTCCTGTATTGTTTCCTAATTGTATTAAAGTTCCTTCCCACTAAAGTCTCATATGTTTTGTGTTGATGCGGCGGATGGCAGAACCCATTTTGAATAGGCAGGTTTGTGGGGTTTGGGCTGCCCCTCTCCCTGCCCTATAACATTCTGACCCTTCTTCACTCTCAAGTAAGCACTCCATTTTCACATCATTCAAAAAGAATCCATCATTTATGAATTAACATCCTGTAGCAGAAAACTCAGCTGATTTTCAGATGAAACACAGTGCCCTGATATGTCTCTTAAGTGTGTACATGATATGGACCCCAGCGCAGAAAGATACTCATGGCACACTGAAGTCCACCTTGTAGGTGTTCTGACTGTTCCAAAGCCCCATAATTGCTCATCAGACACCCAACTCCCAAATGGAGGTGAAATGTATCCAAGTGTCTTAGAGGAACAGTTAAGAAAAGACTACCATTTTCTTCATAGATTTTCGGTGGGTTTGCCTCAGAAAATCGATCCTGAGAACAAAGTGTAAAATATCTTAAAGTGAGAGTTCATTTCTCTCACTTTTCTCCTTTGGAAAATGGAAAGGTGTTATGACTATCTCTTGTCTATTCCTTATCAGTGCTACAGGTAAAAAGAGCAGGTTTGAAGAGATATTTTCCTTGAGTCACCCGGATTTTGGTTTTATGCTTCTCTCACAATAAGCTACCTGTTTTCTATTCACCGATCCGGTTTTAAAAACTCCAGCACTTTGCCAGGAGCTGTGCCAGGCTGCAGGGCACAGCCCTGAACAGACAACTCCCAGCTCTCTCCGGAGTAGAGGAAGCAGGGAGAGAAGACGACGAATAAACAAGCAAAATATGAGACGTTATCAGGTGGCGATAAGTGCTGTGACCAGAAACAAAGGAAGAGGATGGGAGATAATCGTAACAAGCAGCTCTGACCCCACACGTTACTTTGGGGCTGTCAAACATGACTCGACCACTTTCTTTCTGTCACCGCATCTGGTGTAGACGAACCACAGCCGCCTGCCCAGCGGACCTGAAGACCCAGTGGTCGCCCCCCTTCTCCGAGCAGGCACCCCGCCGGATAGTCCCAGTCCCGGCCTCTGATGACGGAACCACCCCGCACCCCCGACGGCCCCTGCTCCCCCGCCCTCTCCCCTTCTCTCTCCACAGCCTCCCTGGGCCGCGCGTTTCCCTCAGGGCTTCTGTCTGGCGCTCCGGGGAGGATTCGGCAGCCGCGGCTCAGTCCAGGCCCCGAGCGCGGGGGGCAGCGCCCACCCCCGCGCTCCCCGAATGCAGCTACTTCTGGGGAGCAAACGCCGTTATCGGGTCCGAAGGGAACGCGCGTCCCTGAGCTTTGAGAGAAGGAAGCAGCCGAGGAGACGGGGACGCGCGGCCGGAGACAGGTCTCCGCGGCTCCCTCTGAGGGGGAATGGGGGCCGGGTGTTTCCTCCTTCACGGAGTCGGAGTAGCCGCAGGCGGTCCCCGCCCCCCGCGGAGGGTGGCTGGGGCGGCCGCGCGCTCGGGGCGTCGGACAACAGCCCCTTCCCCGCAGACAAAGCCGCCTCCGTCCCCCGCCGCCCGGGGTGCCGCGCTCCACGGGGGCGAGAGCGGCTGCGCCCCGTCTGGCGGCCCCACCACAGCGGCTCCGGCCGCCCGGGCCGAGGGCGGCGCCCCCATCTCAGGGTCCCCCGCGTCTTGAAAACAATCTCGAGCCTCGCGGAGGAGGACGCGCCGGGGGGGACCGCGGGCGGGGACGCGGCGGCCGCCTCTGGAGCTGGTGGGGGCCGCGAGGCGACCCCGCGCTCGGCCGCGTCCAGCCGCGAGACGCGCAGCGGGCGGCCCCGCCGACCCCCCGGCTCCGCGGCCTCCCCAGCCCTCGCCCCGGCCGGCCCGGCGCGGGGCCGCAGCCCGGACGGGAAGTAGCGCCGGCCGCGCGGAGGGAAACGCCGGTGAGGGGGCCCCGCCGGGACGCGTCCGCGGGGACGTGGCGGCTCCCGCGCGCCCGCCGCTCCCCCGGGCGCTGCCACCAGGCCTGGCCGCGTCGCCGTGGCTCGTCCGAACCCGGGGAAACCCGGGGGCCGAGGGGCAGGCGCGTCCCGGGGCCTCCTCCCAAGCGCCGGGGCGGGGCGTCCCGAGCCCGGCGCCTCCGCCGTGGAGCACAAAGGTGGGCTCCGCTGACCGCGTGCGGGGACAGGCGCCCCCGTTTCCGGCGCGGGGTGAGCGCGCCCGGGCAGAGCAGAACGACACCCGCGGCCACGCGAGGGGAAATGAAAACGTCATGCTCGGGGGACAGTGACGCACGGGCTGCGGCTGGCGGTCCCGTGAGGAGACGGCGAGTGGTCGCCTGGGGGGACGCAGGGGAGCCCGAGGAGACCTTGGGGAGCGGTGGAGCAAGTTCTGGGCTTGACAGGAGGGGGAGTTACGGGATCCTCAGTCGCCACAGTTGGTCACTGTTGTCTTTAAACAGCTTGATTTTATCACATTGCAGTTACATCTCAAAAATGTTGCGGGACGTCTTTGCGGGCCAAGAGTTAAGGTAGTGGCTGGGGGTGATTGCGGGGAGGGGGGACACTGAGCACAAAATCTGAGCACGAATGTGGCGGCCTGTGAACTGAGGGGCTCCTCTTCCTCCCCCAAGAACCAGCGCGAGGGAAAGCGCAGATCCTAGAAGGCTGTACTCCACCCAGGTGTGCACCCCCCCAGGTTTGCACACTCCCACTCCCAGGACCCAATTTGGGGCTCTTAGAGACTGGCGGGGGGCGGGGGGCGGGGGCCCTCCCTGAGGTGGGAGGCTCTGGCTCCGCCCACCAGCCCAGAGCCAGGTGGAAACTGGAGGTTTCCCTGGCAGAAGACTGGGGAGACCGGGGACCACACTCGGGGCGGGCGCGGGCACTGGAGGCTCTTGAGGCAAACGTTCACGAAAAGGGCCAGAAGGCAGTAAGTGGCCAACACATAAACACCTCTCCGCTCCTCACTGACAGGGCTGGTCTCCACGCCGGTGGGTCTGCCTGGCTTGGCTGGAAGCTGTGCTTTGGAACTGAGCCACAACTGTACTTGGGAAGTTTGCAGCTCAGTGATGCACCCCACCCCACCCCCACCCCCCTTATTTGCTTCCCTTTGCATTTCCCCTTACCCTTGCTGCCCTGGGATTGCACTTCCTCATAAAATCTTAGCACTTACACTTGGCCTCAGGCTCTGCTTTCTAGGTAAAGCAGTTGGACTTGGGGCTGTGCTTTTCTGAAAATTTCATAGCCACAATGGCAAACAAATTAGAATTATTTTTGTTTCTGCCCTAAAATGCTATTTAAGAGACACTTAAATATATTTAGTAGTAGTGGGACAACAACTAAATATATACATTTGAATATGTGTTCCTCTGAAGTTGATAAAGATAAAAATTTGGTTTTCAGTGTATTGGCTAGTAGTAGTTTCCCTTCAAGAGTAAATTCCCAGGGCCTCCCCCGTGGCGCAGCGGGTTGAGTGCAGCGCTGTGAAGCCTTTCTAGAGCAGGTTCGATTTTGGCTGGCCAGGGAGAATCCCACATGGCGCGGCAGACCTCTCCTGTCGGGCCCGCTGCTCCCCTCAGCAGTGCATGTCGGTCCATCTGCCTGTTCTGCTCCCCACTCTGTCTCTGGTGAATCCTCTCACCCTCCCACGCCTCTGGCCTGTACCCCAGCTCTTGTATAAAAATAAAAATAAACCTTTAAAAAAAAAAAAAAAGAGTAAATTCCCAGAGCATAAGACTTTACATATTGTGAACATGTGAAGCTTGAGACACTTGAGAATATGTGGATACGAAACAAAATGAGTTCACTCAGGATCATAAAACTGTTAATTTGGGGTTGAGGGAAGGTTATGTTTTTGGCTCTTTCATAAAACCATGTTCAATCTTTCCCCAAATCCAATTGTTAGGGGGAAAGGATGTCCTGAGCTAATCCCATACAGGCTTTGTGGACTCCACCCCCACTCCAGACTAAAGCCATCAAGACATTGGGAAAGACAAATCCCATCACCACCAAAGGGAGGGTGGCTGGGACCTGAGGGTGGAGTTGGGCAGCCAGGTTGGATATAAAAACCAAACACGTGGGCCTCGGGGTCTCTCTGGCTCCGGATCGCTCGCCTCCTGGCTTCACCGCTCCTGGCTGGCTGTGAACTCTGAGAGCGCCATCCTGATCCTTGGGTAGGACTGGAGCTGTACATTTCCGCGGAACTGAGGGCGCTCATTTTGGGATTCCTGCCATCAGGGATGGGATTGACCTCATTGGATATAAACTTTGTCTCTCCAAAGAGCTTTTGTATCATCCTCCTTTGTCTCCCAGAGCTGTACATTTCCTCATGTAAATAACCTTTTATTAACAACCCTTTTATTCAACCTTTTGCGTGTGCCCTGCAGTAGAGCATTGATAAGTCCTTTCAAGCGCGCGGGTGAGGACCCACAGTCAGACACCCCGTTTTGTATCGGGGTTGCTCTACAACACTATTATCAGGGGAGCATATGTTAAAACATTTTCAAGCAACTTCTGGTGAAGAATACTTTAGTAAAATAATTTTTCTTTGCATTATTTTAAATTTGAGAACATAAGTAAATTTGTATTTTTAATGATAACAGCCACCGGTTTTGTGGTTCCCATTTATTCATTTATTGCAGGTTTGCTAGACATTTTTCTTCCTTTCCACCTGAATTGACAACGGATGGTCTGTAACTTGATCAACAGTAACTTGAGATGGGACTGGTCAGGGTTATAAGTTAAATAGGACACTTCCACTTTCTTCACAAAATCCTCCCTTTCCTGGCCACTTGCACACTGTTACATAATCTACAAACACATGGATCTGATGATCTTTTGCTACATATGTTGCCAAAGGTCACAGCTGCAAATATGTTGGCACAATATTTTAAATTAGAGGGTTGTTTTTTTTTTGCTTACAATCTAGCCTCTAAGATAATTTAAACATTTTTATAAATATGTTCCAGCTATATGTTATGTTATATATGTTATAAATATATATGTTATAAATATGTTCATCTACATCAAAGTGAATTGATTTTTTTCAGAGAATACTTTCTTCATATTAACAGTTTTTAATTGTTGCATTCAGAAGATATTTCATGTGGGGTTAATTCCAAAATCAAGCAGAAATGAAGTCAAGCTGTGAAAGTTAACACTTTCACCAAAGAGAAGAAGCATTTCAAAATACTTCTGGTCACTGACATGCAGTATCAGGCTATCCCATTAGGCAAACTGAGAGCTTCACTTTGAATCTTAGCACTTGATTCTTTCCAGGTATATGAGGGCAGAAAAAGTCCTAGCAAATGCACAGGTTTTATATATACAAATAGGTGTTGTGCCCTTTAGAATAGGGCATAAGCTTGCTGTAACAGCATTACTGTTGCTCAAACATTTTTAGAATTCTGTAAAAATATGCCTTAAGGGACAGAGTCACATTCTTTTAAATATCAGTGATAGCAAATCTTCTTCTTAGAATAGATTTATTTTTTTTTAAATATCCAAAAGTAATTTAAATCAGATCAAGCTTAGTAAACATTGTTTAGCAGGGGGAAATAAATTAATGATCTGAAAGAAGCTTATAGCAGAGCATGCATAGACATGTGATAAGGACTCCCTGGAGGGAAAACAACACTTGAATGGACTGGATCAGCAAAAGAACCACC
Source organism: Talpa occidentalis (assembly GCF_014898055.3). Lineage (NCBI taxonomy): Eukaryota > Metazoa > Chordata > Mammalia > Eulipotyphla > Talpidae > Talpa > Talpa occidentalis. Next base: position 68,001,731 of record NW_023601433.1, on the reverse strand, counting down.
CTGATTTAAGATAAATATAAGCTGCATGGAGAGGAAGGGGCTGGGAACAGACAAGGTCAGGTTATCCTGAACAGGGCAAGAATGAAAACCAGTGTAGCACTGAGGTCTATAATAATGCTGGATAATGAACAATAAAAATAATCACACCCACAGCATTCTGTCCTGTTGAGTCCTTCTACCTTCCTCAATACTAGCTCCTGTTCCAAGTCACTGTTTGTCTAAGAAGGCTGATGTTAATCTATGTCTTATCTGGTCTTTGCTAGTTTAGATAACAAGGCTAGGGATTGTGACTAAACCAGTAAAAAGAAGTTCCTGTTGTCAATCGAATTTTTGCCAAGTTTTAAAATACAATAATAATAAAGTTCATACAGATTTTTTAATTTGCTTGCCTAAACTCAAGTAGTATGCATTAACTTCCGAACAATTTTTTTTTCGTTGCTGGTGCTGGCATGAATGAACTACAGGATGACTCACCCAAAGAGAATTTCAGTGCTGGTGAAAAACTATATAGAAAATCCAGGTGAGCTGAAGGTGAAAGAGATCAGAGAGTTGTGAGGAAAATAAATGCAGGCAGAATGAAAAATGAAAAGAGGGGCTCAATGCAGAAGAACAAACATAGCAGGTTTGAACTCTAATATTTAAAGCCTGGTCAAGGCCTGTGACATATGACACGAGGATGGTGAAAGAGCCCAGGGTGAAATGTTTCTAAGCTGACTGTTAAATAGATGTAACTCACTGACGGGCGTGCCCATGTGGGATTTTAATTACTCAGACATCTGTTTAGTGAAGTGTACTACTAAATAGGGATCAAATACAGAGATCAAATTACGTGGAGGGGAGAGTGGAGATGACATTCATGACTCAGAAAGGAGAGCTATCAGCCAGGGGAAAATCAATCCCGGCTTTACATCTCACCAACAGAGGAGCAATTATTTTAGATGTGGGGCTGGTTAGCATCCTAGGTCATGAATTTAATTAACCCTCAAGTGGCAGAAAACAGAACAAACTACCGTGTTGAATTATCAGTAAAATTTGCTCAAATGGTCCAAATTCCTCCCCTTCTTACATCCTCCTCCCACATAGATTTGGAGTAATTTTCTTAAAATCACAACTCTCTTTCCTTTCCTAAGTTAGCCTTTCCTTCCCAGTGGCATCCATTAAATTCATCTAAGTCAAGGACTTGAACCAGAGGCAGAATTTGCCTTCCTCATTCTCACAATGAGATACTTGGGAAGATTGAAAAAGGGACAAAGTCCCCTCACAGGGTGTCATCAACCAAGATGGCACCTGGAACTCACATTCATCCTTTCATTCAGTAAATAATTATTGACCCTCTGAGTGCCAGGAAACTGCTATGTGATACACTAAGATGAAAGGTTCTTGCCCTCACAGAGCTTCATCCCAGACCTCTAGCTCTTGTCTGAGCTAATCTAAGAGCTAAGTTTTCACATGAATACTGTTTTATTAACTCTCTCCCACCTGTCACACCTTAAGAGAAACCCAAAGATTTTTCATGAGCTGTGAGGCCATTTTATTATTAATGAGGTTAAAAATTTCCCCCTATATTTAGAGCATTTATTAAGCTACATAAGATGAGAATTGAGATGGTTTCACAATTAACCATAGCCCACTTAGTTTTATGATTTGACCTAAGGGTTATGTTGTTTGGTGGGTGTAGAATTTTGAAAGTAGCTGATATTTTCTTCACCATCAGAAGCAAATGGATAATTGAATGCAAGTTAAGTTTTAAAAATTGTAGTTATTTCCCCTAATCTCAGGTGGGAGCACACTTTGGAAAATATTTATCAGCTAACCTGCCAGAGGAGTCAAGTCAGGAGCTTCTAATTAATCAGGGCTGCTAAGGCCATGGGGAGGCTGACTAGAGTTGTATGTGCAGTGCTGGGAACTTCTGTTCCAAGCTTACAGCTTCCCTTGGCAATAAGCCCAAAAGGTTACATGTGAGAAAATGTGATGTTCTGGTTTGGTTTGATTCCAATTTGAACTAGTTGCCTAAGTATTCTTAAATTTTTGTTGTTGTTTTTGTTTAATTGAGAGTTAATTTCCAGATTTAGCCAATTATGAAGACTTGTTATGGTTGTGGATTGAGGATTTAACTCAGTTATGACTCTGGAGTGGTTCAGTATAGGATAGTGCTAATGGACTCTTTGGCTTAAGGCAGAGCCATATAGGCTCTAGCTCAGTGAAACAAACATTCTTAAATCCTCAGATGGTGGGGTTGACTGAGATCCTGTGGATGGAGAAGGAAAATTCCTATCCAGAATATATAACTACCCCAGAATAGTTGAATTACTGTCTCTCCAGATAGAAGAGGTCCAATGCAGTCAGCTTACCTCCAAATGGTTGGTTGGTATATTGCCAGCAAGCACAGGGCAGGTTCTCTGTCGATTCAGGCAGATGGATAAACGAGAGTCCTAGAGCCCTCAGTGGCTTTTTTCAGGCTTCAATGCTCTTTCTACACCAATTGTTGTGGGGCAAGCCCACAGGTTGGCAAGGCAAGGAGGCTGAGGGTCCAGGCCTCCCAAACCCCAGCGAATCTTTACTCTTTCTCTTTAGGCTCTCTGACATTCTCGCGTTGTGTCATCCTCTCGTAGCCATTCAGCCATAGCTGTCTTTGTCTGAGTGACGTCACCATTACAGGCTCAGCCTCTAGGCTCAGGTGTGCACACTCACGCATGCCCACACCATACTCCAGGTATCCATGCTCCCAAGTGCCTTCTATATTCAAGTCTGCAGCTGATAGCCACAGAGGCTAGCGGTATAAAAGCCTGACCATTTTCATTTACTGTACAGTTGGTTTCTGTAAGAGATGGTGTTATATTGGAGGTAAGTGTTGGCCTTGTGATTGAGAGGCTGGACATATGGCAGAGCAGCAGCAGTAGCAGTAGCTAGATCAGCCTTATTGGGTTTGCTCCTAGCCACCACCCCCACAACCACAGCTTCTTCATTCACGTGCCCATCATGCCAGTACCCCAGCAGCCAGTGAGAGAGACTGGCTGAATCCATGACTGAGTCATGATTGTTGATTAGTGCTTTTTTGGTAGAGGATACTTTGATATATGTTAACATGGGAGACAAAATTCTGCACACTTTATATTCACACTTTACCCATGATATTCTAGTATTTTTCCTTCTAAGCCCCTGAACAAACTGCCTTCCATTTACCACTATCCACAAGATTATATATACTCTAACGTTGAGCTGCTCTTCTTTCCACACAAAGTAGACTAGGTTCTCTGCCACCTGGGAGGATTTCCCCTCACTGTTCTCTTTCAGGGCCACCCCAAATAGGATGGTAGTGTAGCAGCATCTATTTTTGGCTTCCATCCTTACGCTGAGCTGACCCATCTTTGAATGGTTGGAGTTTTTCTTCTTCAGCCAGCTGGTCATAAGGAACACCCCCATGTAGCCATAGTGGTGAGCTGAGATACTTGTGACACTATAGTTGTGAACAACAGTGCAGTAGTAGTAGATGCTATGGCTATGGGGATCTTGGCCATCCCCTGGTACAACTTAATTGTGTCCTTTGACCCTGCTCATGCCCAATTCTGTATCTGTCACTTCCATTTTATGATGTATAGCTGCCCATACAACTCATGAGCTACAAGTTTCATGATATCCCATGGTCAGTGCTTCACCTGTCAAGGACCACTAGACTCTAAGAACTTCTTTTCTAATGGTTTCTAGCTCTTTACTACCAATATCATCATCTTGCTCCAGAGTCCTAGGAGTCGGTGCTGTTGCTCTCATACTGGGATTACTAATAACCTTCTGGCAACTTTTCCAACCACAGCTCCCTCAAGTATCATAGGGTTCATAGGGTCTACTGAGTGATATGACAGGGCTTTTGTTCTGGTGCCTTGATCTGCTGCAGGGCTCTGCCTTTGGTAAAAGGGTTGGAACAATATTCTGAATGCATGGGAAATAACTACTGAATACACTTATTGAAGTGTTTCAGGCTCCATCTTCAGTCTTAAGTGAATGGGTGCTGGATCTGAAAATTGGACTGAGGTCTGGAAATGCAAAGTGACTGGCTTTGGAGGGAGAAAGGCAGTTGTCTGTAGTGTCCTGACCATCTAGTCTTGATTTATTTTTATAATTTGTTACCCTGTTGACCGCCTATTTTATCTTTAAAAAGATTTAGTTCTATTAACCATCTTCCATGTCCTGGATGCCACCCACACCAATTTTGTAATTCATTGCTATAATTGCACCCACCTTTTTCTAACAGTAGCATGCTATTACATGAGGATCCTATCATCCATTGTGGGATGGAGCCCAGTTTTGTAACAATGTCTTCTCCAGCCAACCCCAGCATATTAAGGAAGGCCACCACTGAAATTCTCAGTGATTTTTTATTACCTCTTAACAATGCATTTCTTACCATATTCGTAGAATGGTGCTTCTTTTGGAACAGTCAGGAGGGAGGTTTTCCATCCCTTACATGTAATATCTTCTTCCAGTCTATCATGGCACTTGTGTCATTTCCACTTCATTTAGTGTGCGATGTTGCTATATCCAAGCTTCCAAGAGCCATCCTAGCACCTGAGTCCTTGCTAGGTGATAAACCCTGTCCTGGGAGATTATTCATTATCAATAAACTCTCCCTTATTCAAAAATTCAGTTGGTCTTCATGACTGTACTCTGAGGATGAAAATGAGACAAATTTTTCTTTTTTGTGTGTAGAAAAGTACCATAAAGGCCTCTCAATTAAGGACTATTTGACAAAAAGAGAGGATCAACGGTCATATCCCAGCCTAAGTTTGAGATGAAGAGAGGAGAATGGAGTACCAGCATAGTTCCTTTCTAGAGATCTGCCATCTTGCAATACTGATCAGATATTCTCGATCCAATCTTAAAAATCATGATTAAAAGGCTATATGGGCCATTCCAAGTTGTACTTTGCTTTTTCATATATAGAATATGTACACTAATTTGGTCTTATATTCAATATTAATGCAAGCTTAATGGTTTAATTTGCATCTCTGCTAACTTAAAGTGAAGGTTTTATTATGGAACATAATAAAACCCCACTTACAAAAACAAAAAGGTGCATACTAAATATGATCTATTGAACACTATGTGCATGGTGGTGCAGGTTGTTTATTGAACAACAGTACCAGCACATGAAAGGGGAGTGGTCCACGGGTAGACATCATGATTTGCATATTCATCAAAGGAATTTTCCAGCAGGTGGCAGTAAAGTGTCTTGCTCTACCCAAATCATAATATTACAACAATTTCTGCTAGATGGAAGTAAAGTGACTTCAGGACTGTGTGCCTTTTTCTAGTTACACAAAGATGTACAGGCTTTTAAACTTGAGGTAATTTCAATTGTTTATTTCTTATTTTGTTTTTTATTTTAATTTGGGGTTACATTACTCCTCCATATGTGCTTCTGTTCCATAATAGATGGAACCTTGAGGTAATTATGTTAGTGAAATAAGTCAGAAAGTGAAAGATAGATGTTGCATGGTTTCACTTATCTGTGGAATATAAATAACCAAAAGATATACACAGGCAAAATACAACAGGAATAAATATTGGACTTAGGGAGAAAATTTAATATTTACCAGAGAGAACAGAAGAGAGGGATGAGGAAATGGGTGAGGGAGACAATGTGGGGCGGGTGGGAAGAGAAGAGGTACTGGGCAGGCAGCCGTTTGGTGCAGGTGATTTGGTGAATGGCGAGTGGGACATGTATAGATATGGTAGAACAAACATGTAACCCCCAAATTCAAATTAAAAAAAATTTAAAGATGTTTTAGAACACCATTTATAGAAACCAATGCTTCGAAAATAGCAATTTGAAAAAGTCATCTAACCAAAGTCTTCATGATTTTTAGTAATTTTATTTAAAGAACATCACATTTCACAAATGTGAGAAATTGTAACATTTACAAAGATATTTTGACAAAGCACGAAGTTAAATTCTAAACCTGACAGAGTTGGCATATACCCTGGTGTTCTAGAGAAGAGTAGAAAGTCTTATATTCAAGAACATGCTTAACTATTGCTAATTTTAACAGATTATTCCAATAAGGGGTGCTTTAATCTGCTTTTTTAATAATTTTTTTAATATTAGAAAATTGCATTGAAAGTTATTTTAGACTAACATAAAATAGCATTCTTCCTGAAGGGACTTTTATGTTCCATATAAAAATTTATTTTCTTGATATAATATTTCCAATTTTCTTTCATTTTTGTATATATTTTAATATATAAACTATTTTTCTATTATCATATTTTATATATAATACATAGATATTATGATATGTTGCTCCTTTGATATATTTTATATATTAATATTGTCAAAGCTAATTTACTGGAACTCCCTTGGTCAAGTAGTTTCATATACCTCTCAAAAGTGCATAAATCTGTAACCTCTGGAAAGAATTTATTGGTGGAATATATATGACTAGAAAACACATTTTATTAATTTTTTTATTTTCTTACACCTTTGTTAATTTTTGGATAGTATTTCATTTCTTTCTCCAGTGTAATCCCTGGAGTTCTCCCACCACTATAGCACCTGTGACCCATCACCACAGTCCCTTATGCTCTTCCCTCCCCTGGTTTGACCCCTCCTTTGTTTTATGCCTCAGATCTATGGTTAGTTTGTCAGTTTTGTCTTTTTTTCCTGACACATTATTTCATTTCTCTATATTCCACCTATAAGTGAAACCATTCAATATTTATCTTTTTTTCTGATTTATTTCTCTTAGCATAATCCCTTCCAGCTCTATCCATGTTGCTGTCAATGGCATGAGTTCATCTTTTCTGATCACTGAGTAGTATTTCATTGTGCATAAGTACCATATATTCTTGATCCATTCATCTGTTTGGGGGCATTTAGGTTATTTATATATCTTAGCTGTTATGAACTGTGCTGCAATAAACATAGGCATGCAGGTTTCCTTTCAAATTAGTGTTTTTGTGTCCTTTGGGTAGATTCCTAGGAGTGGAATTGCAACGTCATATGGTAAGTCTATTTTTAGTGTTTTGAGGAACCTCCATACAGCTTTCCATAGGGACTGGACCAGTTTGCATTAGCAGTGAAAGAAGGATCCCTTTTCACCACATTCTTACCACCATTTGTTTTTTGTTTTTAAATAATGGGCAATTCTCATAGGTATGAGGTAGAAAACACATTTTTAATCTTAAAAATACTTTGTGCCTTTAAAATTTATATTACCAGGCCTCCCTGGTGGCACAGAGATTAAAGGCACAGTGCTCTCAAGCTATCACCACCCACTGCAGCAGGAGTTCCATCCCTAGCCAGCCAGGGAGCAACCCACATGGCAGAGTAGACCTCTCCTGTCTTGCTTGCTGTTCCCCTCAGCAGTGTATTTCAGTAGGTCTGCCTGTTCTGCTCCCTACTCTCTCTGTCGAATCCTCTCACCCCCTGCATCTCTGGTCTACACCCCAGTTTTTGTATGCATAAATAAATAAATCTTAAAAAAAATTAAAAATAGAATATTACCATGTACATTGAAAACCACTGATAAAATAGGAAGAATTAATGAATAAAATAATTATTAATTAGAGAAAATAAATGAGTGTAGAATTAGAAAAGTATGGCTTTTTCTGCATGTTTTGTGGGCATATTCTAAGCCTCAGTTGCTTAAATTATCTCTCCTTCGTAATTTTGCATTTTTTTGGTGGGGGTTTAGTGATATAATTCTCCTTTAGGCTTACTGAAACTGATATTTAAAGCTGTGCACATCAACCTAATTTAAAAATAATCTTGAGGGCCTCCCCGGTGGCGCAGCGGTTGAGCGCTTGGTTGCGAAGCTGCCCGCGCCCTCTGCGACGCAGGTTCGATCCCCGGCTGCTCCCCGGCCACCAGAGGAGGGTCCCACATGGCGCGCAGACCTCTCCTGCCGCCCGCTGCTCCCCTCAGCAGTGTACTTCGGTCCTTCTGCCTGCTCTGCTCCCCGCTCTGCCTCTGGTGAATTCTCTCGCCCTCCCGCGCTTCTGACTGTACCCAGTGCATGTATAAACAAACAAACAAACAAACAAATAAATAAATAAATAAAAACATGCCTCTATTAAAAAAAAAAAAAAATAATCTTGAACATAAATTTCTGCTACAGGCACCCGCATATTGTAAGCAACATTATTTAATTTTTTTCCACACATTAGATAGTAACTTTTCTGCTACTTGATTTTTTTTCTATATGTAATACTTCCATTACTGTAAATGTGAGCTTTAGGCAGAAAAATAATATGCAAGAAACTATGAAAATCAGAATCAATAGGCCCTTTCTAAGTCAGATTTATATAGATATTGTGTATAAAATTTGAGCTTTGTATTTTGGGTACTCTTTAGTAAAGCATATGCTAAATTAGTATAGAAATGTTTCAAATGACATACTAGTCTGATTTGGAAAAGAATGTGTGTCAGTCAGAACATTATTTCATTAGAGGGGAAAAATAAATCAAGAGAGAAGTAAAGGTATACATTGTTCTCATGTAGTATTAAAAAGTCCACATTTTGACACAGTGCATATAATGTAAAACTAGATTTGAAAACAGAAAAGATACATTATCATTTTGAACTTCTCAAGATCTGTTTTTCCCCCCTTACTATTTCCTCTGGGTAACACTTGTTAATACTATTGATGTATTCCTGAAGGAGAGACCCAGGTTCTGCTTTTATCTCTTGAATCTTTTTAAGTCCACCACTTATTACAAAGAGTCTTCAAGCTTTGCTGTCATGTGGCAGCACCCTGAAAGGAGAAACACATTAAAATGTCAGCTTTTCTTTTCCAAGTCAGATTATTGATATTGAAAAGTAATAATATATCTGAGAAATGTAAAAAGAGAATTTATGTCCAGTATAACTGTAACATAATGAGTTCTAACTTTGCCGATGATTGAAAATGAAATGCAGTCTTTTTAAAAAATGATTAGCTTTTTATGTTATGGAGATAAAATAAAGGCAATGAACATGAACAAAGGCAGTCCCTCAGATACGTATGTAAAATGTAACGCTGAATCCTCCCCTTTACTTATGCCCATTCAAGGTGTCTCTACTGCCTTAAAAATTAAAGGCAAGCTCCTTATCAAGGCACACAGAACCTTCTGTAAATCCAGCTTCTAAATGCCTCTCCCATCAATTTCTATTCTAAGTTTTGCTTCAATGATGTTAAAGGGTCTGTGCTGGGATATTTCTTACCTTTGTCCATGCTGTTTCCTCTTCCTAGAATGACCTTCCACCCTTCACACACCTCTCCCCATTTGCTTGGCTAACTCTTGCTCATCTTTTAAGACTCAGCTCAGGTGTCACTTCCTGTAATAAAACTTCCTCTGGAACACCCCTAGCCTCTTATCCCAGGATGAGTAAGGTACTTTTCTTCTCTTACAGCACTCTGTTAAAACACTATTGGTGCACTATAATGCAATATTTTAATGCTCAGTTTATATGTCTGTCACTATAAATGTCATTCAAGGCACTAAACCATTCCTTCATCTTTCATTCATTTCTCCAGTGCCTTTTTTAACCTTCTGTCTTGCTTTCCCATCTCTTTCTAGTGCTCTGATACCTTCAGATACCTTATCTAAGGATTAAGAAAACAAAATTCTGCCAAAGGCAAATATTCCCAAATGCACATGCAAGAAATTCCAAAGGCTGCTTACTTGCTCTACTGGATCAGAACCAATTAGATTGTATTACAGAAGCTAGCTTGCCTTTGGGACAAAAATGAACTTCTACTAGGCCTTGTAATTTGAAAGCTGGCACAAAGTAACAACTGAAAAATACCATTAGATCCTGAAGCTCTTGGATACAGCTTCCCCTTCTGAGAAAACTGTCAAATCAAAAAGACTTGGACTTTAATTCTAAAGCCTATAAAACAACAATTGATAGAATCCACGAAACCTTAGGGAAGAAAAAAGATAGAACCATCAAGTCCCTACAATAAAGAAATATTTAGAAGGACTTAATCCTAGGAAAGATTGCTGACAGGATGACGGATAAAGATCCCATTTGATCATTTTAACCCAGTACACTTACTAAAAGTAAATAGTGTATCAAATATATGTAGATGGAGCCATAAAATCTATTATTAAAGTAAAATGTTCTAATAAAACCTTATCTTTGTTTAAAACAAATATTATGTTACTTCAAAAAGTGAAGTTTTCAAACGTATTTTACCAATGATGTTTCTATAACAAAACAAAATAATAGTTCATTAAAAATCAATTATATAAATTTGGTATATAAAAATCATATATTGCTACCTAAGGGACTTAGTTGCAAGCCAAAATTACAATTTACGCAACTATTCACTTTTCAAATCTTAAAGAAAAATAAGTTATTTAAAAGCAAGTGGGAAGGGGCCTCCCTAGTGGCGCAAGGGGTTAAGATGCAACCTATGAAGCTAATTGCAGCCTCTGGAGTACAAGTTCGATCCCTGGCTGGCCAGAGAGCAACCCACATGGTACAGCAGACCTCTCTTGTCTCTCCCGCTACTCCCCTCAGCAGTGTATTTCAGTCAGTCTGCCTGTTCTGTTCTCCACTCTGTCTCTGGTGAATCCTCTCACCTGCCCCCCCAACCCCTCCCACACACACTTCTGGCCTGTAACCCAGTTCTTGTATGCATAAATAAATAAATCTTTAAAAAAAATAAAAGCAAGTAGGAAAAAGTTGTTAAAAACCAGAAAGTCAGAGAATCACAAGGTTATTAAAAAAGGGGAAAGACCTTAACACGTTGTTAACCTTGCTCTCTACCCAAGCATTACAAAGGAATGCACTCAAGAGTGGAAAAATTTGAAAATGATTTCATCACATACCAGATACTCTGCAGAGCACTGGGCACATAACCATAAAAACAGCTCCAATGAGGCTATACCTATGAGAAGTGAAAGCACTAAAAATAAATTATTTAATTTGACCATGAATGGTTTATTGAAAAACTGTAAACTTCCATTTAAAAATTATTTTAAATAAAATTGTATTAAGTGTTCATTTTAAAAATGAAAATTCCAGGACATATGCAAAAAGGAGCAGGACACCAAGCTAATTGGGATCATGGAACCCTAAGCCTAAGTAATATGGCAGCAGAACTAAGGCAGAGGTAGTGTCCATCCTTGCAATGCAGACTAATATCTCAACTGATATTTATTACAACCAGAAGCTCAGGTCAAATGGCATCTAACTCCATGCCTACCAATGCTAGTGTCTGTGTTTTGTTTTGTTTTTAGGAATTAAATAAAGAGCTTACTCGCTCTAGGGCCAGGCTGCCTGAATGTGATCCTGGCTCTAGAACTCACTGTGTAGCCACCTCCATCTTAGAGTTTCACTGTCCTCATATGAAACATTAGGAAGAGCAGTACCTACCAAATAACCAAATCAAATTATAAATCCAGATTCTGTATAAGTATAATTTTCTAACTAATTTAGACTATAATAATTATCTTCTTAAATTTAGTGCCACAAATGCCAGTATTACATTGCATGCTACCATAGCAAAGGTTAAAAATGATCATGTTGTAATTTTTTCCACATTTAGATTTGTTGTTAGTAACAATTTCCTGAAGTGTCCTGCACTATTTCTTCATTAGCCACCTTTCCACAATGTCTGCTACTACAAAGGTCAGACCTATCTTGGAAGCAAGTTCTCAGAAAGTCCACACTTCTAGGATGTACCAAGATTGAAGAAGCAGGAGAAAAAGAAGATGTTGTCTCCACTCCATTGTTAAAACTCAGACTTAGTCCCTTATTTAGGTTTTCTAAATTCCTGCTATGAGTGAGACCATCCGGTATTTTTCTTTTTCTTTCTGGCTTATTTCGGTAAGCATGATCTCTTTCAGCTCCATCCATGTTGCTGCAAATTGTATGAGTTTATCTTTTTTGAAAAGGCATACATTGTGCAAAAATGAAAAATGATGTAAAAAATACAAAAAACAAAATTTAAAAAATGGGGAAAAAAACTCAGACTTAGTGGTCCCTAAGTTGTTACACTTAGCAAACGAGACAAGGAACATGATTGTGCTTTGAGAATTATACAGAATTAAATATAAGGTGTTGCTATTAGTCCTTACAGTACTTGTAGGAAAAGGAAAGAACCATGCAGCAATGTGTGGTTTGCCTCAAGCTGCTTGCTGCCCCTTGACCTTCAACTAACAGAAAGACCAACAAGATGGAAGAGGCCAGCAGCAACTTTGGACAAAGCAGGGGAGCCACCTGGTTGGTTTGGGGAAGAAATATAGAAAGCAAGAACAACTGCTGCTTCTTTCATCATTCTTTTTTTTTTTTTTTAAAGATTTATTTATTTATTTATATGAGCACTGAGTAGAGTCAGAAGTGCAGGAGGATGAGAGAATTCACCAGAGCCAGAGCAGAGAGCAGAACAGGCAGAATGACGAAATACACTGCTGAGGGGAGCAGCGGGCGGCAGGAGAGGTCTGTGCGCCACGTGGGACCCTCACCCAGCGGCTGGGGATTGAACCGGCGCTGCAGAGGCTGCGGGCAGCTTCGCAACCCAGCGTTCAACGGCTGCGCCACCGGGGAGGCCCTCTTTCATCATTCTTCCTTTGTGAGAGCTTTCTGACTATCCACAAAGGAACCTAGAATCAAAGATCGTGCTACTATCCCTAGAGTGACCCTTCAGAAAGCAGCACCACTTCTCTGTCACCACATGGACTTTGGGAGTAGAAGAACAAATGGAAAAGAGCACAACAAAAAGGAAGTGAAGCAAAGAAGTATCAAAAATTGGTAGAAAATAAAGATCTGAGACTCCTCTTTTATTCCAAGTACTAGCAAGGGTCAAAAAAGAAGTCCACAGGGTTTAACATGCAACAGCATGTTTCTATGTTGACGAGAGACCAACGCTTCAGAGGGTTGCGAGAGACACTGTAAGCACACAGCCTATGAAGCATTCTTCAGGAAATCAATATTTATCCATTCCACAAATATTTTTTGAGCACTGACAATGTGCCTGGCTCTGCTCTATGGTGAGTTAATATAAGTTGTAAATTAAAATAGGGCAAAAAACAAGCATCATACTGGGCCTCCCAGATAAGTCATACTCTAAGAAGTAGATATTTTGATGATATCAAACACTGAGAGAACTCTAAACTTCCACAAAATAAACTTTATTTCAAGCATAGCTTTCACAACCTACAAGCACTGAAAAAAAAAATCACAGATAATTCTTTCATTCTGCTCAGGTATGTTATACTCTGTGAGAGTATTAATCTGTGGTTCTATTTTGAAATATTTCAGTGCAATAATGAGAAGAAAATGAAGCAAGAAAAGACCTTGGAAGTGATCACTGCCATTGCCAAGTTCTCAGAATGAGCCGCAACATAACCAAGCATCATGATGCCAGGCAGCCTGATATTCCCTTTGCAGGATCCAATACAATCAATCATGGCAGCAACTCCTCCTGCATTGACAATCAACTGCGATAGCTAAGAGGAAAGAAGGAACCTAGATAATTGCGACCTTAATGTGTAAGATCATCTTTAACTTTTTCTTTAATGTTGCCAAAGATTTTTAATTAGGAGATAGAAACATCTTGTAAAGTTTGAAATATTTAGTGAAATTAATATGGTAACTACAATCCTGCTATTTTGGAGGCAAAAATATGCTACTCACCGGGAGGAACTTTACTCTGCTTTAATTTTTCATGTAGGGATGACAAGACTTTTTTCCTGTTATAATGGGTGTCAAAGTTCCTCACCTAGACACTAAAAAAGTTATTGTTATTGAAGTATCACTGCTTTACATACTTGCTAGTGTATTGACACTATAGGATTTCCCCCCTCAGGTGTAGTTACCATAGCACTCCCACCACCCTAATACCCACATTCCTCCAACATAGTCCATTGTTTTCTCTCCCCACCCCCAAAATTACTTACTTTAATGATTCATGTTAATCCTGGTACTACTCCAGTTTTTAACATGGTACATAGTTTCCCATTTGTATTATTATTCTCCAATCCTTATCGCATGCTTTTTATACATTCAAAGACCAAACATAATAATTCCTATCTGTTTTCAATGATAATTTAGGAATGATTCTTAAATGTAGAATATTAATCCTTGCACATTTCCATTTTCTTAGACTATACGAAGCTGGTTTGTTGGTTTGTTTAACTTTATTTTTAAATACCTTCAACTTAGCATCAGGATTCAGGATCATCTGGGCTAAGTGAGCAACAGCTCCGGCATCCACTACTGTCTGTGCTAACTCCGGAGAATGCTTTGAAATATCACTGAGGGTGGAAGCAGCAATCCTTTTCAAAGCAATTTCTGGCTCCTGGATACAAAGTACTAAAAGAGGAACAGCTCCCGCATCCACCACAGCTTGTGACAGTTCTGTGGGTCCAAGGAAAGTAATTAAGTGAGTATGGGTGACTGACCCTTGTGCAAGCCATTTTTCACCCTGACAGATACAGCAAAGAAAAAAGGGGAGGGTGTACTTCACTGTCTCGACATCTGCATTTCAAATCAGCCTTCCTGGTTTCATAAACCATGTGGACCAATCCTGAGCTGAAAAGCATGCAGGTCAATAGATGGACCTCCATTTACATAAGCACATTTGAGGTAGATTAGGCTGAAATGGCTTGTTATTCTTTTTTTTTTTTTTTTAAGAGAGTAAGCAGATGTCAGCTGTTTAGGCTCTGACAATTCTGCACCTCTCAATAGGCAAGTATTTTATGCATGGTTTACAATAACAGAGAAAATTAAACACCAAAATTTACCAACCACACTAATTAGGCAGTATTTTGTGCTATTTACATGAGTAAACATTAACATGAATCTTGTGCCAATAATGTCAATTTTTTAATTCCTTTTCATCTTATAGTACTTAAAAAAATTTAATTTTATACACAATAAAAAGGTAATTTCACTGTACATATAAAAACACTTTCAAAAAAGAGGTAGAAAATTGAACAAATAGCAGATAAATAATATTTGAAGGAAATCATTATCTTAACCATTTTGTCCAAAAATAATTATGAAAAGAACATTCCTTAAATTATAGAGAATAGGAAACAGACACACATAATATATAAAAACAGCCTTTTGAGACACAGAAACATTAATTCAAAAGGGCACCTGCACCCCTATGTTTATAGCAGCACTGTTTACAATAGCTAAGCTATGGAAACAACTCAAATGCCCAAAAATAGATGACTGGATCAAGAAGATGTGGTACATATACACAATGGAATATTACTTAGCAATCAAAAAAGATAAACTCATGCAATTTGCAGCAACATGGATGGAGCTGGAAGGGATCACGCTCAGTGAAATAAGCCAGAAAGAAAAAGAAAAATAGCAGATGGTCTCACTCATAGCAGGAATTTAGAAAACCTAAATAAGAGACCAGGAAAAAGACTAATTATAATAAAGTAAAAATAAAAATCAACAAGCAACTATAAAACAGAGACACACTGGTGGGGGATGGAGAGGTAGGAGAAGAGGGACTAGGGTCAAAACAAGGGGGGTGGGAATTAAATGGGGAATATAACCAAGATGAAAATGCATACATTGTACAAAAATGGAAAACGATGTAAAAAATGTATAAAATAAACAAACTGCCTTTTGAAAAGCATAAAATACCATACATGGTCACATATTCTCTTCTCATTATATTCATGGCCTATGTTACTGATTTACCTATACCAATTTCTATCTCTTCCTTTCAAATTTGGTGTTTTTCCAGATTTTTACCTCCTTGAAAATTTGTTTTAAAACCCAAGCTAAGACATATATTCACCATCACTTTAAGTTTTTAAGTTAAAGAAAACACAGCGTCTAATTTTTCAAAAGATTAGCATATCATATTTTACCAATACAGGCTGCCTATGTCACTCCTAGTTTATCTATGGCATATCTGTCTCCTCTTCCCTACTATTTCTTGCTGTCCCCGTTAGTATCCACCCAGTTGCCTTGTCAGTCAGGACATGGGCTTGTGAGCCAATCCCGACTAATGGCTCCTGAGTAGACGTCAGCTAGAAGCATCTGTAAGAGGTTCTTCTCTGTTGTAAAGAGATACGCAGGAGGTAACACTGCCTCTTCTTTGCTGGACATGGTCATGTCTGTAAATGACATCTGGAAATTCTACATCCATCTTGCAACTCTAACAGAATAATCACAATATACTGAGGATGGCTGAGTACAAAAATGAAAAACATCTGGGTCTTTCCTGACAGTCAGATGCATAACCAACCTTGGAACTGCCCTGACTCTGAACTTGGTGTCATGTGAAATTACAAAATGTCCTTATTGTTTAACCACTTGTAGTTCATACTGTGTAGCTTATAAACAAAAGCATCCTGATATAATTCTCTTGTGCTTGGTGTATATGCATATTGCCCTCTCTTCCTTCAATCATTGGGAGTTCTTTAAATGCTTACTTTGTGGCCTCCCTGGTGGTGAAGCAGGTTGGGTGCAGTGGGTTGAGCGCAGTACTGTGAAGCTGTCAGCAGCCTCTGTAGCACGGGTTCGATTCCCGGCCAGCCAGGGAGCTTCCCACATGGTGCGGCAGACCTCTCCTGTCTCGCCCACTAGTCCCCTCAGCAGTGCTTTTGGTCCGTCTGCCTGTTCTGCTTCCTGCTCTGTCTCTGGTGAATCCTCTCACCCCCCACAGTTCTGGATTACACCCCAGTTCTTATATGCATAAATAAATCTCTAAAAAAAAAAAAATGCTTACTTTGTGCTAGAAACCTGGCTAGATATTAGGAAAACAGAGTAAAACATTGTTCTGGTCCATAAGATTCTGCTCAGAGTGACTTTACCAACAGACCACCACAAGCACAGAGCAGAGGTAGGAAGCAAGTCTGGCATGCTTAGGGAAAATATATACAGGGGTGCAGACAGGCTGTGCCCCCACTTATTTCCTTCTCACATTTCCTCTTCCCTATAGTTTTCTACTCTAACAAAAATATATACAAACTTTTGTGCATTTAAAATAATTTTCCAAAGGAGAAATCTCACATATCCCATATTTAGACTCTAATATGAAAAGTGAATTATGGTTGTTCCATTTTCATAGTTATGAAATCAAAGGTTGATATGAACAGACTCAGGTATGCATGAGATTTTACCCAAAAAAGGCAGAAAGCCAAAAAAGTTATCATCAGTATCTAAAAATATCTTAGCCTCATTTTAAATTTATTAAGTAAATTTTCAAAAAAATCAAAGTTAAAAATACAATTATGCAATAATATGTAACATAATCATATGCTCTTGGGTAACAAGCATGATTAGAAATTTTAACTAAATTAAAAGATACAAAGCAAAAAATACTGTTATATAACTTTATTGACAGGATTTATCCTGGGGTGATAGTGCTATTAGTATTACATCTGTCTTCTCTATTTGCCAAATTTTCTTCAATATGCGATGATGTATTTTTTAAAAAGAAAAGAAATGTAAACATGTCTCCTGTCCATACGTATAATTATTTCTGGGGCTAATTACTACTACCATTATTCAAGAAAAATAAATGTTAAAATTTTAGCTTCTTAAATAGCAGAAAATTTCTCATTTTAAAGAATGGTGGAACTGCATGGCTCCTTAAATAAACTATAAGAATGTACAATTATTCTTCAAAGAAGCATTAATATATACTAAAAATATTATCCTTACTTTCCCACACTTTCCCTGCTGCCATAATTTCACACCCTTATTATACTGAAGTAAAACATCACACTTTTTTATGTTAGGAGTTATTCATTTTTCACAATTTTTTAGACTGCAATTTCTCACAGAGAACAAAATTACCCAAATTATCCTTATTCACAAACAGTAATTAAGTAATTTGTTGTGTGCATGTAGAAAACTGAATATACAATCCTCAAACTTGATGGTCATTTGTTTTCAGCAAAGAAAAAAAATTGTTCTCTTCCACCTCATGAATAGCTCATTGATGAGTGAAGGAATGGAGGTGGGACCTACTGGGCCCCTGCCTGGGAATGTGACAAGGGTGGGGGTCCTCTACTCACACTCTTCTGTGCCTCTCTCAGATTTTCCACGATATGTACATACAACTCATTCATTAGTAATAAGATGAAAATTTGGATGCCAACTCTTCACTTCTTACACAGATGCATTTAACTAAGATTTTATTCTGTGCTTTTTTGGGGAACTAGGATTGGGTTTTGCTTCTTTTTTCCTAACAAAATTAAGATTGAACTTGTAGTGATCTCTCACTAACTACTGTGAAGTGTCAAAGTTTAAATGCATCAAAATCTTCAATTTAATTGAAAAACACAGCATATCTTTAGGTTTATTTTAAAACAAAAAGAGACACAAAATGGAGGCCTTTTAAAATCAACAACACTGATAAAATCAGTGCTATATAAAGCTGGGTCAATCGTATAAAAGAAATGACATTATATAGACTAGAAGGGAAGAGGGCAGGCAGAAATGCCCACCAGCATAAATGGGGGAGACTGTCACTGAAGTTGTATCATCATTTACTTCTGCCCAAATGATATTTTAGCTCTGTATTCCTTAGCATACTGTCTACTATGATTTAGTTACACTGATAAGCATGAATATCAAAGATGACTTTTTGAGACCATAGCACTGCCACCATAATGCCTTTTAACAATTAACCACAAAGCATAGGCACAGCAATTCTGATTATTGTACAATAGGAATGTGAGCCATAAGTGATTTAAAATCATCTAGTAGCCACATTCAAAAAGTAAAAAAAGAAGTGAGTGAAACCGACCTTAATAATGTCATTTAATGCAATATATGCAAACTATAATTTCAACATATAATCAGTAAAAATTCAATAAGATATTTCACATTCTTTTCTTTATACTAAGTCTTCGAAATGCAGTGTGCATTTTGCACTTACACATATGTCAATTCAGTTGCTAAATTTTCACTAGAAACACTTGATCTGTATTTAGATTCCTAAAAGTTTAGAGTTTAAAAAGTACGTCCACATAACCAAGGTGTTCCACTTAAGCACAAAAAGTGTCTAGTAATGGGCCTCCCCTGGTGGCGCAGAGGTTGAGTGCTGGGCTACAAAGCTGCCCACAGCCTCTGCAGCACCGGTTCGATCCCTGGCCAACAGCAAGGGGCCCACATGGCGTGACAGACCTCTCCTGCCTCGCCCGCTGCTCCCTTCAGCAGTGTATTTCGTCAGTCTGCCTTTTCTGCTCCCTGCTCTGGCTCTGGTGAATTCTCTCACCCTCCCATGCTTTTGACTGTACCCAGTGCTTGTATGAATAAATAAATAAATCTTTAAAAAAAAAGTGTCTAGTAATTGAATTATCAATGTTTAAATTTAAATTAATTGAAACTTAGTTCCTTGGATGCACTTGCCACAAGTTAATTGTAATTATAGCTTGTGGCTAGTGCTGACCACATAGGTAAAACAGGTATGAGTCAAAGGAGATATGGAGAAATATTCTATGGCTACTAATAGAATATGATATAAATGGTCATATCACCTTTTTAAGGTCAGAGGCTCTTTGAGTAAAATGCTTTAATGCAATTCATTGATACTACATTTTTATACAAAGCTGATTCATTCATCTAAAACCACAGATAAGAGCAGAGCAGGCCTCAAAAGTAGCTGTAGAGATGACTGGATCAAGAAGATGTAGTATGTATACATAATGGAATACTATTCAGCAATTAAAAAAGATATATTCATAACCTTTGCAGCAACATGGATGGAACTATCAATAGAAGGAAATATTATCAGTAATATAAGTCAGAAAGAAAAAGAAAAATACCAGATTGTTTCACTATAGGGGGAATATAGGGAAGCCAATCAAAGGAGAAAAAAAACATAGAAAACAAAACTTGCAGGCAAACTATAGATCTGAGGCATACAACAGAGTAGGAGGAGGGAGATGCATCAAAATAAGGAAGGGAAGAGCACAAGGGACTCTGGTGATGGATTATGGGTGATGTGGTGGTGGGAGATTTCAAGGGACTACACATGAGCAGAGAAATGTAATACTGTACAAAAATAACAATGTAAGAAAAGAATAAAGTTTAATAAAAATAAATGAATAAATGAAAAAAAAAGTAGCTGTAGAAAAAAAGGTCTAATAACAATGTCAATTATCACCAACTATTTTCCTGTACACTACAGATCAAAAAATTTATGAGAGGTGATACACTTGACTTCTTTCAAAATACAATTTTTCTCCAAACAAAGTCCTAAGTAAGCTTTTCTTTTTTTTTTTTTTTTTTTTAAGATTTATTTATTTATTTATACATGCACTGGGTACAGTCAGAAGTGCAGGAGGGTGAGAGAATTCACCAGAGCCAGAGAGGAGAGCAGAGCAGGCAGACCGACGAAGTACACTGCTGAGGGGAGCAGTGGGTGGCAGGAGAGGTCTGTGCACAATGTGGGACTCTCACCCAGTGCCAGGGGATTGAACCAGTGCTGCAGAGGCTGCGGGCAGCTTCGCAATCCAGCGCTCAACCGCTGTGCTCCTGGGGAGGCCTCCTAACTAAGCTTTTAATAGCTTAACTCTCCTGTACATGTTTGCAAAATACTTAATTGGAGTACTTTCAAATTTCAGTCAAATATGCCGTA
The DNA here is from genome assembly GCF_014898055.3 of Talpa occidentalis. Classification (NCBI taxonomy): domain Eukaryota; kingdom Metazoa; phylum Chordata; class Mammalia; order Eulipotyphla; family Talpidae; genus Talpa; species Talpa occidentalis. Next base: position 67,981,176 of record NW_023601433.1, on the reverse strand, counting down.
CCCAATGTACTTCCAGATATTCAAATGTGAAAAAATTGTTTTTTCTCTCAAAATCTGAAAGGCGGTAGGATTTATACACTGGAGACTGGAAGTAAACCAAGTATGAGAAACAATTTTGTTCAAACTCAAAAAATATGTTATGATGGAGTTTTCTAACTCAGTTTATTTCTAAACCACTAGGATACAAAGAGCCTTCTCTTTATCCTCTCAGCACACACATTTAGTGACATTTCTTCACAGGTATTTGTACTACTTAGAAAACAAAGTCTCAGGCTACAATAGGTACCATCAGACAGACAGGCATTTTATGTGGAACTAGGGCTTACCCATCCCCTGAACCTGCACTATCAAATGTCACCCTTGCTTTTACATCTATGCCCAAAGTCTGTTCAGTGGTTATCCACATGTACTTAGAATACTTTAAAATTCATAATAAAAATATGGAATTCGCAACATAATTGCTTTTACCAGCACACAAATCTGGCAAGTAATGTAGTAATTTTATAATTTAAATGACTTTGTTTACCACAGTTGGCTCTATAAACCAAAAAACACAGAAGAGTCATTTATTTTTACTTTATCTTTTTTCACCAACAAGTAAATAGAAAAATATTTGTGAAATAAATGTGAGTATCAAAATAGGTGTAATATATAACATATATAATTTAATTGCAGTAGGTGTCTATGATTACGTGATCTTCAAGCGTCAAACTTATAAAAAGAAAAAGATGTTATAAAATCAACATTATTATCTATGAGCATCAGTAAAGACAATAATCTATCAAGTTTTATAAATGGCTTTTATTTTTTTAATCTTGTAAAGTGATTTTTAATGATCATGTTCTAATGTCCTCCACCATCCTCACTCTAAGATATCCAGCACAAACTCCCTAGTTATCACTAATATTTGACACAATATATGGATTTTTGAAATTTAATAACTACTACCTAAACCTATTACTCAGAATTTAGGCTAATGGAATTACATATGAGTGACATAGAAGAATATTTGCAAAAGATCTGAATTTTATAGTCCTTAATTAATCTCATCACGCTGTATGAGACAGAAAAGAATCAGGTTGGCCAGCTCCGTCAGGATTCCTTCCTTACATTATCTATCTAGTAAACAGCATATAATCCACTAAATGCTTCTGTAGTATTCAAATCAGCCAATTTCTGCACCCTGCTCATCTTTGTCCTCAGCAATCTCATCTCCTAACTCACCCTGGGCTGGAATGGAGATTACTTATTTGATTTAGGTCCCAAGGACATAAATCAAGTCTATAGAAAAAAAAAAAAAATAGTCACACACATGTGGAAAGCAGCCACTAGAGATTAAAAACAGAGGTATCTGGCAAGACTTTCAGATACTACAAGGCACTTAGAGCGTAGAGTGATGAGGCCTCATACACTTTCCTCTCTCACCTGATAAATAGGAAGAATCTCTGAAAGGTTTTGAATTATAGCCAGCAGTTCCACCATAAATTGCATCCGACCAGAATAAATCCTTTAACCTCTCTACGTCAGTTTCCTCATCTCTAATAGGACAAGTATACCAATGATTTCCAAGTTTCAGACCAGCCAATCCACTTACTCTGCCAGGCAAGAAAGCAGCCAAAGTTTGCTTTTCGGCAGCAAAGGTTTACAAGAAACCAAGTTTACAGGAGACAGCACTTTTAGCTGAAACTCCCAAAATAAACACTTGAAAGTTTTCCTTGAGCCCCATGTGGCAGTTCATTCCTAAAAAACTCTTGCACGCTCCTCCTCCCAGTCAGGCTATTGCTCTAGCCTCACACCCAAGCACTGGAAATGCTCCCACATTCCCCACTGGCTCTCCCGCTGTTGTGCTACTGCCAGTCACAGGGCAGGAGGGCAGCTGCCAAGAGGGAGCAAGGAGGCCTTCCTGAAGCCCTCTGGGCAGAAGGGCTTTGGCCACAGAGCCCAGGCTCCTCCTGCCTCGCTCCTCAAGGGCTCCTCTCCACGCCCGTCTAGCTCCAAAAGCAAAGCTAATCCACAGAAAGAGTGAGAGATTTCACATTTTTTGAGGTAAATAAGTTAATGCAATAATTCTGTGGCGTGGAAGAGTGTAGCAAGCAGGAAGAAGATAAGAAATCTAAGAATCCTACCTCCGTCTTTATTAAAGAGCACGTAAATATATAAAGAATTGGTCTATTTATCTGCAAAATCAGAGATACATATAATCATGGCATTACCTTAAGTTAATTTGACTTTTGATATTGCAAATTTTCAAATGCACACTTTACTGAGCACTAGTAGTCACTACTAACTACACAATAATTTATACTTTCTCCTCTTTACTCCCTTTCTCTTCTCTTCTGATTCCCAACCATCTTCTCTCCTATTCCTCACCAAAATCATTGCCTTAGGGAAAAAATGGAAAAGCAAAGACAGAGGACCTCACAGCTCATAAAGAAGAGATTAAGTCTCCTGTGAGGCCTATGTTTAAGAAGTGGCAGGTGAAGGAGACAGAAGCTTGTGAATAATGCTTCACACTCTCACTGTCTCCTCACTTTTCTGCCCCATTTCTTTTTTGTCTCTTTGCAACTAATGGAAATTTCTTCACATTTGGAAAACCTCTATTGAGAAACTTCTATGGGGAATACCAGAACAGAAACCCTGCTGCCCTCAGTGGTAAGAGCTAAGAGTCCAAGAAGAAGGAAGTCTAAATATTTGGTAATAGAAATATCACCTATGAGACAAATTAAATTTCTGTGATTCCTTGCAGAGATAAAACACTCGGTAGTAAATAACTCTCTAATCCTAAAAATAAGATAAATTAGGAGTTTAATATTTTATTCTGTAATATATACATAAAATTTACCATTTTACCCATTTTAAAGTATACAACTCAGTGGCATTTACTGCATCCACAATGTTGTAAACCATTCTCTGTTTAGCTCCCAAGTATTTTCATCACCCAACAGGAGACCCCCATATATAAACACTACTCATCTCCCTCTTCCCCCAACCCCTGGTAACCACCAATGTGCCTCTTCTCTACAGTGAAGAGTCTGGATATTTCACAAGTTAGAATCACATGCTGTGCGGCCTTTCACGTTTGGCTTCCTTCTAGCAAAATGATTTCAAGCTTCCTCCATGTTGCAGTATATGCCTTTTTATGACTGATAATATTCCATTGCACTGTATATAACATTTTGCTTATCTGGTCATTCTTTCTGTATTGTAAATAATGCTGCTATGAACATTTGTGTGCAAGTTTTGTTTGAACACCTGTTTTCAATTCTTTGGGAAATATAACTAGGAGTAGAATTGCTGGCTCACATGGTAATTATGTTTAACTTACTGAGGAACTGCCAAACTATTTTTCATAGCAGCTGCACCATTTTACACTCTTACCAGCAGGGTATGAGAGTTCTCAACTTCTCTATATCTTTGCTAACACTTGTTATTTTCCTTTGTTTTCTTTATTGTTATGATCATCCTGATAGGTAACATGATACCTCATTGTGGTTTTGGTTTGCATTTCCTACTGACACATGCTGTGGAACATCTTTCATGTCTGATGGTCGTGTGTCTATCTGCTTTGGAAAAATGTGTACCCATTTTTTAACTGGACTGTTTGTCCTTTGGTTATGCAAATATGAATTTGATCTTAAAGATATGTCAAGAAAGATATATCCCTAGATCATGATAGTTCTTGCCTATTATTTGATGGTACTGTACAGAAGATAAGAGCAGAATGAAACAAGGGGCTTGGGCGGGGGGGCAGGGGAAGGTGATCACACACTCTTAGGTGACCCTTAAAAGAGCCTACATGCTTGCTGTGCCTCTGAAAAATGCTTTATCAAACTTTCCCATTCAAACATTCTCCTTTCTTTTGGATGCTTCTCTGCCTCTTGCTTCAAAGCTGACTCTTACAGTTTCCATTACCCAGGTCTCACCTCTATATAAAGATGCTGACAATTATTTTTGATTTGCCGAGGACTTCATATACCTCACTCATACTGGTTCTATAAATTTAATACTGCCATTCACAGAAATACTGCTTTATGCATGATTCCATTAATTTTTTAAGTATTCCCTCTTTGCATTAAAAGTTAGTGGAAGGCTGTATATAACTGCCCCAAAGTAAAATACCCTGGACATGATGATGTGCAGTTCAAAGAACTGAAGTTGTACCAGCATCCTAATCATTCTAATGCTACAAGCTTATAACTGTACCCAACCATCACATTTTTAAACATTCAACCCAAAAAAATTACATTTAATTTTTTTTTTTTTAATTCTTACATTCTGTTCTGCTAATGAATAAACAAGCTGTGGAAGAATGTCACCCTTCACAACTGCTTCTGCTGGGTCTTCATTATAATTAGCCAGTCTCCCAAGAGCCAAAGCAGCAGTCTGTTGAATTGTTGGGACACATCCAGAAGAAGAGGCCTCAGCAAAGACATTACACCTGAGTTAAATTATGAAAGAACAGAAATCAGCAAAACTGTAATTTAAAAAAGCAAACGTACAATTAGGTGTATACGCAGATGAGAAAATTAGGGGGAAAACCAGTAAAAATGTGGGATATTTAGAAGGATCTAACTGGCCAAAGCATAAAACAATACAAGTTGCATAGCAGTTTTCAAAGCAGCAGAATAGCATGGAAATAAGAAAGACTTTGGAGTCAGGTGAAAAGTTTAAATCCTTGATTTAGCAAATACTGGCTATGTGACCAGATAGGGCTGTCATAAGGAACACAGGGAAAGGTGAAGCATATAGAATATGGCCTGGAACATGGTAGGGGGGCGGGGGTGGTTGATGCACTAAGGCATCATCTCCCCAGACTTTGCAAAGCTTGTCATTAAGGATTTAGTTAGATCTTTTCCTCTCCATGAAGTCTTCCAATTGATTTTTCTCTAATTCCACTTGTCTGATACAGTCTCTGATTCCAGCTGAACTTCGACTTTATTACAGAAATTTGATCAGAGTCTATCTCAGAGCTAGGGAGGCCCAGAGGGACCTTTGGACAGGCCTGTATTCATGAGGGGCTACAAATTCAGATTGTTAACATTATCTGCAAGTAAATAAAATCTTTGAAAAAAGAAAGTATATCCTATTACTCTCATAATATTCGTCCTAACGTTGAATACATAGTAGGTATATCATCACATTAACAATGAAAGTAGCTTATATTGAACACTTATATATACACATATTTTAAGCACTTGTTTTCTATATTAATTCACTGAACTGAACATCATCTATGTACATCATCTATGAAGTAGTCCCAATTACTCTACTTTATAGACAAGTAAATTAAGCTGAGAAAGTTAGAGAAAATCATCACACAACTAGAAAGCGGTGAAGCAAGGTTAGAAATGGGTAATTGCTAAATAATTATCTGACAACTGAGGAGGTGGGAAAGGAAGACCAATAATAACTGCATTTTGGTGATCTTTTATTTGGATATTCCCACTTATTATATTCACTTTGCCTTCCTAAAAAATATGCAAAATAGTCAACTGCTGTATTTAATCCATGTAATGATGATATGTTAATTAAAGTTATAGGAAAGCTGATTAATAGAGTTTAAACTGGAACAAGTGCCCTGACATTCTGAACTTTACTTTACCACAAGCTATTCAGTTGATGTTATTACAGCTCTTCCTTAAAAACATACCCCAGTGATACAAACAATATTGTCAGTATGCACACTTATGTTATATCCATAAATACTTAACATAGAATAAAAGGAAAACACTTACAATTACATGTAGAATTAGACCAAAAGAAGATAAATACAACCAAATGACATATATAAGCAGAGAATAATGATGCTGGTTCACAGCTACATTTAGGGATGTGATCTGTTTCCAATCTCACTTAGCCATCATTTTTATGGCTAACTGGACTGACTTGATTAGAGCATTCTGTATAAGGCTACAGCTGTGATTTTGAATGCCACTTAGGCTGGGTAACTTTGCAGGCACATGGCACTTTTGCTCATGCCAAGATGATACACATGTTAAAAAAATAAGCATGTTGGGCCTCCCCAGTGGCGCAGCGGTTGAGCGCTGGGTTGCGAAGCTGCCCGCGGCCTCTGCGGTGCCGGTTCGATCCCCAGCTACTCCCCGGCCACCAGAGGAGGGTCCCACATGGCGCGCAGACCTCTCCTGCCGCCCGCTGCTCCCCTCAGCAGTGTACTTAGGTCCTTCGGCCTGCTCTGCCCCCCGCTCTGGCTCTGGTGAATTCTCTCACCCTCCCGGGCTTCTGACTGTACCCAGTGCATGCATAAACAAAACAAACAAACAAATAAAACATGCCTCTATAAAAAAAAAAATAAGCATATTGGTGTTCATGGGTGTTGTTTAAATTAGTATCTATAGATTTTTACATAGATAATTTCACAAATACTAGCAACAAAAAGCTTAAAGCACAGAAAAAAGTATTAGAATATGACTGCCAAGTGTTAACATGGGTTCTTTCTAGAAAGTTGGATTTAAAAGTTTATCAATCACATCTCTGATGTTTGCTTTATTGCTAGATTTTTAAAAGTTTTTCACTGGACTTTAGTAAATTTACAATGGGGTATAACCATCACCACCATAAGGAACCATTAAACTCTATCCGTAGAGGTACACCAGTTTACACTCCTACTGGCAAAGGATGACTTCCAATTTCTCCATATTCTCAACAATATTTGTTATTTTCCTTCTTTTTTAAATAAGAGCCATCCTAATATAGTTTGTTTGTGAAGTGGCATCCTGTTGTAGTTTTCAAACTATTTTACTGGCACTAATGATGGTCAATGTCTTTTCATAGCCTTATTGGCCATTTTACATCTTCCAAGTTAAACTGTGAAACTATTCATGTCTTTTATCCATTTTTGAAATTGATTTGGTTTTTCTTGCTGTTGTTGAACATAACTTAGTATTCTTGTTAATAAATACGCACTATTTTTTTAATACATACTATTTTAAGTAAATTAAATCTGTACTCTAAAGAAAAGCTAAATTTCTTAACATAAAAAGTTTCATAATAAATACAATAATGAGGGAAAAATATGAAATATGATTGGCATAGTTTTAGAAGAATCACAATTGAGATTTATTTATGATTTAAAAATTATGGGCCTCAAATAAGTCATAGCAACAAAAACAAATACTGGACATTTACATAACAGACAACTGGGCAATATAAAATGTTTTTGAAAACAAGTGGACATTAATAAATATCATGAAGGTTCTGAGCATAAAGGGTGGGAGCAGGGAAAGATACAGGAAACACAAGGGATGGTGGTGGCGATAAAGATCAATAAATAAGTAAGATAAGGTCCAATCTCCAACTACAGTCATTCTGAGATACTGAGGGTTAGGTCTTCAACATACAAATTTAAAGGGACACAAATCAGCTCACAACACTATAAAAAGAAGAGTGTGTCATGATGATGTAATAAGATCATTCAACAATGGCATAAAAATAGAAACAATTGGATGTCCCTCAATAAGATACTAACAATTGAATAAATATAATGCCTTCGCTTAATGGACAAATACCCCTCTGTGAAAAAGAATAAAATAGATCTATGTCTACCCATAGGAAGTGCAATGAAGATTTACTACTATATTTTTAAAATTAGAGGACACTATTAAATATGCTCTCATTTCTGTTAAAAGCAACAAAACAGAAACTTGTTGGCATGGGTTCTGGGGTTAGAAGCAACTATATGCCTTTTAAACATGTACCCTTTAGGGCCTCCCCGGTGGCGCAGCGGTTGAGCGCTGGGTTGCGAAATCACCGGAGGAGGGTGGCGCGCAGACCTAGCAGTGTACTTCGGTCCTTCTGCCTGCTCTGCTCCCCGCTCTGGCTCTGGTGAATTCTGTCACCCTCCTGCGCTTCTGACTGTAGTGCATGGCCTCTAAAAAAAAACCCACAAATGGGAACCTGGAAAAGGCAGAAGTGGGTGGGGGAGGGATCTGAGCTGGGGCCTAGAAAGGCAGCAGGAAAATTTGGGAGGTGACTTAGATTCACTCTAGATTGTAGTGACAGTTGGTTTTACAGGTATCTACATAAAAATAAATTAAAATTAAATCAAAGGATCACAGTTCTGCTTCATGTTACTTTTTCCTGGTGATTCTGGTATTTCCCTTCTTTCCCAATATGACATATTTATGTGAAGTCAGTGGCTTGTTCACTTTCAAATTATAATTGGAAAATCAATCCTTACTGGGTTACACCTAGATATTTTGAATTAAGTCTCAGGCACTCTGAAGTTTTTTGTTAAGAATCTGATTAATTAATCCATCTGGGTATATTATATTTAATTTAATTACAGTGATTATTAGTTACAGTTTTTACTTAATATACCACAAGTCTCCCAGTTTGACAAAAAAAGTCCTCGATGGTAGATTTCAAGAAGCTATAGGAAAATCAGGTTTTATTTTTTTAACTAAACTCTCAATTTGAACAAAACAGAGGGTATATTATTAGACTAATTTTACAAAGACACTTCTATGGAAAACTAATGTAATATAGTCTGTGTACATAATTTAATAGACATTCCAATTGGAATCAGCAATAGAACTTACATACAGAAAATGTGTGGCAATTGTTCCCTTTGGAGATACATACATACAGACACATAAGCCTCAAACATCATTTGTTTTCATCTAACATTTTTAACATAACATGAATACACAATAAATGGTAAAATTGAATCCCTCTTAATACATGTCAAAATCAAAATTTCACTTTGAAAACTAAATACATCTAATTTGTATCATCTACAAAGCTAGGCTGAATTTTTTTCTCAAGGTGTGGTCTTGAGATTCTCCTAGGTCCAGCACATCTACTCAGTCGAAACTCCAAAGTTTGCCTAGTTTGCCTCCAGTAAACATAAAAGTCCTTCAAACAAAATATAGTTAAATGAAATAATAGAGAATACATTCACAGCCATCAACCAACAAACACCAGCTGCCTCCCCAATAACTGTGCTCAGAGGCCCAGGACAAGAGGCAGTCACTCACAAAGCAACTGACCACCCCAGGCTCTGATAAAGTCTCTCCTTGATGCCTGCAGGCTCTCAGTCCAACAACTCTCTGAAGTACTATCTTGTTTGTCAACTTCCAGTGCATTGCACACTTTTCCCTGGGTGCTTTTAAAGAGTTTCCTGTTTGTTAAGGCTTCCTTAGAAGCCATAGGAAGCAGAAAGGTCATCTAGACTCTGAGGCCAGTTTAAGCCCTAAATACAACTGCACTGCTTAAACCTACAAATGTCCATCAATTAGCATTAGTTACCTCATCTAGACTCCTCTCAAATTCCCACAGTGGTCCTCCAGTAGACCTCGAAAGCCAATTACACTCAATTACTGGACAGCCATTGGTAATCAAAAGCCTAATCAGAAGACTTACTGAAACAGTTAACACTGAGGTTCATTAAGAGCTCCTAGAACCATTAGAAATCGTTACTCCTATCTGCAAAGGCACACGGCCAAGAAACAGGTTCCACCCTCAGAGCAGCATACATAAATACATGAAATATCTTTCTGGGGATGAATTACTTTACCGCTAAAATTGCAAAAAGAAATTTTCCTCTTCAAAAAATATTTTCACTATAAGGCCTCCCTGGTGGCACAAGGGGTTAAGATGCAAGCTATGAAGCTGTCCACAGCCACTGCAGCACGAGTTGGATCCCGGGCCAGGGACCTACCCACATGGTGCAGCAGACCTCTCCTTTATCATCTGCTGCTCCCCTCAGCAGTGTATTTCAGTCAGTCTGCCTGTTCTGCTCCCCACTCTATCTCTGGTGAACCCTCTCATCCCCCCATACCTCTGGCCTGTATCCCAGTTCTTTTAGTGCATAAATAAATCTTTTTTAAAAAAAAAAGTGAATCTACATTATCAACTTTAAATCTCTTGGGAAACATGCAAGCATATGCAGGGTAAGGTAAAAAATCAGGCTTTTCTGCCCTCCCGCCATCAGGATAGATGAGGGAACCCTGTGATCCTGAATGCATGCCTGATGGCGGGCACCTGAAGTGGGTACACCTGGGCTAAGACTGTGCTTTTAAGGGTGGTGTCACGGGGACGCCAGTAGAAGCCAAGCCGAGAAAGCAGCAGCAGAAGCCGAAGAGAAGCTGAGATCACCATAGAGCCCAGATAGTGAGGATTTGCTGGGGGCCAGGAGGCCTGCCAGCCTCCTGGCCCCCCAGCACCCCTGCCTGCCATATGCCTGGTGAACCCCAATAAAAGACCTGCAAAACCACTGAGGACTCTGACTCCTCCTTTACCCAGTCTGCTGGATCAGAAAACCTGCACTGTGTCGTTCCTGCCTTTACAGCATATCATTGCTCTTCCACTACCCCAAGACCAGAAAAAGTGTGTCAAGGGCTCTGGAATTCCTTTGCTGTGAGGAAATGGAAGGTTATCAAAGGCGGGGTCGATATGCAATGACACCCAGATAAAATAGGCCTCTTCAGGGTAGATTCCCATTCACGAAGGAAGACGTCCAGGCAATGCAAAGCACGTTGACTTTCAACCGGACACTCCGTCGCAATGAAAATGGAAATTAGGACGTCGGGACTCTCACACCAATCAGAAACCTGGACTCACCCCCACACAATGCCAGTCTTCAAGAACACCGTCCTCCAGGCCCCTTCCAGTCTCCCCAAACTCTTGAGCCGGCGGGGGAGCAGGACACCCGCCACCCGGGGGAAGACAGCCAGGGCAACGCATGGGCGAGGCAGGAACGCGGGCACCCAGGCTGGGTTTGGCGGTGCCAGGGGCGGTGGGAGGACGCGGCAGGGACACCCCGCGAGGGGCGAGGACCCGCGACCAGGGGTTCAGGAGCGGGGCGAGGAGGTGCCGCAGGGCCAGGGGCGCAGGGAGGCAGCCGCGAGCAGGAGCGGGGCCGGGCGAGGGAGCCACGTCCGGGCCAGGAGACGCGGGCGGGGACCGGCACTTACCCGCGTTCTGCAGCGTCTCGATGTTCTGGGGTCTGGTCGCCAGCTCGGCCACCATCTGCACGAACTGGGTCCGAGCCTTCTGGTACTGCTCGAACACTGCGGGGAGAGGCGCGGTCGAGCGGGCCCCAGCCGGCCCCGCCGCTCCCCCGCCAGCCCGTCGGGGCGCCCCGCCCGCCCCGGGCCCTACCTTGCAGCACCTGCCTCTGACTCATCGGGCCCGCAGGTGTCCGCCCGCGACGGGGCCGGCGGGGCGGCGAGTGCGCGCGGGGCCTGCGAGTCCGCACCGGGGGCGACGGCGGCCACCGCTCCGCTGCGACGGGCGCCGCTGCTGTGTGTACGCGCGTCTCCCGGGTAACCCACCGGAACCGGAACGCGGCCGCGGCCCCGCAACGGCCAGTCCCGGGTGACGTCACGGCCGCAGGGCTGGGGCGCCCCGCGCCGACGGCAGGGCTGGGGGGGCTGGGGGGGCTGGGGGGAGCTGGGGTGGGCACTCCCCCTGCCGCGCCTGCCCGGGTCTCCCGGGTGCCCAACCCCGGGCTTCTGCGGGAGCACAGCGCCCGTCGAGGGGCGGGCACCTCCAGGGGCGCGGGCTCTGTCCAAACTGCGTCCACCCGGTTGGTCTCTTGTCTGCCCCGGGGACGCGATTCCCTGGGAGGCAGAGGGGGCGCGGGAGGGGAGATGCGCAGAGGGAGCCCGCTGAAGTGGCCTTGGCTCCATGGTCAGAGACACTCACATGTGACGTGTGTGAGCTGATAAATACGCTGTTGTCGAGGCAACTTTAACGTCCAACCCAGACGTCAATCCGGACCCTTCAGTTCACATTTTATACACCCAACATTTATGGTTTCAGGATTCCTGGTGGGTGCAGACGAGCATTTTTTGTGCAAGTATACTATATAGAGAGCAATCTAGAAGCACTCTCAGAGATTCAATGAGAAAAGAGAGGGAATATGATAAATGTGCCTTCTTCCATGGCTTTCCCCGAATTTCTAACTTTACTGCTCCCTCGCTGTGATTTTTGAACACTTGTCTTTGTCTTTTAAATTTGTCACTTTGCTCTTGAATGGCATTTCCAAAAGAAAGGGAGTGAGACTCTTACCTGGAAAGTCTTGATTGAAATGTTTTCACCAGGCATCCTAGTTTATATCACTTTCTCTTTTTACCCAGTTCCTCTTAGCAAAAATTAAGCACTTAATCTAGCTTGTCTGGGAAAAAACAAACAAACAAAAAAAACTGCGTGCCAAATGTTTCAAAGACAGCTGCTCGACTTTAATTGTCCATTACAAAATACAAGTTCACCAGATGTTAGGTGGGTAGATAGCCACGGCTGCTGCTGAGTATTGCTAAGACAGGAACCTTTTGGATATCTCCTCTGCAGTAGAAGAGAGTGTGTAAACTTAGTTGGTTCTCCTATTTGGGGTAAGTCCTCTCTGATAATCTTTGAAATATCACTCTGACTTGAGGTGTCTGGTGAAGGGCTGACATTTTGTGGAGCCCCAAATAGTTGAGGAATGGACCAGCAGTCATTACCCAAAGAGGGGGTAAAGTGTGTTCACTAGGGTGCCTGTTACCCCAGAGCACTTACATGTCTTTTGCCCTGCAATTCAGAAACCAGTGATCCCCCTTTAACTCTGAGCAGAAGTTGCAAAGTAATCTCACATTTCTCTAACAACACAGTTTTTTTTTAAATTAAAGCTTTCGTTTTTCCATTTAGAGGGTGGAGGGAAACAGATTGAACAAATAATTAAAATTATAACAAGTTTTCATTTAAAATTTTTGTTTTCAGTTCCCAGTTGCCTTATGTTTTAAAAATCGCCTTAAACCTAAGAAGTTTCATACTTGGTTTCAGTCCTTAAGCAATTTGAACTCCTGAGCTAGTATTACTGCCATTTTTAGTGATTGTCTTACTCTGTATTTTTTATTAAGTTGAGATAAGAGTTCAGTGGTAAAAATGGGAATAAACCTAAAAACAGAGTCTACTCATGAAACTCTACAGAGTTTGAAAACTTGAATTCAATTTGTATGTGAATTATCTTTAACAAGAGTCTGAGTATCATTGTCTATAAAGTGTATTGTTCCTGATAAAGGATAATACAGGATTCCTAGTTTATATCTGAAACAGGACATATTAAAGAAGATCTTTGCTCTTTAACCTACTCTTCTTTTAAAATGTCTTCAAGTTTAAAAGGTAAAAATAAGATGGCTTAAATTTAATGAAGAAATGTATCACAGGATGAATATAATACATTTAAATGAATCACTTGTAATTAAAGATCACTTGTAATTAGCCAATCTTACATTTTTTACATTTGACTTCTCAAATTTACTGACCTTAAAATAAAACTTAAAAATAAAATAAAATGTTTTACTAAGTTAATTGAATGCCCCATGATCACATCCACACCTCTAACAGTTAAGCAATGAATAAGAAAAGTATTCAAAGAATTATTTCATTCCTTTTTTTAAAAAAATGCTATTTAAGAATATAATACTATTGTTCTTAAAGTTCCAGCTAAATTCAATAGATGTACAGTATACTTATACATTAAGCTGTACATTTGATTGAGAATGAAACATTATCTGAACAACAACAAACATTATCTGAGCATTATCTGAACAATGAAACATTATCTATTTCCATGACAGATTTGTTGGATGTCTTTGACTACTTTTGTAAAAAGTTAATTATATGTAACTTCAAAAACATTTTTGCATTAATTCCTCTACTTATGAAAATGAAAATGAGATTAGAAAAGACAACAGTTTAAAGCCAACTCTAAAATTCTGTTCTGTTTCTCTTTAAAAAATCTATTTTAGAAATTCAGAAAATTCCACCATCCTAGGAATATATTCTAACACATGCCTAAAAGAAATTCTGCTAATTTTAACATGTGTATATTTTTTCTTCAACTCCCAACTGAATTTTAAAAGTTAAAGGTTTATTTGTGCCTAGTAGATGTGAACATCAACCTTTTCAAAAATGCCAGTGAAATGAATACAGTGTATGAATATTCTTCCATCAAGTCAAACACATGTTTTAATGTGTGCCAGACGCTTTGCTAATAACAAAATGTACCTGTCTTCTAGGACATGAAATCTAAGGAAGATATACCTGTAAACATAGTATTCATTCATTCAATAAGCATATTCTGCAAATTGCCACTGTGTTAAGGGCTGTAGTTGCTGTAAGCATTGTAAGTGCTTTGGGAGCAGAGATGAGGGACCTAGGGTAACCTAAATGAAGTGAGACTATCTTGTTTTTAGGAAAAAAAATCTTTTATTTAGATATGAAATCTCCTTCAATCCCCTAAAAGAATTAAGACATAGCATTAGCACTTAAATAGGTATTGATTGAGAAATGTGATAGTAATTATTCAAATTATGAGAATTTAATCATCATTTTGCTAACATGAAATCTAAAATGACTGAAAAATTTCCATATTTACATACTGGAATTTAAAATAAAGGTATTACATACTCTATAACCAGGTTATAGATTTATAATATCTTAAATGAGGAAAGAAAATACATAATATCTCAAATGTTGCATTGCTCCTCTTTTGAGAAATGACATCAGAATTTTACATTTATGTCAAAACCAACCACCCAGCCATACCATCAAATCTGTCAGCAGTGCCGAAGAAACTTGGACACTTGTATACAGAAGGGGAAAATTAACTTTAGTCTTATATTTCCTTTCCTAATGGAGTTGGATAATTCTTGAAGTGTTTCTTCACTTTTTTCCTTCATATTTCTCATTCTTCTGTCTGTGCCCTTTGTGCATTACCATCTTGTAGGCCACTGATTTTATATTCCATTGAGTCTATTCTGCTTCCATGGCATTCTTCAAAATGTTTTTATCTCCTCTATTGGCCTTTTTAGATCATGCACCTCTGTTATTTTCTTATTTAAAGCTTGAATTTCTATTTACTCTTCATTGCTTTTATTTCTAAGGATATTCATTTTTTCTGAACTTTCTTGAAAATTTCTGAATTTCTCTTTCACTTCTCTCAATTTCCTTATCATGGCAACTTTGAACTCTATATCTGATAGGAAGAAAAGATTTTCCATATGTCTGTGCTCAGATTCTGAAGAGTTGTTCTCTTCATGTGGTGGCATATTCCTTGCATACTCAAGGTGCCATGTGCTATATTTTCCCATCTGCCCATTTTGTAGCTTTCCAGTGTGCTCTTTTTTCCAAAAGTGTCCTTATCAGTAACTAAGAAGGTGCAGAACTACTTTTCAAGCAGTTGGTGCTTTGGCTATTATTTATTCATTTGTTTTAGGTTTTTACCAGCTTGGAATTTCCTCTTCCAAAGACAAATTTTCACTTTTTACTTCCAAAGATAAGTGTGCCTAGGGGAACCACACATGAGTAATATCCAAAGGCACAAAGCTACTACTGATATTGTACAAAGCTATTGATGCTCAGAATGGATGCTTTCAATGTAGAAGTATGAAGTCTAGCCTAACATTTTCTTATAAAATGGGACATGCATAAAAATCAAATTATTGCTGCTTACCATGTGTGTATGTTATATAAATATCTTCTTTCTAAAGATTTATGTGAGTCTTCCTTTAATGTTGTTCCCAAACTCTCCACCATCATCAGATGGAAATCTCTTACTGCCTGTCATAGAAGTCTGTCAACTACTTCCTCTCAACATCTCCCTGCCTCCTCCCCCTTTTAAAACCTTAGCATTATTGCATTTGTCTCAAAGACATTAACTTTTCAACTTCTTTATTAGTACAGGACACAGAGACAAATAGAAGTTACCCACCCAGTAGGTCCTGCTGCAGGATGGGCCTAGGGTTTCTGGCTGAAGACCACTGGATGAGCAGGCAACCTCATGAGTGTTGGGGTTCAAGGGGAAGGAAAGAAGATAGTACTCCCCAGGCATCCTAGGCATTTCCACTAATCCAAAGTTTCTCAAACTCCAACCAGTACCCCTGTGGTCTTTGAGACATTTCTAATTGGGGAAAGGGGATGCAGGAATCAGTTAGGGTTGAGCTGAAGTTTAAATTAGAAACCCCCAAGTACCATGACCATCCTCCCAGGCTGTGAACACTCAGGCAAAGAGGAAAAAACAGTGCTGAGGGTTGCTGGTCCAGGAGCAAGGGAGTTAGACTAGAGGCCATAGCTCCAGAAGAGACAGGGGCACGCCACCAAGCGCACAGTGCCTGCTGAGGCACAGCGCAGGCGTCCCTGAGTTTCTTCCCTAACTCCCTCCTGCTACTGGGCAACACATTCTGATGGATTTTGGTTTAGAGGCCTAAAGGGTGAGCTCTGCAGACCTGATGTGAGTGACGAGCTTAAACACTGCCTCCCTGAGAATTCTGAACTAGCACAGGAAGACTCTACTTCAAAAGAAGGGTTACAGGCTGTCTCTAACAAGAAATCAGGATCCAGCAGAGAAGAGATCTGGGGGAAAGGCCAGGAGGATGTACATTGTAGGAATGTGGCCACTGCTCTGGGAACCAGCAGGGGACTGGTTCAGACAGCACCCTGGGGTGCGGGACTCCAGGAGCAGGGTTATATTTTGCTCTCAAAGTCTTTGGCACTACTACACCCTGCAGGGCCTGTTAAGGACCCTGCTTACTCATGAGCATGCACCCTGATTTTTGCAGTTCTAAACCTTTTACACTAAAATATATAATTATCAGTTGTCCTGCTATTTTCCTTGAATTAAAAAAGGTTTCAGGTGAAGCATGAGATCTGGGGTTAAGAAGTAAAGGGTCCAAGAACCTCAAATAACAACTATGACTATTTTTTAGGCAGAGGAGGAAATATTTATAAAATATTTATTGAATGCTGAATCACTGCATAGAGACGTTTGTGTTGCTAGAGTGATGTTTCATCATCATTTACAACCATGTGGGAAAGGTTGATCTGTTGTCCCATTCTGGGTAGATTAAAGAGAAACACATCAAATCAAGCAATTTCTCAGTGTTGACAAAGAAGCCAGTTAGTTGAACTGTAATGGCAGATCCCTTCATTATGAGCTGAACCAGCACATCCTGCATCAAAAATAACATTTTTAGAATCTTCACAAAAATACAAAAAATAGATGATGAGTGATATATGTTAAATATTACATTGTTTTCTGTGTTTTTATATGAAGCAGAAGGAGCTGAGTAAATTATCAGAATTCTGATTTTTTTTTTACATAGTACTTACCTATAATAATTTCTCAGTAAACAGTTTGAACTATAAGACCAAACAGTTACATTTGAAGGAATCATTTTCAACAAAATCCCAACACACATTGCCTGAGATATTTTTTATATTTTCTGTCACGTGGAATAAAATCCAGAATGAAGCACAGCTTATCTAAAGATAAATATCAACTCAATGTGTAAATTTAATATTGTTATTAGTCTATTAAGTACAGTAATTATATTTTCTAAACCAAAAATTCGTATATGATCTGATAAATACAGTGGGAACAATAAGGCAAATGTCTGTTTGTTTATTTATTTATTTGAGGTAACACTGTTTTACAACATTGTTGGTGATTTAGAGGTGAAGGATCTCCCCCTTCAGGTGTGTTAGCACACCACACCCACCACCAGAACACCCATAGTCTTCCCCATAGTCCACTGAAAACTCAAAGCAATCTCAGAAAATTTGGATGACCTTACTGTACTACTAAGTGTGAGGAATGATTTTGCAATGACTTGAAAATACTTCAGCATTCTATTAATAATGAATTTATTTGTACCTTTTCAGTTCTTGTTCTGTATAGGTGTTTATTAAATTACTATTTAAAAAGGCAGTTCATCTTAATGGTCTTAAATATTAAAATATTAAATATTAAATTTCAAGTAATATACTGCCAATTTTTTCCAAGATAAACTGCACTGTGTCTAAAAAAGCATTGGAATATTGTGCGTTGAATAGTATCAACATGAGCACAATGTGAAATCAGACAGGAACATTTTTTCATCAATGTAAAATTTGAAAACAAAGTTTGTCTTTTCTGTGAATTATATGACCATTTTTATATATTCTGTGTTTTAGTTATTGCCAGATACTTCATTATTTGCTTGATTTGAAAGAAAAGTTGAGGGAATTCAGGAATTACAGTATCTAGAAAAACTTGCTGAACACTTACTACATGCCAATTTCAGTTCTGAGACCCAAAAAAAAGAACAAACAGCTAAACCAGCAGCTAAGGAAATCGACGAGTAAGAAGGTAGGTGCAGTTCAACATGGCAAGGGTTCCATGGGCAAACACTACACATCAGGAGCTAAGGTGCAGCTGCCTGCCCTCCTCCCACAGCCCATAGGGGTTGGGCAACATCACCCAGTTGGATGTCTTCCTCACAGCATTGCTGCTCAGGGATTCAACTTTCAAAGTTTCATGGAAAGATATTGCTCAGGATTTAATAGAATGCAGCAGATTGCTCCATTCTATGTGATTTCCTTGTAATGGTGAAGAGGGGAAAAAACAGATTCTGGCTGGGGCCACTCTCTTTGGGCAGAGTTTGCCTATTGTCCACCATCTGGGTTGGGGGGGAGGGTTTCCGCCCATATCCCAAAGATGTGCATGTGTGGTTCTTTGGTATCTACATTATCTACTCTGAGTGAGTGGGGTATGTGTGTGAGTGTGCTCAGAGAGTCTCCTGCCCAGGGCTGATTCCTCCCTTGCAGCCTGAGCTACCAGCTTCTCATGACCCTGGACTGGAAAAAGCAGGTTGGGAAGGAATGAAAGAATGCAAGTGATTTTTTAATATTAGAAGTATTGTGGGTCTTTATTTAGAAGTTGCACGATGTTCTTATGTCGAGACATCTGCCATAGATATTTAACTCTTCAGTTAATCTCTGATAAAATTGGTTTCATTATATACATCTTTTCCCTGAAAGTTGCAATTTCCAATAACCTGTCTACCACACTAAGTAAGGAATTATTGTATATGTAAGAGCTGAAAATACACTTTGTAAAGATAAAGATAAGGTGGTTGTCTTGAGGATAAATCCTAAGTCACCTAACTTGCTTCTTATAGTGACCTAGTTCTGCTCAATAAGGTTTTAATGTCAAGTCTTTTGAGTGGACACAGGGCAGCACAGGAAAGCAGGCATTGCTTGGTAAACAGCATGTTAAGTAATATACGCTGTCCTTTCAGGGGGAACATGGATCCTGATTAGGAACTTAAAAGAAGGTATTTACATATTCTGAGCATTTGATGTTGACCAAGTTACTAATCTTCCTTACCTTATTTCCTTCATCTGCATTATGATGCTATTATAATAGCATCAACCTCACTGGGCTGTTCTGATGATTAAATGAGATGATTCATGTAAAGTACTTGGGACTTGGCCTGCTACACAGTGCTGTTATATTTTAAACCAAAATATACACAAGTCCTGAGCAGAGATATTACTAAAAGGGAATAGATGCAATTCAATAATTTGGAGGAAAGGCAGAATTTGTATTCTGAACTCTTTTTCTTTTAGAATTTATCTTCAATTCTTTTATTATTCATGTGAGAATCATTTGTTAAAAAGAGTATCTGTTAGAGATTCAGACTGAAGTATTTGTGGATGAAATGATGATAGTTGGGAAGTGTTTAAAAATAGCCCAGTGGTGGAGGAAGGCAGGAGAAGGAGGTGTGGAAGTGAAGCAAGATTAGCCATATGTTGATGATTGTTGATGCCGGTGCTAGACACGAAACTTCCTTAGACAAGTGTCTGCTCTGCTTTATGTTCAAACCAAACCAAAAGTTTAAAAAAGTAATAATAAAGTGAGAATTTGTAGATATTATTTTTTTATGTATAAATTCTCTGATGGGGGAATGAATGCCCAGTTGTTTTATAAATCAGGAAAGTATGAATTTATATCAACCTGAGGCAGAAAGCATGTTGCTACAGCAACTCTTCACACAGTCAATAATTATGGAATCAAAATGACAGCAGTCTTTTTTTTTTTTTTAGGAGATGACCTAAGTATCAGAGGGAGAAACCCATCCAAAAGGTCCCTCCCAACCAGCCTCCATCCTAACAGAGCCTCCACCCACCGCCTACCAAGAGGGACAGAGGGGTGTAGACTCTGAGAGAATTTGGAGCCCAGCAGATTAGGGCATGAGGAGTGTCCAGTGCAGTGTTCTCACTCTGGTCACTGGACCTCCTGGGAAGGCCCCTGAGCCCAAATGAGGGACACTGATGGACAAGCAACAAGAGCTCCTTATCAGCAAGACAGGCCCTTGGTGAACATCTGTTTCTCTCCTTTTATGCTCTTTCCCAACATGTGCTACTGATCAGTGACAAGAAATGGAGCCCAGTCCCGGCTTCCTGCACATGGGACCCTGTTTCCATAGAGGCTGGCTGTGCTGGCAGAATCATAAGAAAACCTCATGTGGCCGGGGATCTCTGGGCATCATTAAGCCCATGCCCCTGCCTTCAGAGGCTTTCTCTAAATCATTCCATATGATGACTTGAACAGCTACACAAGGGCAGAGGGACTCTAAGGAAGAGGCATGAGGGATTGATTCAACAGTGCAAACAGGACCTCTTGGCTTTATTCTTAGAGTGGTTGGCTGGGCTGCCCACTCACAAGTTCACTGAATCATCCTGTGCAGGTCACTTAACTTATATGTCTTTGTTATCCTACTTTAAAAATGTTTCCCTCACCAGCACCCAATCTGATAAAAACAACTCTGATCATAAAATGGAGAAAGGACAACCTCTTTAATAAATGGTGTTGGGACAAATGGAAAGCCACACATCAAAGAACTAAGTTGGATCATTTGCTAAACCCTTACATAAAAACACACAATCTCCAAATGAATTAAAGATTATATATAAGATTGCAACATTAGGGCCTCCCTGGTGGTGCAAGGGGTTGAGCATAGCGCTGTGAAGCTGTCTGCAGCCTCTGCAGCACGAGTTCGATCCCCAGCCAAGGAGCTACCCACATGGCACAGCAGACCTGCCTGTCTTGCCTGCTGCTCCCCTCAGCAGTGTATTTCTGTAGATCTGCCTGTTCTGTTCCCCACTCTGTCTCTGGTGAATCCTCTCAACCCCCACACCTCTGGCCTGCACCCCACTTCTTGTAGGCATAAGTAAATAAATCTTTAAAAAAAGAAATATAAGAGATGGTGGTGGATTAAAAAAAATAATTAAATAAACATTTTTCTCTCAAAGATGTAATGAGACTGAAACAAGACAAAATAAAAGGAAACACGCTGGAGAATGCACGAGTGATAACCCCCCATGAGAATGTGGGGGAGATCACACACCACTCAGGTCACTGCTGTTTCTCCCTTTACCTTTTCTCTCCCTCCATTTCTTCCTCCTTCTTCTTCCATCCTCCTTCCCTCTTCCTTCTTCCTTCTCCCCCCTGCCCCTCCTTCCACCTTCCCTCTCACTTTTAAACCAGCCTGATATTTTTTTTTTCTCATACCCCTTGGAGACAGCCTCACATTTTCAACAATCAGTTTATTTTCAGGTTTCTGAGCAGGTCAGTGAGCATCTAGTAGTATGTTTTATACTCGTCCTTAGGGTCAATCAAATTCCCAGAGAGCACCTATTACCTAACTTACAGCACTGTCTTTCCCCGCCTGCCTCTCCAAAGCCAGCTGAATCCAATACTCGGTCACTCCCACGATCATTAAGTGTCTCTGAAAATGGCCTCCACACTGCAACCTGGAAAGCCGAATACCTTGATTTTCATCTACTCAGTCAAAAAGTTCTCTTCATTATGGGTGTACTGAAATGCTTGCTTTGTGTCAACATAGAAGGTTTTTTTTAAAAAAAGGTTTTCCTAACTCTTGGTGCTGGCTGCAGGAAGTCCCCCAGCTGGCATCAAGGATTCAAAACATCTTGACGTGGCAAAGTCTGTGCTGGTGTGTATTTTAATGTATCTTAGCTGTTCTGAACAGCCTATTTTTATTGATTCAGGTAGAAATGCTAATAAATAGAGAAAATGCTAATAAATGTAAAACCCCTTATTTAAAGTTGTTTTTCCCCCTCTCTTGAACACAGTGAGTCTCTGGGTCTTTGGTTTTCAAATGCCTGGTGCTTTTAAAGCCATTGTATTTTGTGTTAATCATAAATGGATTGAACTGGTCCTCATTTAGTTACCACAGCAGCTGACTATCAGAGGTAAAGCAGATTCCCACCCCTCCCCCCTCACACCCTCACCCACACCCCCACTTCCCCTTGTGGTAGAGGCCCCCCCAAGCAGACAGGTGCTGAGGCATGAAATGCTGTCCACACAGGAGGAGCCTGCAAAAGGAAAGGAATGGAATGGGGACTGGAGTCTTGGGTGAATCCAAAGGGTGATGAGGAGTTACCTAGCCTCCTAAGGCAGAGACAGAAAGAGAGCCCCTCCAGGGCCATCTGACTGTGACCACCTTCTGGTTGCTACACTAGACTGTGATTATTCAAATCAGACTCTAAAGTAATCAGCTTGATGGCTGAGCAGTCAAATGAAAAGTAATGTTCAGAAGATGCTCAACCCACTAAATGGAAGATGTGTCAGTATTAGAAAAAGGAACTAACACACTCTGAAGAGACTCAGCTCAGTGACTTAAAGTAGCAGTGGAACATCATCATCATTTCTCAGAAAAGAATACCAAGGACTTGTTAAGGAGAGAGTTCTCTGGAATTCAAGGATTTTGTGAAGAAGAACCCTATCTCTTAGTAACAGCTGCCATCTTCACAAAAACAGACAGAACATTGAAATCATATAACACTTTGCAAAATCATATGTGAAACAGGTGAAGCCCTTGCATTCAAGAAGTCAGAATTCCAACTCAGAAAACCTACATACATGTGAAAAAGATGAAAGACCCATCCTGCAAGACTAAGACTTTCTTCCCCAGGTGTACCATTTGAGAGTGAAAAGAGTGTCCATCAATACTTCACTATTTCATATATCTCTGGACATAGTGTCGCCCACCCAGTGGGAACTACAAATCCCTCCCCCTTCAGCGTCCCCTAGTTCCTCTGGCAGGATCTGGGGGAAGGGATATTGGTGGGGAAAGTGGAAGTTATCTCTCTTGGCTCCATGTCTCTTGTGCCACTTCTGCTTCATCTCAAAGCAGGTGTCATTTGGGAGCGAGTGGAGAGTGCAGCCAAGTCTGCCTTTATGGCCTCCCAGGTGTAAAATGGGGATCATCATAACAGTACCTCTGTAATTAGGGTGTCCCTGGGACTAAGCAAGGCTAATCCTGGTGCCTGATCTGGCTTAGGTGCTCAGTAAACATTACCTGTTACTGTCAGTATTACTGAAGTTGATGTTAGTGTTCCTGTTCCGACATCTACAATTGCTGTCATACTGGTTTTTGGTCACTAATTTTTGGGTCATCGCAAGAGAACAATCCGAGTGAATGACATTTAACTGTTGAAAGGAAACCTAACCCCCCTAAAGCACCTAACCCAATGCCAGGCAGATGGTACCTGCTCAATAACACAAATTTTCCTTGTTGAAATTGTCCTTCCCTTCTTTAAACACATTTTGTCACCTGTAGTCTGAAAAGTCCACAGAATACATATTCCCCCCTTGGCTTTTTTCTTTTTACCATTTTTAAAGCCCTTTGTAAAGATTTTAAAGTATGTATCTTTGTGCTATTATTGTTCTTGTTGCTTAAATTTTTATCCCTAGAGCATCCAGATTGAATGTTTCACATTCCATCTTCTGAGAACTTCCCCACCCCTGGAAATGACCCACTGAGCACATGAGAATTTTCAACTTCCGGCTCCACCATTGCTGCAGAAGTGTATCAAAACCTCACAGGATCTACATCGCCTGCTCTGAACTCTCTTCCTCCCCAGATTCTGTTCTGCTAGATACACCAAGGCCAGGATTGTCAAAGGTTTTCATGACAATGAAGGGAGTCCTATTTTAAATACCAAAGTCTATGACAATCATACATGGGCCCACTGCAAGAGTCCATGTGTCTAGGGCCTCCCTGGTGGCTCAGGAGTGAAAGTCTCAGCACTATCAATCTACCGCCAGCCACTGCTAACCCACATGGCGCAGCAGACCTCTCCTGTCTCACCCACTGCTCCCCTTAGCAGTGTATTTCAGTAGATCTGCCTGTTCTGCTCTCCACTCTATTTCTGGTGAATCCTTTCACCCCCCGCACCTCTGGCCTACACCCCAGTTCTTGTATGCATAAATAAATTTTTAAAAATAAATCTTTGAAAAAAGAGAGAGAGAGAGTCCACGTGCCCTGAGTTGTGGCATTGACCTAGAAGTTCATCAACAATTTGAGGCAGGACTTATCCTCCTGCTGATCAGATGCTCTGAACTTCAAAGTGGAAAAGTAGTAAATGATTTCTTCTTTTTTTTCATGGTGGGAGAGTGAAGAGCTCCTGGTATAAAAGATTGGATGCCTCTACTCTAGTCAATTTCATTTTCCTGACACAGATTTTCAAGAAACTTCAACCAAAGCAGCGACAAGAGTTAAACAAGCAAGTGAGAATATAATGAGACTTGATGAGCCAATGCCTGCTTTGCCTGAAACCCAAAAGTCTGGTTTCCTTTACCCTGGAGTCACCTAGATACATTTTTATGGGAGGAATGCACTCTTCTGTGAGCAACATATAACCCAAAACCCTTTTTAGAGTTTTGACCAACTAGTTGAAGAAGGGCAGAGTCACCTGAAGGAATATTCTCTGGCTCTTTCCACTGTCTTTCCTACCTCGGTCCACTCCTGCCTCACTCTTGCCGGTCAGCCAGCTTCACTGTGCTTGGCCTTTTATGGCTGGAAATAAATGGTGGAACTCTCCTACCACAGTGCCCTCTGGGTGGCAGATGGAGACCAAACTCCACCCCCCTGCCCCCACCCATACCATAGGGCATAGAATAAACTATTCTGCTCATACTGGGGTTCCTTCTTTAAAAAGTTCATTATGTCTTTATTTGTTTCCATGATGTCTCTGATTACACTGCTTGATGAGCCTTAGGAGTCAGTGCAATTTTAAAACCACAGAAGAGGTGGGTGGTGTGAAGGGGCCATTTTTCCCTCTGGGCAAGGTGATGAGTGTTTCAAACTTGTGCTCTTAGGCCTCATTAACACACTTATACTATTTTATTCTTCTTTGGATAGATCACATTAATAAATCAAGCATGTGTAGGGAGGAATTTCTCCTCACAGGGGAACTCACTCATCCTTGAAAGAGTATACCATTTTTTTTTTAATATTAAATTTTATTTTTATATTCCCCCATACAATTGCAAACGCCCCATTCTGACCCCAATCCTTCCCCTCCCGCCCCCCACCCCCCAAAAAGTGTCTCTGGTTCATAGTTTTTTGTTGATTTTGATTTTCACTTTCTTATATTCATTTTCCTGGTCCCTTATTTAAGTTTTCTAGATTCCTGCTATGAGTGAGACCATCCGGTATTTTTCTTTTTCTTTCTGGCTTATTTCGCTGAGCATGATCCCTTCCAGCGCCATCCATGTTGCTGCAAATTGCATGTGTTTATCTTTTTTGAATGCTGAGTAATATTCCATGGTGTATATGTACCACATCTTCTTGATCCAGTCATCTATTTTGGGGCATTTGGGTTGATTCCAAAGCTTAGCTATTGTAAACAGTGCTGCTATAAACATAGGGGTGCAGGTGCTCTTTGGAATGGATGTTTCTGTGTCCTTTGGGTAAATACCTAGGAGTGGAATTGCTGGATCATATGGAAGCTCTATGTTTAGTAGGTCCAGAAATCTCCACACAGCTCTCCATAGTGGTTGGACCAGTTTGCACTCCCACCAACAGTGCAGGAGAGTTCCTTTTTCTCCACATCCTCGCCAACATTTGTTGTTGCTAGTTTTTTTAATATGTGCCATTCTCACTGGTGTGAGATGGTATCTCATGGTAGTTTTGATTTGCATTTCCCTGATTACAAGTGATGTTGAACATTTTTTCATATGTCTGTTGGCCATTTGCATTTCCTCTTCAGAGAAGTTTCTTTTTAGCTCTTCTGCCCATTTTTTGACTGGATTATTTTCTTTGTTGTTGCTGAGTCTCATCAGCTCTTTGCAGATTTTTGTGATCAGTCCTTTATCATTAGTGTTGTGTGCAAAAATGTTCTCCCAGTTGGTGGGGTTTCTCTTTGTTTTTGTTATTGTCTCTTTTGCTGTGCAGAAGCTCTTTAATTTGATGTAGTCCCAGCTGTTTATCTTTCTCTTCACTATCACTGCTTTGGGTGATGTGTCTGTAAAGATGTCTTTGATGTGCAAATCCCGTAGTGTTTCGCCTATATTTCCTTCTATGTATTTTATGGTTTCAGGTCTTATGTCTAGTTCTTTAATCCATTTTGAGCTGATTTTTGTGTATGGTGTGAGGTAGTGGTCAAGCTTCATTCTTTTGCATGTAGCGACCCAGTTTTCCCAGCACCATTTATTGAACAAACTTTCTTTGCTCCAATGCATAGTCTTTGCTCCTTTGTCAAAGATTAGTTGACCATAAATCTGTGGGTTTATTTCTGGATTTTCTATTCGATTCCATTGGTCTGTATGTCTGTTCTTGTTCCAATACCATGCAGTTTTGATGATTATGGCTTTGTAGTATAGTTTGAAGTCTGGGAGTGTGATGCCTCCATTTCCTTCTTTTTTTTTCAGTAGAGCTTTGGCTATTCGGGGTTTTTGGTGATTCCATATGAATTTCATCAATAATTGTTCTATTTCTTTGAAGAATGCCATTGAGATTTTGATTGGAATAGCATTGAATCTGTATATTGCTTTTGGTAGGATGGCCATTTTAATAATGTTTATTCTTCCAATCCATGAGCAGGGGATGTCTTTCCATTTCTTTGTGTCTTCTTCTATTTCTTTTAACAGTGTTTTATAGTTTTCTTTGTATAGGTCCTTTACCTCTTTTGTTAGATTTATTCCCAAATATTTGATTTTTTTTGTTTCGATAATAAAAGGGGTGGTTTTTTTGATTTCTTCTTCTTCAGATTTATTGTTTGTGTATAGGAAGGCTACTGACTTTTGCGTGTTGATTTTGTATCCTGCCACTTTACTGAATTGATTGATGAGTTGAATTAGTTTTTCTGTGGAGATTTTGGGGTTCTCTATGTATATTATCATATCATCTGCAAATAGTGATAGTTTGACTTCTTCTTTTCCTATTTGGATTCCTTGGATGTCTTTCTCTTGTCTTATTGCTCTGGCTAGGACTTCCAGTATTATATTGAAAAGCAGTGGTGAGAGTGGACATCTTGTCTTGTTCCAGATCTTAATGGAATTGCTTTCAGCTTTTCACCATTGAGAATGATAAGAGTATACCATTTTTTAAGGTATCTGCTTGAGTAAAATGCTGTGGTAGCATTAATAGACAATAGAATTTTAATTATGAATCTAATATATTGTATCACAAAACCTGGCAATTTTAATGATAAAGTACTGTGATTACACAAAGCATTTTTAGAAATAATAAACCTCTGCTGAGTAGGTTCATGAGCCACATTAAGATTCAATTTCAGCTCTTGTTACTAATATCAAATAATATGAGTAAGCTGGTTATTTTAAAACATATTAAATGTAATTTGACTTGGTCTCATCAGAAATAATATTGAGAGACATTCTGTCGTTGTGATCCTGCATCTTGCCCTGGATCCTGACCTGTATGTTTCCAATCATGAACGATTTATATAGCACTTTCATTTTTATTGTGTGTTATCTTGACTTCCTGATAGACACTTGCTGTGCTTTGCTTCCCACTGACCTTGGCTTTGTCTATTTAACAGACCCAGGGCCAAATCTGGAGTGAAGGGCTGAGCACCAAGCCCTGGCAGAGCAGGGGACATGGGGGTAGGGTCCCCAGTCTGTCTCCTGACACTGCTGCATAGCTCCAAGTTCTTTCTCCCACAGATCTCTGAACCTACTAATACTAGGGCAGGCCAACTCACATTTAAGTCACAAATATTGTTCTGTCATGCCACGGGAATTAAGACTTTTCCAACAAAATTTTGTTCCACTCTTGGCCAGATTATGAAACCCTGATTGCTAGGTTCCCTGAAACTGCAGCAAGGCATCTGCATTACTGTAACTCTTTGATTTATTCATGAATACAGTTCAGGGGGTGTTTGGTAAACGTGATAAAATAATCACATGCCTCCTAGGAGCTTTCGCCTTCCTGAGTACCTGCAACCTGCCCCGGATGAACATGAAAAATGCAGAAGGCACGTGAAATCTTAGAGCAGAATGCAAGACCTTAAATGGTCAACTGTGTGGCACAGAGAACGCTTGTCAAGGAGGATGGGGACACACTGAGATGGGAATGTAAAAGCACTTTTGGGGCAAGAGAACAGCCTGTGCAGAGGCCTGAAAGCAGGGTGCCTTGTAAGCATTTGCTCTGAGGGAGGCACAGAAATGTGGGGGTGGAGGGGAACTGGGCTCACTGGGAATGGCCTTCAATTCCTAGGTTTTGCCTTAAGTCACTAAGCAAACGTTGAAGATGTGGGGGGTAGGTTGTCTCCAGAAACACATTTCATACTTAAAATTTTTAAAAAGAAACAGAGTTACCATTGTCCACGCCCTGTGTTGCATGCTGCCTTTTACTTAACTGTATATTATCAACATTTTCAATGTTCTTCACTAGAGCAATTTTTGATTACGAGGTGACTAATCATTCAAACATTTCCTTGCATTGAATTTAGATTTTTTTCCCTGTATTCTTTTATTAGTATAAATTAGTGTAGTACTGAGAAACTTCATACATGATGCTTTTCCTTCTACTTAGAAGTAGTTTTGTGTTAAAATGTGTTCATAGCTATCCCACCAGCAATATGTGTTAATATTAGTTTCCTTGATGGTATGACTGTTTGGTGGGTGAAAAATCTTCTAGTTTCAGTTTACATTCCTTTGATGGCTAGGAAAATTTAATATGTCTCTACTCTGTCAACAGGTACTCTTCTGGCAATATGTAAAATCATAAAGAAATTTCATGAACAGAGAGAGAAAGTCAATTTGGCATTTTACACACAAGTAAATCTGTGGTTATGTAAACCTGCAAAACAATTTTAGAGTCGGCTGAAACTCTTTTCCAAAGCTATTAGTATTATTTAAACATCAGTATATGTTTTAGAGGTTAAATTGTTCTTTGGCAAAAAGGCAAATTAATAAGTTAAGCTATAGACGTATTTAGATAGTGAAACCAAGTATCCATATGACTTAGATTCCTGAGTAATCTGTGTTTTACACATAAATATATATATATATATAAACCAGTGTCTGAGCATGTGAGAACTCACCTATTCTACTAATAGAGGGTCAGGCTCAGCTTCTTTTTATTGACCTCAGGAAATGTCTGGAACTACCTACTTGGAGGGGAGCCCTGAGCTCCAGTGGTTTTAAAACAGTGGCTTCTCTGAGCCAACCCACACAGGAAAGCTGTGTTTTCCAACTTATTAGAACAAACTCCCAAATCGATTTACAACTGGATTCATGAAAAGCTCATAGTAACATTACTGTTGAATCCACTTCACAGGTAAGTTCTAAGAGGGAAATTTTTGCCCTTCCAGCTGCCTCAGGACAGGACCCTGCTCTTAAAAGAGTTGTATGGAATGTTTGTAAAATCAGACTGGTTCTCGCTGAAATAATTGCTACCGCTGACCTCAGATGGAGCAGGCACCTGAGGTCTGGTGACTCTACCACATGAGGAGCCTAAGCCCGTGGACTGAGAAAGTTCTGGTAAGTTCTGGTGGTAAGAGAACCTGACCTTTCTAGGGTTGCTTCCAGAGTGACAGCAACACAGCCAGAGGCTGGCAGGGGAGAACCAGCACTGGAATATCCAGCAGACCGGCACAGAGTTGGCCCCTGGCAGCACACCCATTAAAAACCAGACACAGCCTCTTTGGGACTAGGGTGCTCTATTATGAGGCCACTGGTTGAGCCACAGACAACAAAAGCCCTTGGAGTCCATGAGGAGAAAAAGTCCGTGGCCCTTGGTGCTGAGATCAGACCAGCCAAGGAGAAATGTACATGGGTTTCACCCCTTGCTGGTGCAACCCTTGCAGAGGTGTTGTGCAGCCCACACCCAGCGCAACCAATGCATCTGTCCTGCAGCCCTAAGTTCAGTGCCATCTAATATCCCTGGGAATGGCAGGTAGTTCTTTAAAACCAGTTTAGAAATGGCTGTCAGAATTCTAGATGGGACGCCAAACTAGAACACAAAGACAATTACTCATTTAAGTCCGGTCATAGTAAAGCAAAGTCGGGACAAGGTTTAACCTCACGGTCACGGTCATTTGTTCTTACACCCAAGCCTCTGGTGTGCTATTTTGGGTGACCTCCTCATGCAGAAGAAGAGAGAACATTTTGCTGAAACCTTCTGTGTGGAAAGTCAGTCTTACTCAACAGACCCTCCTTGATTTAACTATTGTCTCAGGTATGTACAGTCAACAATTAGAGCAGCGAGCAAAGGACTGAGAGGAGGGGGAATCTCTCCAATATATTTTGTCTTGGGGTGTGGGGACTGCTCATTTTGGGGACTTACTGTTCTCTTCATGCTCCTGAAACTGGACACCACTCTGGTGAGGGAAGCTTATGGAGAGCTGGGACAAAACAAAGAAAAGGATAATTAATCAGGTCGTTACTTGGCATGCAGCCACAGCTTCCTTGGCAACATGGATCCTCCAGCAGTCAGCAATCAGACTACAGGCAACTTTCAATTATCAACGCTATTGGAGGAGGCAGTGAGGTGGATAATCCAAAACAGCAGATAATCCCTCAAAATCATTTAATTTATCTTTTGAATGGCTTTCACTTGCACATACACACAAACAGATGATTCTTTCCTTGCTCATTCTGCTCAGGTCAAAAATATAATTCACGTGCATTCCTTGAGAATACATTAATAGATAAGAAGGCTAATTGAAGGAAGCCAGTCCTGAAAGTAAACACTTTCTGTGGGTCATCCACTTGCAGGTAACATTGAATTCACACACTCATAGCACTAGAAGGAACCAGGAAATCATTGAGTTTGAAAACCTTTTGCTCATCAAGTGAAAATACTAAGTCCTGAGGCACTTAGGCACCTAATACCTATGACTAGCTAAATGTTGACAGATTGTTTTATTTCATTCACATGATTTTTCTTTGCATTGATGGTATAGGTCATAAGAACCAAAATATAGAATCTTTTCAAGAATTTCTCGTGGACTTTTTAGTATGATGCTGAGATGCTAGTTCCAGACAAGAGGGTTCAACTCTGGAAGTTCATTAGAATTATCCCAGCAGTGTTTAAAAAAATTAAATTAGAAACTCGATTTGAGCTGATTGGAGGAAATGTGGACCCATACATCAGTTTTAAAAATTCTCCAGGTGAATCCAAAGTGCAATGAAGGCCATGGATCACTGCCCAGAGACAGAATCCAGACTCTACCCCTATTAGCTACCTAACCCGCTACAAATCTCCCACCTCCCTGTGCCTCAGTTTTATTTCCTATAAAATGGAAAGATGAGGGATGATAGCTCAAAGTTGCCTTTACTGAGTTATGTGTAGAACATACCAGATTCCAGCAAGATGGCAGCAGAACGAGGAAACGGAGTTTTCCTCCTTCAGATATTCCCAGCAAAACTGCTATAAAATAAAGCAAAAGTGGGCCTCCCCGGTGGCACAGCGGTTGAGCGCTGGGCTGCAAAGCTGCGCGCAGCCTCTTGCAGCAACGGTTCGGTCCCCGGACACCGGCGAGGGTCCCACATGGCGCGCAGACCTCTCCTGCCACCTGTTGCTCCCCTCAGCAGTGTACTTGGTCAGTCTGCCTGCTCTGCTCTCCCCTCTGGCTCTGGTGAATTCTCTCACCCTCCTGCACTTCTGACTGT
The DNA here is from genome assembly GCF_014898055.3 of Talpa occidentalis. NCBI lineage: Eukaryota > Metazoa > Chordata > Mammalia > Eulipotyphla > Talpidae > Talpa > Talpa occidentalis. Next base: position 67,949,465 of record NW_023601433.1, on the reverse strand, counting down.
ACCCAGTGCCTGTATAAATAAATAAATAAATCTTTTAAAAACAAACAAACAAATAAATAAATAATAAAGCCAAAGTCCCTGAGGGATAAACTGAGGACCTCCACACACAATAGGGCATCCAGTGGAAAAGTAGGGAATATATTAAGTGAACTCAGTTTAGAATGATAACAGGGCACTACCACCTGCAAGAGGAAGAAGCAGCTACTGTGCAGAACCCCCTACAGCTGTTGACTTGGGCACATGCTGTAGGGGGCAGGACTGGACACGGTGCAGGTTTTCTGATCCCATGCAGACCGGGTAAAGGAGGAGTCAGAGTCCTCAGTAGTTTTGCAGGTTTTTTATTAGGGGTTCACCAGGCATATGGCAGGCAGGGGTGCTGGCTGGGGGGCTGGGAGGCTGGCAGGCCTCCCAGCCCCCAGCAAGTCTTCACTATCTGGGCTCTCTAGCGTTCGTTCTGCTGCTTCTCGGCTTCGGCTTCGGCTGCTGCTGCTGCTGCTTCTGCTGCTGGTGCTGCTGCTGGTGCTGCTGCTGCTGCTGCTGCTGCTGGTGCTGCTGCTGCTGCTGCTTCTGCTGCTGGCGTCCTCCCGTGACGCCGCCCTTAAAAGCACAGTCTCAGCTCAGCTGAATCCCATCTACCTATGCCCACACCCTATTCCAGGTGCCCGCTATCAGGCATGCATTCAGGACAAGGATCCATCATCTATCCTGATGGCGGAAGGGCAGAAAAGCCTGATGTTTTCTTTCCCCTACAGTCCACCCCCTCAGGGTTTTCTGCCTTATCAAACAGACAATGCAGCCATGGCCCACAAAAGCAAATACATCACAACAAAATACAACAGAACACAAATAAGTCCAAGCAGGGCACCAACCTAGTGCAAAAGACAATTATTGGTACCAGCAGATAAGCCACCACATCTGCTGCCGAAGGCACTGCTCATACAAGGGAGGGGAATCACTCACGGCATCTACTATATCACACCAGGAGCCGTCAGGCTTCCTGGCCTTCTCTGGCTGTAGTCTCGGCTACAAGGCACACACAGCATCCACCCCCAGGATGCACTCGCTCTGGGATTGGCAATTTTATTCTGTTGGGGGTAATCGCCAACCCTCAGGGTTTCTGTCTGCAGTCGCTCCAACACTCGGCCTTCACAGCCACCCATGCGACTCACAGACCCCTGCTCTCAAGCCAACCCACTGCACAAGCACATGGGTTGGGGATCCAAACTTTTGCATTTGGCTTGGGCTCTACCCCAAGCCACATTCCCCACCCGTCCCCCAAGGACGGCCTCCTCAGCTCCTCACCCTCACTCAAGAATGAGCAGGGCATCACCCATAGGTGATTTTACGAGACTCACAGGGCTTCAGCATACCCAGGCTGCTTAACAGCCGCTTTAGGGCTTCTCAACTTAGCATCAGTACCAGCTTTTGCCACCTTAGTTGGCTTTTCTCCTCCACCTGGCCACTGGGCATACACAGGCTGCTTTTGGCCATCTAGGCCCACTGGCCACCCCCAGATTCTCAAAAAATAAACATAACCTGCTAAGGTCCTCCACCTTCTGGCGGGATTGTCAGTCCAAAATCATCAGTTCATCAGTCTATCAGTCCATTGGCCTCTCCCTGCTTCAGCAATGGCCTGCTGCCTCAGGGGTCATTGGCTGGTCCTTTCCGGTGTCGTTGGCTGGTCCTATCCGGTGTCGTTGGCTGGTCCTATCCGGTGTCGTTGGCTGGTCCTATCCGGTGTCGTTGGCTGGTCCTTTCGGGCGTCTCCTTCACGCCAGGTCTCATCCTGTAGCTCGTGGACGTATCCATCTTCTATACCGCCATGGTGCCTCCAGCGTCGTCACAGGCAAAGTCTGTTCTCCTTAGTCCCTCCAGGTCTTCGGAGGGCTCCAATACCCGTCTGCATGGATCTTGCCGACATACGCCAATTGTAGGGGGCAGGACTGGACACGGTGCAGGTTTTCTGATCCCATGCAGACCGGGTAAAGGAGGAGTCAGAGTCCTCAGTAGTTTTGCAGGTTTTTTATTAGGGGTTCACCAGGCATATGGCAGGCAGGGGTGCTGGCTGGGGGGCTGGGAGGCTGGCAGGCCTCCCAGCCCCCAGCAAGTCTTCACTATCTGGGCTCTCTAGCGTTCGTTCTGCTGCTTCTCGGCTTCGGCTTCGGCTGCTGCTGCTGCTGCTTCTGCTGCTGGTGCTGCTGCTGGTGCTGCTGCTGCTGCTGGTGCTGCTGCTGCTGCTGCTTCTGCTGCTGGCGTCCCCCCGTGACGCCGCCCTTAAAAGCACAGTCTCAGCTCAGCTGAATCCCATCTACCTATGCCCACACCCTATTCCAGGTGCCCGCCATCAGGCATGCATTCAGGACAAGGATCCATCATCTATCCTGATGGCGGAAGGGCAGAAAAGCCTGATGTTTTCTTTCCCCTACACATGCCAACACCAGTGTAGGGTAAGGAAAAAATGTCAGGCTTTTCTGCCCTCCCGCCATCAGGATAGATGATGGATCCTTGAGGTCCTGAATGCACGCCTGATGGCGGGCACCTGAAATAGGGTGTGGGCATAGGTAGATGGGATTCACCTGGGCTAAGACTGGGCTTTTAAGGGCAGTGTCATGAGGACGCCAGTAGAAGCCAAAAGAGAAGCCGAGAAAGAAGCAGCAGAAGCCGAGAAAGAAGCAAGAGAAGCAGAAGCTGAGAGAAGGCCAGAGAACCCAGATAGAGTGAAGACTTGCCTCCCAGCCCCCCAGCACCCCTGCCTGCTGTGTACCGGGTAAATACCAATAAAAAGACCTGCAAAAAGCCACTAAGGACTCCTCTTTCACCCGATCTGCATGGGATCAGAAAACCTGCTCAGTGGTCATTGCTGCCCCTACAACCAGGTTCCAGAAATGCACTGGATAAGAGAGTACATGAACAGGCCCCCAGGAGGGTGCATTGCTGGAGAGCAGGTGATATAGAGCGAGGATTAGCGGCTTGAATCTGAGGCTCATAACACAGAACAACTGTAGCTTGAATCAGGTTGGTGCACCTACACTTCCCTATAGAAGAGGCTACTACTCAAAGCCCTGGCTGAAATATTTCAAATACCTGCCTCTCCCTACCCCAGGATGAGATACCCCAAACACTTGGCCCCCCTGCAAAGAATGCTGAAACAAACTAGAGCTCAAGCACCTGTGAACAACAGGAGTGGACACCCCAAGATAAGATTCTGCTATGGAGGAAAAAGAGAACAACTCCCAGCCTTTTACCCCTTATTAACTGCAATCTGTGCCTGGTGCCACATCTGCTTAAAAATACTAACCATTGACATTGGAGATCCCTGGAAACTTCTAGAGAGCAAAAGGATATTGACTGTATTTTTTAAATTTCCCAAATAATTCTGTCAATCGGGGTTGAAAGACTTAATAGCAGGTTGGTTAAACCAGGCCTAAAGCCTGGGCTTCAGCAATTGAGGTGGGGGGTGTTGTTGAGCAGGGAAGAATGGTGCTGCAGAGAGGAAGTCAGTTATCTGCCTTAATTGAGGCTGAAGAGAACGATCAGGCAAATAGGGAAGTTCAGAAGAATGTTTGAGTCTGAAATACAGTACAACTAAATGTGAAATGGGTAAGGGGGAGGATTATTGGTAAGCCATTGATTTTAAGGAATATTCGGGCCAGTGAGCTTTTTGGACTGAATGAGAGTGACTAACTTTAGAGAAAACTGATGGAAAAAATCAGAATTTGTACAGCTTAGACTGGATCCCTGTTGTAAATCATATGTATTCTGAGACCCTCAGCCAGCATTCAATTTACTAGTAAAAATAAAATCTAGGAAAGGAATGCCTCTATTTTTTAATTTTTTTAAATTTATTTCATTTTGCTATTCTCTGCATTGTTAGATACTACTATAAGATAGGTATGGTCAAATTCTGGGTAAAGTTAATTTTCTCATGGAAGGATAAAAGCTGATTGAATAGTAGTTATCTACACTTACACAACAGGCAACTGAAGGATCTAGAAAGAACATATTTGAACTTAAAAAAAAAAAAATGCAGCCAGAAAAAGAAAATTTGAGAAGTAAATTCTGTCTGGTAAAAAGTTAAAAGGATTTTATTTCATCATCTAGTTGTATCTGATATCATTGGTATGAAGTAAGGGGCAGAAAACAGCATGTTTTGAAAAAAGGTGGTTTCAAAAGGTGGCAAATCAAAGATAAAGAAAAAGACATTGAAGTGATGGAAGAGGTCCGGTTGTGGACAAAACAAATCAGGAGAGGGATTTTAGTCTGAAACTTATATTTTTATGAAAAACTTTCCAACTATATTCCGTCAGGTATTATAAGCTTTCTCAATGTATGGCCCTTTCCTAATCAAGTTACAAAGAAATGGAAGTTGAGACAGAGGTAGTTTCTCAGAGGAATTGATTATTCTGATCCTTTTCTACTGTCAAAATAAGCTATTTTTCTTTCTTTCAAAAGGAATCCATCAATTACTAATCAACATCCTGTGGGGCCATTTTTGAAAGGGAGTTCAGGTAGTAGAAAACTAGCTGATTTTCAAGTGAAACATTCTCCGCAGATGTGTCTCCAAGTGTCCATGATAGAGACACCAGCACAGAAGAAACTCTGGCACATTGATGTCCATCTTGTGTGCTGAATGTCCCCAAACCCCGTGATGTGTTGCCCAGCACACAGCACCCAGACCTCCCAAATGGAGGAAAGAATGTATCTCAGGGACTCAGAGGAACAGGTAGGAAAGGACTAACATTTTCTTCATAGGCTTTTGGTGGGTTCACCTCAGAGAATCAATCCTTAGAATAGAATGGCTAGCACCGTGAGTGTGAGAGTTCATTTCTCACATTTTTCTTCTTTGGAAAATGGAATAGACTCTCTCTTGTGAAGCACAATTAAAGGGGTAAATTTGCCTTGAATCTCTCACAAAACCATTAAATAACGGGAAGTTTGTTTTTTATTCATTGATTCAGTTGAATACTGAAATCCCAGCACTCTGCCAGGAACTGTGCCAGGCTGCAGGGCACAGCCCTGAACAGACAACTCCCAGCTCTCTCCGGAGTAGAGGAAGCAGGGAGAGAAGACGACGAATAAACAAGCAAAATATGAGACGTTATCAGGTGGCGATAAGTGCTGTGACCAGAAACAAAGGAAGAGGATGGGAGATAATCGTAACAAGCAGCTCTGACCCCACACGTTACTTTGGGGCTGTCAAACATGACTCGACCACTTTCTTTCTGTCACCGCATCTGGTGTAGACGAACCACAGCCGCCTGCCCAGCGGACCTGAAGACCCAGTGGTCGCCCCCCTTCTCCGAGCAGGCACCCCGCCGGATAGTCCCAGTCCCGGCCTCTGGTGACGGAACCACCCCGCACCCCCGACGGCCCCTGCTCCCCCGCCCTCTCCCCTTCTCTCTCCACAGCCTCCCTGGGCCGCGCGTTTCCCTCAGGGCTTCTGTCTGGCGCTCCGGGGAGGATTCGGCAGCCGCGGCTCAGTCCAGGCCCCGAGCGCGGGGGGCAGCGCCCACCCCCGCGCTCCCCGAATGCAGCTACTTCTGGGGAGCAAACGCCGTTATCGGGTCCGAAGGGAACGCGCGTCCCTGAGCTTTGAGAGAAGGAAGCAGCCGAGGAGACGGGGACGCGCGGCCGGAGACAGGTCTCCGCGGCTCCCTCTGAGGGGGAATGGGGGGCCGGGTGTTTCCTCCTTCACGGAGTCGGAGTAGCCGCAGGCGGTCCCCGCCCCCCGCGGAGGGTGGCTGGGGCGGCCGCGCGCTCGGGGCGTCGGACAACAGCCCCTTCCCCGCAGACAAAGCCGCCTCCGTCCCCCGCCGCCCGGGGTGCCGCGCTCCACCCGTCAGGCGGCCCCACCACAGCGGCTCCGGCCGCCCGGGCGGAGGGCGGCGCCCCCATCTCAGGGTCCCCCGTGTCTTGAAAACAATCTCGAGCCTCGCGGGCGGGGACGCGCCGGCTGCCTGTGGAGGTGGTGGGGGCCGCGAGGCGACCCCGCGCTCAGCCGCCTCCAGCCGCGAGACGCGCAGCGGGCGGCCCCGCCGACCCCCGGCTCCAAGGCCTCCCCCGCCCTCGCCCTCGCCCCGGCGGGAAGTAGCGCCGGCCGCGCGGAGGGAAACGCCGGTGAGGGGGCCCCGCCGGGACGCGTCCGCGGGGACGTGGCGGCTCCCGCGCGCCCGCCGCTCCCCCGGGCGCTGCCACCTCGGCCGGGCCGCGTCGCCGTGGCTCGTCCAAACCCGGGGGGCCGAGGGGCAGGCGCGTCCCGGGGCCTCCTCCCAAGCGCCGGGGCGGGGCGTCCCGAGCCCGGCGCCTCCGCCGTGGAGCACAAAGGTGGGCTCCGCTGACCGCGTGCGGGGACAGGCGCCCCCGTTTCCGGCGCGGGGTGAGCGCGCCCGGGCAGAGCAGAACGACACCCGCGGCCACGCGAGGGGAAATGAAAACGTCTCCTGTGAGGAGACGGCGAGTGGTCGCCTGGGGGGACGCAGGGGAGCCCGAGGAGACCTTGGGGAGCGGTGGAGCAAGTTCTGGGCTTGACAGGAGGGGGAGTTACGGGATCCTCAGTCGCCACAGTTGGTCACTGTTGTCTTTAAACAGCTTGATTTTATCACATTGCAGTTACATCTCAAAAATGTTGCGGGACGTCTTTGCGGGCCAAGAGTTAAGGTAGTGGCTGGGGGTGATTGCGGGGAGGGGGGACACTGAGCACAAAATCTGAGCACGAATGTGGCGGCCTGTGAACTGAGGGGCTCCTCTTCCTCCCCCAAGAACCAGCGCGAGGGAAAGCGCAGATCCTAGAAGGCTGTACTCCACCCAGTTGTGCACCCCCCCAGGTTTGCACACTCCCACTCCCAGGACCCAATTTGGGGCTCTTAGAGACTGGCGGGGGGCGGGGGCCCTCCCTGAGGTGGGAGGCTCTGGCTCCGCCCACCAGCCCAGAGCCAGGTGGAAACTGGAGGTTTCCCTGGCAGAAGACTGGGGAGACCGGGGACCACACTCGGGGCGGGCGCGGGCCCTGGAGGCTCTTGAGGCAAACGTTCACGAAAAGGGCCAGAAGGCAGTAAGTGGCCAACACATAAACACCTCTCCGCTCCTCACTGACAGGGCTGGTCTTCACGCCGGTGGGTCTGCCTGGCTTGGCTGGAAGCTGTGCTTTGGAACTGAGCCAGCAGCTGTACTTGGGAAGTTTGCAGCTCAGTGATGCACCCCACCCCACCCCCACCCCCCTTATTTGCTTCCCTTTGCATTTCCCCTTACCCTTGCTGCCCTGGGATTGCACTTCCTCATAAAAATCTTAGCACTTACACACTTGGCCTCAGGCTTTGCTTTCTAGGTAAAGCAGTTGGACTTGGGGCTGTGCTTTTCTGAAAATTTCATAGCCACAATGGCAAACAAATTAGAATTATTTTTGTTTCTGCCCTAAAATGCTAGTTTAAGAGACAGTGAGCTGAGACCAATACTAAGTATATGTATTTGTATAAGTGTTCCTCTGAAGTTGATAAAGATAAAAATTAGGTTTTCAGTGTGTTGGTTAGTAGTTGTTTCCCTTCAAGAGTAAATTCCCAGAGCATAAGATTTTGCATACTGTAAACATTTGGAACTTTGAGACACTTAAGAGGATATAGGTGCAAAACAAAGAAAATGGATTTCACTCATGATCATAAAGCTGTTAATTTGGAGGTAGGGGAAGGTTATGTTTCTTGTTCATTCATGAAGCCATGTTCAATCTTTCCTAAAATCTTATTATTAGGGGAGGATAAGTTAAAACTTTTCCAAGCAACTTCTGGTCAAGAATACTTTGTAAAACAGTTTTTCTTTGCATTATTTTAAATGATGAGAACCAGTAAATTTGTATTTTCAATAAAAGCCACCGTTTTTCTGACCTCAGATTTGTAGATATTTATTATCCCTCCCACCAGAATTGACAATCATCTGTAACTTGATCAACAGTAATTTGAGATGGTACTGGTAGGGTCATAAATTAAATAGGACACTTCCACTTTCTTCACCATAAAATCCTCCCTTTCCTGGCCACTTGCACACTGTTACATAATCTACAAACACATGATGATCTTATGCTGACTGTTTGCAAAAGTCACAGCTGCAAATCTACCTCCTATTGGCACAATATTTTTAATTAGAAACTATTTATTGCTTATAATCTGGCCTATGAGAAGATTAAAAGTTACCATCTTCTTTCTATATCACAGTGAATTGATTTTTACAGTGAAACTTTTTCTTCATATTAGGTAAGCCATCTTTATCTTTGCATTTGGAAAATGTTTTACCTGGAATTAATTCCAATCACAAGTAGCAATGAAGTTAGTATTTTAAATACACATAATGTATTTAAAAATAAAAGAAAAAAAAGCTTTAAGTACCTTGAATCACTGACATACAATATCAGAGGCTATCCTATTAAGCAAACATGAGAACTTCTCTTTGAATCCTAGTGCTTGATTCTTTCCAGATATATTGGGGCAGAAAATGTTCTAGCAAATGTATAGATTTTATATATATGGAGGTATTGGACCCTTTAGAATAGAAAAATGTATTGCCACTAGAATTCTTTAAAAATTTATACTAAGAGACTGAATCATATTCTTTTAATTATCAGTGACAGCAAATCTTCCTCTTCTAAAGTAGATTTAATTTTTGAAATAAATTGAAATTTAAAAAGTAATTTAAATCAGACCAAGCTTAATAAACATTTTTGGCAGGGAAAATTATCAAGAAAGATTAAAAATAAGAGCACTGAGTAATACTTTTAAAAAGTTAGATGAGAAAAAGAAAATTAAAGAATGGTTGAAGCAGAAACTGATGAATGAGAAAACAAACAAAAACCAAAATTTTGGATCATTGCCAAAAGTAATTTATTGGAAAAAAAATTGCAAGAAAGTAGAGAAATCGGGCCTCCCCGGTGGCGCAGCGGTTGAGCGCTGGGTTGCGAAGCTGCCCGCGGCCTCTGCGGCGCCGGTTCGATCCCCGGCTGCTCCCCGGCCACCAGAGGAGGGTCCCACATGGCGCGCAGACCTCTCCTGCCGCCCGCTGCTCCCCTCAGCAGTGTACTTCGGTCCTTCTGCCTGCTCTGCTCCCCGCTCTGGCTCTGGTGAATTCTCTCACCCTCCCGTGCTTCTGACTGTGCCCAGTGCATGTATAAACAAAACAAACAAACCAGCAAACAAATAAATAAAGCATGCCTCTATTAAAAAATAAAAAAAAAATAAAAAAAAATAAAAAAAAAAAAGAAAGTAGAGAAATCTCTGACATTTACATAATGCAAAGAATAGAAATAAAATTATAAAGGTGAAATGAAACATAACACATAGTGAGAATATTAATTATATCAGAATGCTTTGTGTAGTAATCTATGTGCATACACTTTTTTTTCCTGGAAAAACATAAATCACCTAAACTGAGTCAAGAAGATGTAGAATAACATAGTGTATCAAAACCAAGGACAAAATTTTAAAAGGCCTAGTCCTAGAAATCTTATTGGCAAGTTGTTCTACATTTTTGAAGGATACATCATGCATTTTCTAAACTCATATGGATATTGAATGTGATTTTTAAAATCATACATAATTCTTAAGCCTTTCAAAACTGGTACAAAGAGAACACTAAAAAACATGAACTTAATGAGAAATTCAATGGCAAAATTCCCTTACAAAATATTAGCAAATTAAACTCAATGAAGTAAGTAATCTTTAATGTGATCTGGTAGGTTTTATCTTAGAAATGCCAGGATATTTTAATATAGGAAGGCAATTGATATAACAAATCATACATTCAGGACACATAAAAAAATCTTAATAAATGATAACATCTTAATAACTAGTCCTTAAACAACTGGATTAAAAATTTCAGTAAATATTAAACTAATAATTAACCTCATCTAATAAGGTTTATAAAAATGATAATGCTAATGCTATGACAGCCAAACTGTAGGGAAGAGAAAAAATTGTGGTTAATTCTTTAACTGCCCGTCACCACTCTTCATTCTTCCTCCTCAAAATAACCTCTTTAAGTTTCTGAGGTAGCCTTCCATACATTTTACATGCATATAAAGCCATATGAATATCTGCTTTGAAAAAAACAAATGGAATCTTCTGTACATAATCTTCTGCTTTTTTTCACTGTTTTTTTTTCTTCAAATAGTTTAGACATTGTTCTACATCAGCACATAGATCTACCAGAATGTTTAATAAAAGCTGAGTACTACTACATGAATGAATCATATTTTTTCACACACCTATTGGTGACCATTTAGGATATTTTGTAGCTTTCTGCAACTATATACAATTACAGTGAGTATCCTTGAATGTCTTTTCTTTTTGGAACTGGTATACTTGTAGGATTAATAGCATCAAAATTGTTAGAACCGTATTTGGATAGATATTTGAAGTTGAAAACATACATGATAAATATTTACAAATTAACATCCAAAAAGGCTCAATTAACTTATCCAACTACTAGCATATGCAAAATTATTGTTATTGAAGCGAAGTGAGATACGTGAGAACTCATTTTACTAGTCAAGATACTTTCGTATATATTTTTACATTTCCATACTTAATGATATATCATTAAAAGCATTCTCATTAAAATAAAATATAGATACACACTATTACCATCATTCCTTAAAATTATACTGAAGTAAATTTGTAATAAGAAATAGGAATAAGAAGTAAAAATACTGAAAGATGGTAATATTTGAAGATGATATGCTTACCTAGAAATCTCAGAAGATCTGATTAAAAATCTATCATAAAATAGGCCTCCCCCATGGCGCAGCGGTTGAGCGCTGGGTTGCAAAGCTGCCCGCAGCCTCTGCAGTACCAGTTCGATCCCCAGCCGCAGGTCGAGGGTCCCACATGGCGCGCAGACCTCTTCTGCCGCCAGCTGCTCCCCTCAGCAGTGTACTTCGTCCTTCTGCCTGTTCTGCTCTTTGTCTCTGGCTCTGGTGGATTCTCTCATCCTCCGCGCTTCTGACTGTACCCAGTGCTTGTATGTATGTATAAATAGATAGATAGATAGATAGATAGATAGATAGATAGATAGATAGATAGATAGATAGATAAAACCTATCATAAAATAACTATTAAAATTAATAATTTTTCCAATGATTCAACACTCACTTGTTGGGGAATATATACTTTTAAAGATCCTAGTCACATAAAATAATATTGCCAGGAACAAGAAAGGATCTACACACAACAAAAAAAGGGGGTGGGACATAAAAGCAGAAACATTGAATAGTTTAAGAAAATTGTTAATGCTCCTAGACAAATGTACCTATTTCTTTCTTTGCGATTTTAACCCGAATTCCAAGTAGAATTTGCTTCCAAGTGGAAGTTGAAGCAAAGTAGTTTCTACTTAGAGGGAAAAACAGACGAGAATAGCCAGGGTACTTTTGAAAAGGAAGAGTAATAACAGAAGATTTTCTGTACCAGCTGCCATTATATACCATAAAGCCACAATAATTATAATGATTTTAAACTACAGAGGAAAGATTAATCTAAGATAGATTAATATTTTAGAACAGATAGTCGTAACAGAAAATTCTATATACCAATACATGAAATATTACCAATGAGGAGGACATAGATTATTGAATAATTGGTACCAGGAAAACTGGCCAATCATTTGGGAGGAAAAAACATATCAGATTATATACTCACATTACACAATATGCTGAAATGTACCCAACATGGATTAAAAAGGCAAATGTGAAAATAAAACAATGAAAGAAGTAAAAGAAAATATAAGTGAATATTTAAGTGATACTTGAATGGAAAACAACTAATCATAAACCACTAGAAGAAATTACACAGACATACCTACACAAGCATTTAGAACACGTGTGTCAGATAATTACAAGTTTTATGTATTGTTATATCAGTATCAAAAGATTAATTGTAGAAAAATTATCTCTGTAGGCATAAATATTTTTGTAAATAAATTTTCATGTAAATCTGCTCTCAAAAATAGGTAAATCACATCTAAAAAAACCCCTTTATTTCCCTTTCCTCTTCCAACCACACATTCTTTCTATAATTCTTAATGATCAAAATCCTTCAGTGACCTGTAGAAATGAAACCGGTTTCTAGTATTTGATCTAAAGTAGTTTTTATTTAATGCAGGGATTATTCAGACTGAAATATTTGCTATGCCTCAGGGGGGGAAATAAAAGGCACTCTTAATCCACACTTACAACATTGTTCTTTTTTCATTGCTGGTGCTGGCATGAATGAACTACAGGATGACTCACCCAATGAGAATTTCAGTGCTGGTGAAAAACTATATAGAAAATCCAGGTGAGCTGAAGGTGAAAGAGATCAGAGAGTTGTGAGGAAAATAAATGCAGGCAGAATGAAAAATGAAAAGAGGGGCTCAATGCAGAAGAACAAACATAGCAGGTTTGAACTCTAATATTTAAAGCCTGGTCAAGGCCTGTGACATATGACACGAGGATGGTGAAAGAGCCCAGGGTGAAATGTTTCTAAGCTGACTGTTAAATAGATGTAACTCACTGACGGGCTTGCCCATGTGGGATTTTAATTACTCAGACATCTGTTTAGTGAAGTGTACTACTAAATAGGGATCAAATACAGAGATCAAATTACGTGGAGGGGAGAGTGGAGATGACATTCATGACTCAGAAAGGAGAGCTATCAGCCAGGGGAAAATCAATCCCGGCTTTACATCTCACCAACAGAGGAGCAATTATTTTAGATGTGGGGCTGGTTAGCATCCTAGGTCATGAATTTAATTAAATAACCGTCAAGTGGCAGAAAACAGAACAACTACTATGTTTAACTGTCAGTAAAATTTGCTCAAATAAATGGTCCAAATTCCTCCCCTTTTTACATCCTCCTCCCACATAGACTTGGAGTAATTTTCTTAAAATCACAACTCTCTTTCCTTTCCTAAGTTAGCCTTTCCTTCCCAGTGGCATCCATTAAATTCATCTAAGTCAAGGACTTGAAGCAGAGGCAGAATTTGCCTTCCTCATTCTCACAATGAGATACTTGGGAAGATGAAGAAAGAGACAAAGTCCCCTCAAGAGATGTCATCAACCAAGATGGCACCTGGAACTCACATTCATCCTTTCACTCAGTAACTAATTATTGACCCTCTGAGTGCCAGGAAACTGCTATGTGATATACTACTAGATACTAAGATGAATGGTTCTTACCCTCACAGAGCTTCATCCCAGACCTCTAGCTCTTGTCTGAGCAATAATCTAAAAGCTTATGAGTAATTTTTCACATGAATACTCTTTTTTTTATAACTCCCTTTCATCTGCCACACTTGGACGAGAAACCCAAGGATTTTGTGTGAGTTATAAAGGCACCTCATTATTAAGGAGGTTAAGAATTCACCCCTATGTGGTGGTGGGAAAACCATGGGGACTACACCTAAGGGGAGAAACCAATTACTGTACAGAAATGAACAATGATGTAAGAAAATAAAAAAAAAAAAACTTTTAAAATTCATCCCTGTATTTAGAGCATTCATTAGGCTATTTCAGTTGAAACGTGAGATACCTTCACAAATAACCAATGCCAGGTGTCACTTAGTTTTATGATGTGACCAGGAGAGTAAGATATTAGGTGGGTGTGGAATTTTGAAAACAGTTGATATTTTCTTCCCCATCAGAACCAAATAGATAACTTAATGCAAGCTAAGTTTTAAAATTATAGTTATTTCCCCTAACCTCAGCTGGGAACAGACTTTAGAAAACTTTTATCAGCTAACCTGCCAGAGGAAAGAGCTTCTAATTAGCCAAGGCTGCTAAGGCCACACAGAGGCTGACTAGGGTTGTATGTGCAGTGTCTGGAACTTTCGTTGCAAGCTTACAGCTTCCCTTGGCCAATAAACTCAAATGTTTATATGTGAGAAAATGTGTTGTTCTAGTTTGGTTTGATTCCAATTTGAACTAGTTGCCTAAGTGTTCTTAAATATTTTTTGTTCAATTTAAGGTGTTAATATTCAGATTTAGCAAAATTATTACAGTTCATTATAGTTTTGCATTGAGGATTTAATTCAGTTTATTAACATAGTTCATATCTGTGGTGAAAATATAATAGGTGTGACTAGAATATTGCTGTAAAAGATGGGTGCATTGACCTTTGATGCTGAAGAGGAGGTGCAGATCCATTTGTTTTTAATAAGTTCATCCATCTTGTAACCAGCAACTCCTGGATTCTGGCCTGCTCTTATTGCTGGGAAACTTATATCACAGTTGCAGCTCCTGCAATGGATCTCAAGCCTCTAGTAACTGATACTTTCTTTATTCCCTTTTCACCACCCATTCTAGATTTGCCTCAGGCTCTGCTAGCACTTATGCTAGTCTAAATAGATTGCCTGGTGTGGTGGCCCAGACCTGCATTTCCAAGAGTCTTTTTTTTTTTTTTTTAAAGATTTATTATTTATTTATTTATTTATTTATTTATTTATTTATTTATTTATTTATTTGTACAAGCACTGGGTACAGTCAGAAGCGCGGGAGGGTGAGAGAATTCACCAGAGCCAGAGCGGGGAGCAGAGCAGGCAGAAGGACCAAGAGACACTGCTGAGGGGAGCAGAGGGCGGCAGGAGAGGTCTGCGTGTGCGCCATGTGGGACCCTCCTCCGGTGGCCAGGGAGCAGCCGGGGATCGAGCTGGCGCCGCAGAGGCTGCAGGCAGCTTCGCAGCCCAGCGCTCAACCGCGGCGCCACCGGGGAGGCCCCTGAATTGATTTTTCTTAATCAATTGGTCTTGTGATTGAGAGGCTGGACATATGGCAGAGCAGCAGCAGTAGCTGGATCAGCCTTGGTGAATGGAAGTTCATGTTACTGGGTTTGCTCCTAGCCACCACCCCCACAACTACAGCTTCTCCATTCATGTGCCCATCATGCCAGTATCCCAGCAGCCAGTGAGAGAGGCTGGCTGAATCCATGACTGAGTCATGAATGTTGATTAGTGCCTTTTTGGTAGAGAATACTTTGATGTATGTTAACATGGGAGACAAAATTCTGCACACTTTATATTCACACCTTACCCATGATATTCTAATATTTTTCCTTCTAAGCCCCTGAACAAACTGCCTTCCATTTACCACTATCCACGAGTTTATATACACTCTTACCTTGAGCTGCTCTTCTTTCCACACAAAGTAGACTAGGTTCTCTGCCACCTGGGAGGATTTCCCCTCACTGTTCTCTTTCAGGGCCACCCCAAATAGGATTGTAGTGTAGCAGCATCTATTTTTGGCTTCCATCCTTACACTGAGCTGACTCATCTTTGAATGGTTGGCATTTTCTTCTTCAGTCAGCTGGTCATAAGGAACACCCCCATGTAGCCATAGTTGTGAGCTGAGATACTTGTGACACTATAGTTGTGAACAAAGTGCAATAATAGTAGATGCTACGGGGATCTTGGCTGTCACCTCGTACAACTTAATTGTATCCTTTGACCCTGCTCATGCCCAATTCTTTATCTGTCACTTCCATTTTATGATGTATAGCTGCCCATACAACTCATGACTTGCTGGGTCTGACAGAGCCCAGCACAGGATGGTTGTCTCTAGCTGCAAGTTTCATGATATCCCATGGTCAGTGCTTCACCTCAGTCAAGAATCTAAGAACTTCTTTTCTAATGGCGTCTACTTCTTTATTACCAAATGATATCATCTTGCTCCAGAGTCCTAGGAGTCGGTGCTGTTGCTCTCATACTGGGATTACTAATAACCTTCTGGCAACTTTTCCAACCACAGCTCCCTCAAGTATCATAGGGTTCATAGGGTCTACTGAGTGATATGACAGGGCTTTTGTTCTGGTGCCTTGATCTGCTGCAGGGCTCTGCCTTTGGTAAAAGGGTTGGAACAATATTCTGAATGCATGGGAAATAACTACTGAATACACTTATTGAAGTGTTTCAGGCTCCATCTTCAGTCTTAAGTGAATGAGTTCCAGATCTGAAACTTGCACTGAGGTCTAGAAACCCTCAAAGTGAGCACCAGCACTTGAAAGGGGGTGGTTCAAGTATAGACATAATGATTTGCGTATTCATCAAAGGAATTTTCCAGCAGGTGGCAGTAAAGCGTCTTGTTCTACCCAAATCATAATATTACAACAATTTCTGCTAGATGGAAGTAAAGTGACTTCCAGACTGTGTGCCTTTTTCTAGTTACACAAAGATATACAGGCTAGTGGCGGCACTTCTCACTATATGCCAGATCTTGTGCTCACTAACCCTTGTTTAATCATTAGGATCCTATGAAATGAGTGCTATTAATAACTTGTCAGAGGCACAGAGTTAGTTTGTAGTAGTTTGGAGATAGTAATGTGGATCCCTAACTCTAGAGCCTATGCCCTTCTGCACTAACCATTGCTCATTCAGAACCCCAAGTCCCAGAGACTTAACACAGAGAGCCCAGCTGCCCTGACGCTCAAGCCAGCCTGCTGCCAGTTCCATTGTATGTTGAGATTGTGCTGGTATCACTGGGAACTGAATGAGACAAGGCACATTTCACTCAGCTATAAAAAAAAGGTTATATTGAGTTAGTGGGAAAAATAGGAGAATGATGTAATTCCCTTTGGTTTTTTATTTACATATATATGATTTAAACTATACATGCTATCGAAATTTAAAAACAAAAGAACTTGATATAGGTTATATAGTTCTCAGAGTTCTTTATATTCAAAAATACTTTGAATAAACACCGTCAGTAATGTACACACTATACTTTAGTATAAATTTTAGTAATAGTGCATTACCATAAATTTTATATACATAAGGAAATTAGAGGCTTCATTTAATATAATATAAATGACATAGTATAATATATAATATCCTTGATTCATTGTTGTAAAACTGAGAAGACACAATTAACAGTTTAAACTCTCTATGGCAAATACTAGTCAATCATTAAGAAAAGGACACCATCTATAAATATTTTATATTTTATCACTGAGGATATCTTTTCCCTAAACCTACTGAAATAATAATTGTGAACAAAAAAAGCAAAACTCTATCTTCCATGAAATGAACTGCTTTAACTTTTTCTTTTTTATTATAAAACAGCAAGTAAACCATGAATTTACTTTTTAGATTTTTTTTTACTTTACAAGTTTCAGAGAGGTATTTGGAATTATGTTATTTTGTTGAGGACAGTTATTTGGTAGGCTGTGATATATGTAGTGATGTTTTTACTGTCTTCTATATCCTTACATATATTGCCTAAATTTTTAAAAATCTTATTGCATTTTACAAATACAGTTAAACTCACCATTGTTTAAAGCAGTATCATTGAATATATGTCTAAATTTTTGACCTGCTAAGACCTCTTAAAAATGAAACTTGATTATTCATGTTACTAGAAAAATAATTGCATAGAAGTCAAATTTTTAAAAACCAAAGTTCCTTAACCAACTGGTAAATACAGTAGTGGATATTTACAGGCGATCAATTGATCTTTTAATCCCTGAGAGAGAATAGCTACCAATATTTTCCAGACAGTGAATTCTATGACAAAATAAGCCACAGTGTAATAAACCTCAGCATTTGCCAGCACCTAACTTAATTAAAGATTTGGCAATTTGAAAACACAACAGGCAAATCTCCTTCATTCTTTCAAGGTTAGTATCTAAGCTTGACATCTTAGGCAGGAGATAGCCTCACCCAGGAATTTAAGGTCAGGGTTTATATTAAGAAGTACCTCAACTCAAACTTAGAAACAAGTCTTTAATCCTTCCTTTAAAGGGGTGGTTTGAAAGGAAAAGGTTAGAAAAACAATTCAACCGCCTATAAAAATGAGGTTGTCATTTGTTTTTACATACTAAATGAAATACACCTGTTTTGTGTTCAATGTCTTGTGCCTATCTTATTCCCTGTGTCTGGAGCAATTTTGTTCATATTGGAAAACTCCTTGAGGGCAGGGAATGTTGCCTTTATCATAAACTATCTGTGTCACATGGGCCTGTTCTGCCCAATAGCTGGCAAAGATATGTAATCTGTCAGAATGTCCATAAATCACATGTTAGTTTACACAAAATGGAACAATTTATGAAATTGTTAAATGCATCATTGCAGGTTATTTTCATAAGTACCTTATGAGTAAGCTGAGTAAGACTATTTAACAGATACAGCTAGAAACCAGATTTTCCAACATCTCTTTTCCCAAACTACCAATATACATTTTTACAATAGGTGAACTGAATCATTAATAATTAGATTCAACCAATGAGATTCAACCAATTCTATTCTTGAAGTTCTAAAAATAGTTTATAAAACTGAGATATTCTAATGGTAGTTGAATTTTAAATAAGCTGGAGGAGGCAGGGGTCACTATGCCCAAGGAATTAGAATTGATGGTTCCAACAGTGAAAATATAAAAGAATGCCATAATTGAGAAATACTACTTTTGCTCCAACACAAATAGAAAATTTTGTGTGTGTGTTTTTAAAAAATCGTTTCCTTTTGCTCTAAGTATTTAATGTCAAGAAACATTTCATAGCATAAATTTTCCAAATTACATATAATCAAATTTATAGCAACCCATGCAAACACTATTAAATATTTTATCACTTTTTAGCTTAATACTATTTGATAAATATGAAATAATATATGATGTGGAAAACTTCAAGTAAATATAAAATGGCAAGAAATTCATAATGGGAAATTGACCATATACAGGATATCTAAGGAGGTTTTATCCCAGATGGACTCATTTCTGCCTTTAACAAAATGGCCCTTATGAAGAAATATGAAAACAATCTTTTTATTTTCTCAAATTGTTGAAAGGTGGTCATAAGACAAGTTGGGCAGGCAGGTGGAAAGAAAGCTGAAAAATTGGAAGTATAAATTACATTTTCTTATCCAATGAGTCAAAGCAGTTACTGCAAGGAAACAAAGTAAAGCCAAGGAAGTTTTCAAAAGTCAAACCATAAACTCTCCTAGACTAATACAGGCAAAAATAATTGGGACAGTACTGGGCATAATGAAGTTTAAAAAGGTGCAACAAAGTGGGGGCCTCCTTGGTGGCATAGGGGTTAAAGTCTAAATGCTATCAAGCTATCGCCAGCATGAGTTTGAACTCTGGCCAGGGAGCTGACCCTCATGGTTCAGCAGACCTCTCCTGTCTTGCCCACTGCTCCCCTTAGCGGTATATTTCAGTGGATCTGCCTGTTCTGCTCCCCACTCTGAATCTGGTGAATTCTCTTACCCCTTGTACCTTTGGCCTACACCCCAGTTCTTGTGTGCATAAATAAAAATTAATCTTTAAAAAAAATGCAATAAAGTGATACAATGTTAGGAGATGATGCCAGAGATGAGATAAATGGAGAAAATGCCAAAAATAAATGTGTAGGTTCCTTTTGGGGAGTGTGGGGGAAGAGTCTAAGAAAGAATACTGAAAGCTGACCACATTGGAAATGCTGTAGCCTATGGGCTCTCTGGTTATTATACACCTACTCTCTAGGCCTCCAGGGGAGTCACTGTAAAGAATGGCCCTTTAGATCAGAAGATAACATTTGCCACCTACCCAAGACTCCTAAGTCTAATTACATTTCCCAAGGTCAGAAACATACTAGACAGGACAAAAAGGACAATTCTAATGTTTTTATTCAAAATTTTATTTAAATTTCTCCTCACCCCCTTTCAGCTCCCTAGATGATAATGTATATTAAGTCTGACCCTCATGATATTCATTTCAAATTATAAATTCATTTCAAATTGAATTTCAGAAAATGTGACTTTTGAAATTTGTGAAGGTGAAGGTAGGACAAGGGAATACTAAGGACCCATTTACATTCCTGGTTCCTTGTTTGTGAGCAAAACTAGACTAAGAAAACTTTAAATGAAAAAGGAAAGCATGTCTGCAGTACTACAATGCTTAATATTTACTTCTACCTTTGTCCATCCATAAAAGGCAAGGAACAGTTTAGGTAGGGAGAGAAAAGATCTTAGAAAACTTGGCAGAAGAGGAGAGCTTCCAAAGTTCTTAGGAAAACCTGACAGCTTGTACATAGATTCTGTGTGTTAGGTTACTGCATTTATGTAACCAGCATTGAAGTCTCACGTGCTCTGCATTTCTGCCATTAGTTTCCTCTATTATCTGTTTCCCTTTTATTGCCTACTGTGTTTTCCCTGCCTTTGTCTATGAGGAACTGGCCTAAATAACTAATATGAACTTTTGAACACTATTTTTCATCTATACCTAGCTGGAAGGCTCTATGTTTCTTTGTGTGTACTTTAATATAGGAATTTCAGATGCCTTTAAACCCTTTAATATCTTCTTAAGATCTACCTATTGAGCAAATTCTATGCAAATGATCAAGAATAGTTCTTCAATAGATGCAAGCTACTATTTTTTAAGAATTAGATAAATTTAGAAAGTATTATTAAAAAGGCATTTCACATTGAATTAATCTAGAATGTACTTAGTTCATATATTTAGAAAGAGCTTTAACAACTATTATTCATAAATACTCTGCTGAGAATTCAAGTAGAAAAACATAGTTTCATTTAGTTAGTAAGTGGTTGATAGCTGTCTACTCTCTGAAGAAGAGTATCTGAATATCCAGGGGAATAGTACCTGCAAAAGAAAATTTTCTGTCAGATTTTAATGAAAAGATTCAGCAGAGGATGCACAAAAGATTCAATGAAACACATTTATCTGAAATGATTCAATGAGTGAAATCTCAAATACACCCTGAACTCAAACTGAAAAGACTATGCTAAAATAATAACAAACATATAACGGATATCAATGCAATGGTAAAGAAAGTAAGATACTTGGGCCCAGTGATAGTAATCTGTTATGTAGATTTTGTTTTCATTATGTCAAGTGACTGATGTTTACTTTAATGATCATAGATAAGGGACTTTTTTTCATAATTAGACAACAGTCTATTATTACTAATCAACTCCTACATACAGATTGCCTTAGAGATTATTCTCAATGTATATTTTAATCATATCTGGTTGCCAGTAAAAATAAAAATTTTGGGGAGTATAATTCACATTAAATAACTAATAAATGGTTTAACAATACTTCATCATGTAAACATAGCATACTAATAATTTTCATTGGTTGATGGGCATCTGTAGTACTATAAATTAATATTTATGAATTGAATATTTTATAAAAGATTTAGTATAAAAACAGTGCTTCACATATCATGAAAAGAATTTATATTCATATGAAAGCATATCAAAATTTGGCAAACATCCTACAATATAATAAATGCATAAAAAATCTGAGTGTATTTAAAATTTCTAAAACATTCACAATAATTAAGCCTCCCCCCTAAGGTGTTTGTTCCAGATGTAACCTAATATTCATTGAACAGAAGTTATGACCCGAGAGGCCCAAAGAATTCCAAACTAATTAATACCCAACACACATACACCAAGACATATTATAATAAAGCTACCGAAAGCCAACAACAAGGATAGACTATTAAAAACATCAAGAGTGAAAAAGGGTAACCTATAAGGCAACAGTGGTCAGATTGTCTGCAGACTTTTACATAGAAACATTGTAAGCACAAATGGAATGGGAGGAGATATTTAAAGCACTTGAAGGAAAGACTTCTAGCCTGGAATCCTTCCCAGCAAGATTAACATTCAAGACAAAAGGGAGAGTAAGAAGCTTCACTGAAAAGCAAAAACTAAAAGAATTTGTTAACACCAAGCCACACATTAAAGAAATTTTGAAGGGGTTATTATAAAGCAACATTGTAATGAATATAGAGGCAACTGACATGTGAATCACTTAACATGAAGAAAAAGGGAGAGAGTAACAAAATGACCATTCGCTCAAGTCAGAGACTAGCCTTCCATTAGGTCACACAAATAGCCCATCATGTGTTAATCTCAGGAGAAACTCAAACAAAAATTAACAGAAGTAACATTAAAAAAAAAAACAGGTAGATCAAAAAACATATAAAAGACAAGACAACCCACCCTAAATAAAAATATAACAAAATGGCAATGAGTGTTTATATCTTAATAATCACATTAAATGTGAATGGCCTGAATTCACCAGTCAAAATAGAGTGGCACCTTTACATTATAGATAGTAACATTTTTCCACCTCTCAACTTTTTTTTCCCACATATGTGATACTCCCATTACTATAAATGTGAGCTTTAGGCAGAAAAATAATACACAAGGATTATTTTATGAAAGTCAATCTACTAACCCCTTCTAAGTCAGGTTCCCAGTAAAAATTGTTAATAAAACAATTTTGCATTTGGGGTACTCTTTAGTAAAGCATGCGCTAAAAATTAGTACAGAAATGTCTCAAATGACATTCTAGTCTGATTTGGAAAAGAATGTGTCTGAGGGGAAAGAAAAACAGGGAGAAGTAAAGGTATATGTTATTCTCATGTAGTATTAAAAAGTACACATTTTGGCAAAGTATATATAAAATCTAAATTTGAAAACAGAAAAATACATTATCATTTTGAGCTTCTCAAGATCTATTTTTCCCACCTTACTATTTCCTCTGGGTAACAATTGTTAATACTATTGATGTATTCCTGAAGGAGAGACCCAGGTTCTGCTTTTATCTCTTGAACCTTTTTAAGTCCACCACTTATTACAAAGAGTCTTCGAGCTTTGCTGTCATGTGGCAGCACCTTGAAAGGGGAAGCACATTATAATGTCAGCTTTTCTTTTTTCAAGATAGATTACTGATACTGAAAAGTAGTAATATTTCTGAGGAAATGTAAATGTAAAAGAGAACATATTTCCAATATACCTATAATATAATAAGTCTAAATTTGCTGATGATTGGAAATCATCAGCAGTCTTTTTAGAAATGACGCTTTTTATGTTATGGAGATAAAGGCAATGAACATGAACAAAGGAGATCCCTCAGATATGTATATAAACTGTAAATTGAGTCCTCCTTTACTTATACCCATTCAAGGTCTCTCTACTACCTAAAAAATTAAAGGCAAGCTCCTTGTCAAGGCACACAGAACCTTCTATAAGTCCAGCTTCTAAATACTTCTCTAGTTTCCCTTCCCACCAATTCCTAGTCTAAATTATGTTTCAGTGACCTTAAAGGGTGTGTGCTTGGATAGTTCTTGCCTTTGTCCATGCTTTCCTCTTCCTAGAATGACCTCCCACTCTTCACACACTTCCCCTAATTTGCTTGGCTAACTCTTATTCATGTTTTAAGACTCAGCTCAGATACTACCTCTGGTAAGACTTCTCTCGGGCACCCCTAGCCTCTTATCCCAGCATAAGTTAGATACTTTTCTTCTCTCCTAGCATTCTCTTTAAACCCTATTGGTGCAATATTTAAATGATCAGTTTATATGTCTGTCACACATAAATATCATTGAGGGCAGTGAACTACTCATTAATTCATTTCTCTAGTGCCTTTTTTTAACTTCTGCCTTGCTTTTCCATCTCTTTCTAGTGCTCTGATTCACTTAGATTAAGAAAACACAAAGTTCTGCCTAAGGCAAATATTCCTGAACATACTTATATAGAATATGTTATGAGGTACTGACTTTATTTCATCCTGATTGTCTAACTTCCACAAATCCCACTGAGTTAATTTTATTTACTTTAGCAAGTCACTCTGAACTCTAAATACAGGTTAGTATAGCAAGTTTAGTAAAACTAGAATACCTTATTCTGTAGTCTAAAAGATTAAACTACAAAGTGAAAGTCATAAATAATGTCAACTTCTTATTAGGAACTGATGACTTGGTCTATGGAAGACCAATCAGCTCCCTTACTCGCCCTTCCTCTTAGCTAATCAAATTAACTGGTTACTTTGTTACTTAGCACCCCAAAGCACACAAAAATGAAGATGTAGATCAATTTCCTCTGTACCATAATTTAGTCATTTTTCAGGATTTTTTGGTTATTTGGTTTCTCAAAGGGGCATTGCTATTCAATCTCCCACATTTCATATAACTAGGAGGAAAAAGAGTTTATTGTCATAGAAGGAAGAAGACAGGACATAGGAGTTTGAGTCAAAGAATTGTATCCTGAGATGGCTTCAGCAATGTAAAATCTAACAGCTAATGTGTTTGAGTATCAACCAAGCTTTTGGAAATGATGAAAGGTGTTCAGGAACCAATAGCTCCTTTTTTTTTCTTAACATTTATTTATTTATACAAGAACAGGGGATACAGGGGAGGGTGAGAGGATACAGGGGAGGGTGAGAGGATTCACCAGAGACAGAGCAGGGAACAGAACAGGTAGACTAATGAAATACACTGCTGAGGGGAGTAGCGGGTGAGACAGGAGAGGTCTGCTTCGCCATGTGGGATTCTCGCTGGCTGGCCGGAATCAAACCCACGCTGCAGAGGCTGCGGACAGCTTCACAGTGCAGCGTTCAACCCACTGCACCACCAGGGAGGCCCAAACCAATGGCTCTTAATCTATCTTTCAGATGAGTACCTAAAACTAGACCTACTTAACTGACATAATGCTATATAGTTGTTTTTCTTTTTTTTTTTTTTTTGCAGACATATCATATTCAAACATCAAATAAATCCCTTTATGTAACATTATAACTATTCAAATAATTTGACTCTCATTTATTTTTTTAAGTTTTATTTTTATGCTTTTTTAATTTTTTTTTAAGATTGATTTATTTATTTATAAAAGCACTGGGTACAGTCAGAAGTGCAGGAGGGTGAGAGAATTCACCAGAGCCAGAGCAGGGAGCAGAACAGGCAGACGGATGAAATGCACTGCTAAGGGGAGCAGCGGGCGGCAGGAGAGGTCTGTGTGCCATGTGGGACCCTCGCCCAGTGACCGGGGATCTAACCGGTGCTGCAGAGGCTGCAGGCAGCTGCGCAACCCAGTGCTCAACCGCTGCGCCACCGGGGAGGCCGACTCTCATTTATTTTTATTAATTTTTAAAAATCAGTGTTAACCACTTCAATGTTTTATTTCTTAAAAACAACTTTATGGGGGTTTATGAGTTACTTAAGTGGGGGAATATTTGAGTGTCTAATATGTATCCAACATTTAAATAACATCTCATTTAATCTTGGCAATAACCCTATGAAATAATACTTTTATAATCACCACTTTATGTATAATGATACTAGGTTTAGAAAGGTGAAGACTTTGCTAAACAGGGCCTCCCTGGTGGTGCAGGGGTTAAAAACAAGGTGCTATCAAGCTATCAGCAGCCACTGCAGCATGAGTTCTATCCCAGCCAGGGAGCTAACCCACATGGGTCAGCAGACCTCTCCTGTCGAACCCGCTTCTCCCCTCAGCAGTGCATTTCAATGGATCTGACTGTTCTGCTCCCCACTCTGTCTCTAGTGAATCCTGTTACCCCCCATCCCCACATACACTCCTCTGGCCTACACCCCAGTACTTGTATACATAAATAAATAAATCTTTAAAAAAAAAAAAAAAGACTGCTGAACATATTGCAGCCAGTAAATGTAAATCCAGGCAGTAAGGGATACTACTTAGACCCGATTTTCTTCAATCAGATCGGCTGAGGACAATATAACCACTTCCTGATAACTTAGGCTCACCATCCTGGCCATTCATAGCTATTCTCTTTTAAACTTGACCATCAGTAGACAATCCTGCTGGCTGTGCCCACACCTAGTAGCTTCATCTTTTTACCTTACTACTTCTAATAGCCAAAGATCTACAATAATATGGCAGCTATATTTGCTAAAACTGCTCTTAAGTCAATGTACTTCAAATGACTGTCTGAGTGCATCTCCAGTAAAGTGTATGGACTTCATTGAAAGTATTTCAGTGGCTCGGAGACAATGTTTCCTTTTTTTTACAAGACCTTTACAGTGTTACCAGATGAGTGAGACTAACAGACACCAGTAAAATTACTAAGTTTCTTACTAATATTAATTATCTGTATTTTGAGGTCCTAATAAGTTAACATACTACTTACTCCCTAAGAACACTGAAAAAGACAGTGCAGAGGCAGTAAGGAAAATATGAGGAAGAAAAAGTGTGATTGATTTATGTGTAGATTTTATTAACATGTAAATTTTATTAACCTCGGTTACTTTCCGTGTCAACATAATCAGGAGAATTAAGAAGTAAAACCCTGCCCCATCCTATGGAACAGAAAAAATAAGTAAATAACTCATTTCACTTTCTCCCCCCATTTCCAGGTTAAGAGAACATTTGTTACCTTGCTGAACTGTCCAACCACATGTTTCAGAATATTGGGAGGAGCATCATACAGAAATGGCTCAAGTGCTGGTAAATAGGTACATTTTTGTAGGATATTCTTTATGGCCTTTTTACTCTATTGAAAATACAAAGAAAAACATATACCAAAGTAAGTAATCAATGAAAACTTTGCAAAAATTCATGTCTCATGTTCCTGAAAGCTATTTGGTAATCTAATCTGATGTTTCATTTTAAAAAATATTTGTCTTAAAAAAAAGGATTTAAAAAAATTATCAAAAAAACATCTGTTTCATTGGTACAATACCCTCCAGCTGTCTTCATGTTAAATTTTAAAATATACAAAGTACTGTTGCGCTCTTAAAATACCAGCAAGCAAATTAAAATGATAAAATGCAAAACCGTAGCATGTAAATTAATAAGTACACTTTATTAGTATAAAACATAATAAGTATCATATAATGCACTAATGCTTCCAACCAATAAATACAAGAAAGTATTTAGTTTATTGTAGAAAGTCAATATCAGGCAACGCTGTGTTCTCCAGAAAGTTTCATGGCTATAAAGTATGCAGGTAGAAATAGTCTACCGTGTACATAGTTCATGGCTAGAAATTGCCCCATTTACAGACAAAAGCAAAACAGACAGGATTTATTCAACTGTCGAATAAAACTCCATTCAACAATAAGAAATATATCACCTACAAGCAAAAGCACAGGTACCTTTCTCACCATCCCCCAGCATTCTTGTGTGTTTCACAGTGACACACAATGTAGTGCCTCTAATACAAGTATGGCTGGAAAAGGGTCCTGATGTGTATCACTATAACCAGTTCTAAGGCCATGGCTGTTTGTTATTTGTTTCTTTGTATTAAAGGCTGCCCCCTGCACTTTGGAAAATTTCACAATTGGGTTTGTCTATAATTGCTTCCCTCTAGAATTCCACATCTGCTTGTTATGTGGTTTTATCCTCTAATGCATCCTTATTGCCTTACGTCTAATTACTTATACTCTCTGCTTACCCCACCTCGTCTTCTGAGATCCTGCTTCTGAATATTTAGCAATGTTCCTGGAATGTCAAGGAACAGGCTGATATCTACATCATGAAGTTTACAATTGGTAAATGATTTGACCAAAACTCATTGGTGCTATCAGTAAAGGATTTCTTGAATTTATGGTTTCACAGAGACCCAGCTATAGTTTTGTGTACCCTCTTATTTTAACACATTGATACTCAAACATTGTTTTATAAACTAGTTAAATAAAAGGAATATAAGAAATACAGCCATGGGTCTCCCCAGTGGCTCAGCGGGTTGAGCACAGCACTGTGAAGCTGTCTGAAGCCTCCATGGCACCGGTTCGATTCCCAGCCAGCCAGGGCGATTCCCACATGGTGAGGCAGACCTCTCCTGTCACGCCCACTGCTCCCCTCAGCAGTGTATTTCAGTCCTTCTGCCTGTTCTGCTACCTGCTCTGTCTCTGGTGGATTCTCTCACCCTCCTGCACCTCTGGCCTGCACCCCAGTGTTTGTATAAATAAATAAAATCATTTAAAAAAGAAAAGAAATGCAGTCCAATTGCTCCCCCATAGGAATATAAGTTGGAATAAAACTCTTGATTCTCAAAACACCTAGTTATGCTTTTGTGAACCATCCTAGGATCATCGTGATCTTAGCAGGCCAATCAATTTAACTTAACTTCTGTGGGTGTCAGAGTCTGCTAACAGTATAGCAGAGATCACATCCACTGTACCAGGCAGCCAGCCTTAGTCTAATTCTAACAGTTCCAAGTTGGTGATGTACTATCAAGTTATTAATCATGAACCCTAGAAAAGAATCTGATTACAACAGAAACTCATTGAGTTTACTATCCTTCTCAGGAAATATATTCAGTTCACAAGTCTATACTTTTAGAATGTATGTCATGGTTAATTATTAACTGTATTAACCAGAATGAAAGAAATATTAGGATAGCAGTTAATTACTTGTCAATTTCTGGACTTAAGAATTATTAACAACTTAATTGAGATATAATTTACATGTCATGAATTCATTCATTGTAAGTGCCCAATTCAATGGATTTTAAGTAAATTTACAAAAACTGTGTAACCATCACTACAGTGTAATTTTAGAGCATTTCATCACTCCAAAAGCAAACCTCATACCCATTTATAAGTCAATCCCTATCTCCTCCCTCCACTTACCCCAGCAGCCCCAAGCAACTGCTCTTCTACATTGTTTTCAAATGGATTCCATTATTTATAATCAGGTTTGAAATATGAATCGAGCTCAAATTGAATGTTTTATGAAAGTCAGTTCTTCCCTTAGACAATGTTCACTTGGCACAAATGCACACCCTGATCTTCCTGGTTCATCTCAATCAGAACATCCAGAATCTGGATATCTGAGAGGCTCTGGTTTGGGGGTACTTCTACAGTCTATGGCTCTGTTCTTTGCTCCAAAGTGATGATCACCTTAGGTTTGGTAATGCAATGTCCCCATGACAAGGCTATTCTAGGTCTCTAGCATCATGTACCAGTATAAGTCCACTGAGCATCATCTAGGTCCTACCACTCTTCCAAGGTGAAATCCTCAGTCACATCCTCAAGTGACACCATCCCCAGAGGTTTATTCATTATCTGTGTTTCACATATGCATATTAGGAAGTAAAGCTGGGAAAGAAGGCAAATGGAATGGTCATGAAAGGACTAGTGTGACTTGCTTCTATGTCCTAGATTCTCCTGTTCATTCTTCTGCTATACATTACCTCTCAGTTCAACTCAGCTCATGACTTTTTTTTAAAGATTTATTTATTTATGCATACAAGAATTGGGGTACAGGCCAGAGATGCGGGAGGTGAGAGGACTCACCAGAAACAGAGTAGGGAACAGAACAGGCAGATCGATGGAAATACACTACTGAGGGGAGCAGTGGACGAGTCAGGAGAGGTCCTCTGGACCACTCCCTGGCCAGGGATTGAACTCATGCTGCAGTGGCTGCGGACAGCTTCATAGATTGCATCTTAACTCCTTGTGCCACCAGGGAGGCCCTCATGTCTTTTTTTTTTTTTTTTTAAGTAAACTTCCAACATCTCAATCTTAGACAGCTTCTGGAAGAGGTAGTATCCCCAGATCTTGTTCACTCTGGACAGAAACATCACTAATTGCTTGGCCCTGCAAAGTAAGATCTCCTTCTCTGTGTAATTCTTCTGCCTCTGTTTGAAGTACTAGTCAGAAGGCTCAGGCCACAGGGGTTGTCCACAAGTAGGATTCCATTTCATATGGTGGCACCACCTGTTCATGCTATATAGCTGTCCACACTGAGCTTGGGAGCAAGAGTGGGAGAATGGAAGTTCCCCTAATACACTTGATGTCTCTATAAATTTGACATTTCTCAACAATTCATACAAATATAATCCTACAATATGTGAAGTTTTCACTATTTTTTCCTTGTGATGTCCTATTTCCTTGAGATCTAGAGTTGCCATGAATTGTACTACTCTTCTACCTATTTTGCTACTTTAAGTTCACCTATTTTAAATATTTGTAACAGTAACTTAGAAACATTTACAACAAAATAAAAGTGGGAAACTTCAGTGCCCCACTTACATCAATCAGATCAACCAGATTACAAACCCACAGCTAAGATACTCAATGGTGAAAAACTCAAAACTTTTCCTCTAAAAGAACAGTTACAACAAGGATGTATACCTTCACTGTTAACTATCCAACATGGTATTGGAAGTCCTAGCTAGAGGAATTAGGCAAGAGAAAGATATAAAAGGAATACAAATTGGAAAAGAAGAGGTAAAGCTGTCACTATTTGCAGATGACATAATGTACACAGAAAACCTTGAAGTCTCCATTAAACTAATTGAAATAATAATACATAAAGTGGCAGGGTACAAAATCTATTAACAGAAATCAGTTGCATTTCTACATGCAAAAAACTAACTAGAAGAGAAAGAAATCAAGAAAACAGTCCCACTCATAATCGCAAAAAAAGATATGTAGGAAGAAACTTAAGCAGGTGAAAGAACTGTAAAACAAAAACTATAAGACATTGTCAAAAGAAATAGAAGACACAAAGAAATAAAAAGGGAATCCCTTTTTGTAGATTCAAAGACTTAACATTGGTAAAAAGTCTATCTTACCCAAAGCAATATTTGAATTCAATGCAATCCCTAGTAAAGATTCAATGATATTCTTCAAATAACAACAATAAATATTACTAAAGTTAATAAGGAACCATAAAAGATCCAAATAACGAAAGCAATACTGACAAAAAGAAAAAAAGAACACAAGTATCACACTCCTATATATCACACTACACTACAAAACTGTAGTGATCAAACCAGTACATCACTGGAATGCCAAGAGACACACAGATCAATGCAATAGAACTGAGAACCAGGAAATAAAACCACATTTCTATGGACAGTTATTTCATGACAAACAAGCCAAGAGCATACAATGGGGAAAGATAAGTCCTTTTAATAAATGGTGCTAGGAAAACTGGAAGGATACATTAAAAAAAAGAAAGAAGGCCTCCCTGGTGGTGCAAGGGGTTAAAACGCAACCAATAAGGCTATCCACAGCCACTGCAGTGCGAGTTCGATCCCCGACCAGTGAGGTGACCCACATGGCACAGCAGACCTCTCCTGGCTAGCCCACTGCTCCCCTCAGCAATGTATTTCAGTCAGTCTGCCTGTTCTGTTCCCTGCTCTGGCTCTGGTGAATCCTCTCCAACCCCCTCCCCTGATCTCTGGCCTGTACCCCAGTTCTTGAATGTATAAATAAATAAATCTTAAAAAAAAACATAAATAAAAAAGAATGAAACTAAACCACTATTCACAGCATAAATAAAAATTAGCTCGAATTAGACTAAAGACATGGATGTACAACCTAAAATAACACATACATCTGGAATATAGAGAAACCAAAGTGTCGGATAAAGCCAAATCAATTTAAAAAAAAAACAACCTAGAAATCTGATTGTGTAACTGAGGCTACAAGAGCAAAAGAGGGGAGAGAGCAAATCGGGACGGAAGCATAGTGGACTATGTGTGTTTTGGTGATGGGTGAGAGGGAGAGCTCCTATAACTCTTAATCGTACACAGTATTGTAAAACAATGTTACCACAATAATATATACACATATAAGTATATATCACTGATTTTTATAGACACAGATAACCCATTATCAAAGAAGAGTAATCTCAATTCTTTTGAGGAATTTATATTTCTTGACTCATTAAGTGCAATATTGTCTATAATAAAAATTAAATCAGTTTAAATTACATGTTAAATAATGAGGCAAAATCTAACAGATCTTTATGAAACAGTTGAGAATTAAAACACTTACTTTTATTTGAAGATCCTCAGAACTATCTCTTGACATGTACAAAGAAAGCAGAACTGGCAGAGTATTAGAAACTGCAACAGCTCGTGCATGTTCCGGAGTATGTCTCCCAATTTGTCCCAAGGCCCAAGCAGCAGCAGCCTTAATATGATTTTCTGGTTCTTCTGACAAGCATACTGACAACTGGGGCACACCCTGCAGCAATGATCAAAAGATGAAGTGTTATGAATCTAAAGCAGGATAAAAGAGTCTTCCATGTCCTTCAAACATTAGAGTTCCTTCTAATTTTGCATAAATGAGTACATCACAGGAACTGTCATATTTCAAGTCAAGAAAATGACTAGAACTAATTTACCTTAATTATGTGTAACAATCCAACTAAACAAAGCATATATTTGCTCGTGTTTACTCACCAATTAGAGAGGAATTTAACGAAACAACAGATGCCACAGACTAGGCTATAGGCCTAGATTCCACCTTGACCACCAATTAGAGAGGAATTTAACGAAACAACAGATGCCACAGACTAGGCTATAGGCCTAGATTCCACCTTGACAAATTCAAAATACTTAGGATTTCAAAGCTTTTTATTTCTCTTTGTTAAAAAAGTTAATATAGAATCCCTAAAAATTGCCTCTTCTCCAAGTATAATAGACCCGGGAACAAAGTAACTACTATAGATCCAAAAGCAAATGAGTTATTTGGGCAAGAATTTTAAATAGAAAAAAAAAGTCCAAGATGGTATCAGAAGAAGTCCCCTGCTTTGCTCCCCAAAGGATCATCTACTTTAACTAAGGAATACTGTACCCAGAGAGTTCCATAGCTTGAGGTTATACTAGAACAGCTGTTGTACTTCAGAGACCAGGCAGATTGTACAAGAAGAGACATGGGGGAGATTCTATCTCCTGAGAAGAAAAGGTGGGTGGAAATGATGTTTGGAGCTATATATGGGGGTGGGGGGCTGCTAGGCCAGAGGCCCTGGGGAGGAAAGAACTGAACAATTGTACATACAGACCCTTCACTGAGGGAAAATATGTACAGACAAGCTGGGTGCCCCAGCAGATCAGGTCCCCAGAGAAAGGAAAAAGTAGAGTACACTGAGGCCCTCCCATACTCTTCGGGCCTAGTGGAGACCTTGTGAGTCTCACTGAGAATGTGCAGAGACAGCAGAGACTCAGGTCTGGAAACCCAGAAAGCAGGGCTGTTGGTGGCACCACAAACACAGGCCTACGCACACCTGCATTCGTTCACAACTGGGTCTTGAGCAATCTAAACCCCTACCCACTGATTCTGAAGCTGTCAGTACAAGTCTCAGACCCATAGAAGCCAGAGAAAGACAAATCCAAAATAATAAAAATTACAGCTCATCTGCTGGAGAGGTATAAGTAGTTCAAATCTCTAAAATCTAAATCAGCAAAATATGCAGACCAAAAAAAATACAAACACATGGCATTTTTGATAACACTAGGGAATACTACAATACAAGAGAACAAATCTCCAGAATCCAAACACAAAAATATGGAAGATTTTTTCTTCCTATCTGATAGAGTTCGAAATGGTCATGATAATGAAATTCAAAGAAAATGAAGGAACTACAGAAAACCAAGGCAAATGATAAAAAAGAACTCTGAAAAGAAAATCAAGGAGATATAAGAAAAATCATTTAAAAATTAGTATGAGAAATAAAATTAAAGAACAGAAAATAAGGGAGTTGTGGCATGTAAAAATGTCAATAGAGCAGATAAAAAAATATTCTACAAAAAAAGCTATGGAAAATTAGACCACTGTAGGACTGAATCAATGACCTTAAAGATAATAAAGTACAAAGGACCCAGGTGGATAAAGAAATACAAGGGGAAAAAATGAAGAAACACTCAAATAACTATCTAACTCTACTAGGAAAAGCAACATAAAGTAATGAGTATCCAAGAAGAGAGAGACAGAGACACACGCGCGTGCACACACACACACACACACACAGAGAGAGAGAGAGAGAGAGAGAGAGAGAGAGAGAGAGAGAGAGAGAGAAGGGAACAGAAAACTTATTCAAAGAAATAATAGAGGAAAACTTCTCAAACCAGGGGAAGAAACTAAATATACAAGTCCACGAAGCTAAAAGAACACTTGGTTATCTAAAGATAATGAGACTTATATCAAGATTCTTAGTTGTGAAACTATGAAGCATTCAAGACAAATAAAATATATTCAGAGTTGCTAGGGGAGGAAAAAACAGATAACCTATAAATGTATTACCATAGGCTCCCATAGCTGGGAGCCCCCAGTTTCTCTGTACTTCTGATTTCTTTGAGCAAACTCTATGTGCAAGGAGAGAACTAATTGACATATTCAAAATATGTAAAGATAAAAATTGCCAGTCAATAATATATCCTGCAAGACTCTTCCTCAGATATGAGAAGGAAATAAAGGCCATCCCAAAGAAACAGAAGCTGATGAGTTTGCTAACACTAGAACTCCCGACAAGAGGAGTTGGAAGGAGCTCTCCTATCTAATATGAAGGTAATAGAATTCATCAAATAAACTGAGCAAGGAAACAAAAGAACCAGAAAACTAAAGATAAAATGGTAGTAGCAAACCCTCTTATACTAATGATCACATTAAATGTAAATGTACTGAACTCACCAATCTAAAGGGACAGAGGAGCTTGTTGCTCAGAAAACAAAACCCAAATTACTACCGTAATAGGAAACCCACCTGAACACCAGAGAGAAACACAGACTCAAAATAAATGGGTGTAAAACAACCCTACAAGTAAATGATATATTAAAAAAAATTTAAGGCAGGAACAGCCATACTTATATTTGATCAAATAGACTTCCAGCTTATAAAGGCAACAAGATAGAGATGGACAATGTGTAAGGATTAATGGAGCAACCTTAGACAAAGCAGGGGAGGCTCCTCCTGGTTAGTTTGGGGAAGAAATATAGGAAGCAAGAGCAACTGCTGCTTCCTTCATCATTCTTCCTGTGTGTAAGCTTTTTGACTATCCACAAAGGAACCTAGAATCAAAGATCGTGCTACTATCCCTAGAGTGACCCTTCAGAAAGCAGCACCACTTCTCTGTCACCACATGGAATTTGGGAGTATAAGAACAAATGGAAAAGCACAGGACAAAAAGGGAGTGAAGCAAAGAAGTATCAAAAATTGGTAGAAAATAAAGATCTGAGACTCCTCTATTTTTTCCAAGGACTGGCAAGGGACAAAAAAGAAGTCCACAGGGTTTAACATGCAACAGCATGTTTCTATGCTGACAAGAAACTTATACTTGAGAGGGTTCCAAGAGACACTGTAAGCACACAGCCTATGAAGCATTCTTCAGGAGATCAATATTTAGCCATTCCACAAATATTTTTTGAGCACTGACAATATACCTGGGATCTAGTATATGCTGGGTTAATACAAGTTGTAAATTAAAATAGGGCAAAAAACACACATTAGAGAAACAAAGTGTTTACTGTCTGACATCCACTCAGAATTGCTTGCATCTAGGAAGAAAAGCAGGAAAAAGGGATGTTCTAACAACTGCCATCTCCTACCCAAGACAGGGAAGGCAAGCATGTGTAGACCTCTAAGAATAATGCAAATGACTGCCAGGCACCTCATTTACAGTAGTTGTTTCAAATTAAGGAATGCTCTAGATGTTTGTAAATATGTACAGTGCTTGAAGTTAAACATATAGTTAGTATTTAAATATAGATAACACTCATACTCAAGGAAGTGGGTATTTTATTGAGATCAAATATTGAGGGGACTTTAAACTTCCACAGAATAAACCTTTTTTGGGCCTCCCTGGTGGCGCAAGTTGTTAAGCACCGCACTATGAAGAAATCCACAGCCCCCGCAGCAGTAGTCTGATCCCCCAGGAGCAACCCACAATGGCGCAGCAGACCTCTCCTGGCTCACCCGCTGCTCCTCATGTGACCAAGACCTTGGCCCCCACCGTGTTTTCTACCTTTCCTGCTTCAGTCAATCTGCCTGTTCTGTTCCCCATTCTGTCTCTGGTGAATCCTCTCACGCCCGCATTTCCAGCCTATACCCCAGCTCTTGTATGCATAAATAAATAAATCTTAAAAAAAATGAATAAATCTTATTTTAAGCATAGCTTTTGCAACCTACAATAAGCACTGGGAAAAAAAAAATTTCAGGTAATTCTTTCACTCTGCTCAGGTGTATATTATACTTTGTGACAGTATTAGAATGTGGTTTTATCTTGAAATATATCAGTGCAATAACGAGAAGAAAATGAAGCTAGAACAAACCTTGGAAATGATCACCGCCATTGCCAAGTTCTCAGAATGAGCCGCAACATATCCAAGCATCATGATGCCAGGCAGCCTTATATTTCCTTTGCAGGACCCAATACAATCAATCATGGCAGCAACTCCTCCTGCATTGACAATCAACTGTGATAGCTAAGAGGAAAGAAGGAGCCTAGATAATTGCGACCTTAATGTGTAAGATCAACTTTAACTTTTTCTTTAATGTTGCCAAAGATGTTTAATTAGGAACTAAAAACATCTAGTAAAGTTTGAAATATCATTTAGTGAAATTAATGTGGTAACTACAATCCTGCTATTTTGAAAGCACAAATATGCTACTCCCTGGAAGGAGCTTTACTCTGGTTCAATCTTTCATGCATGGATGGCAAGACTTTTTTCCTACTATAAGGGGTGTCAAAGTTCTTCGCCTATATACCTCACCTCAGCCTAGGGCTGGTTCTAACTAGCTAACTACTGAAACCCCATATCACAATACATGAGTATAAAACAGATTAATCACTGGATGCTGAAAGATAATGCTAGACTTGAAATATTCTAGCTTCATAATACCCCCTTTTTACCAGTGATTACTAGCTGATCAGTCTTGAAAAATCACCACCAAATACAGTTGTTAGGTGAAATAAGGAATGAGGATTTTGAACCTTAGTGAAATGAAGTTAGAAAAATCTACACAGAAAAAAAATACACCTTCTAGAATCCACCCAGGGTTGCTTTGTCTCATTTTGCATCTAAGAACTCAGAGAGGAACACTATTGTGAGAGCAGCTATTGGAGGGGATACACTATGGAAGGGGGTGTGAAGGGAGTCTCTCCTACCCGGAAAGTTGTACCATCTCACACTGCTCCCAGCTATACTAAAATGACCAGGATATTATGGTCCCCACAATCTAGAAATATTAGCAGGAAAGGATTGAAAACTGAGATTTCAGACGCAACTTCCATTGATATGTCCTAGTAGTTCTTAACTGGGGTAGTTTTCCCCTCTGGGTACACTTGGCAGTATGTGAGGCACTTTTGATTGTGACAAAGGGGCAGGAGGGGTGCTACTGGCATCTAGTGGGCAGAAGACAGGGATGTTGGTAAACATCCACCCTATAGTGGACAAGACAAACCCCCACAACAAAGAACTATCTGTCCAAAATATCCACAGTGCTCAGGTTAAGAAACCCTGACTTAACCAGATCATGTGGCTGAGCACTTAGGTGCTCATAAACAAATTGATGTTTTCATAAAAATAAAACTAACCGCACACTGTATTTTGAAGCTAGTTGTTTTTTTATGTTTGTTTTGTTTTACCTCAGGTGTATGTTTTGCAATCTCTCTAATTAAAGTGGAAGCATTTTTCTTCACATATTCATCTTTGTCCTTCAAACAGGTAAGTACAACTGGAAAAATCTCTGCCTCAACCACCATTTCTGCCAGATCCACAGAGTGTTTTGCAATCTCACCAAGAGCTGAAAGGACTTGACGCTGTTAAGTAAAAACCAAAAGAAAGAAACATAAAGTAGAGTCCACTGAGAGTTCAGATGTAATTTAAACAGCTTTAACCTTCAGATGCTATTTAATAAGGAAAAAACAATTATATATTTAACAGAAAATTACTCAATCTCAAGACATTCATGTCCTAGTCTTATTCCTAAATATTCCATTTCCTATAGTGGTCAATTTCCAAGTTAAATGTCTTAGCTCTCTATTGATTATTTAAATATCTGTATATTGCAGATGATCAAGAATATGATCTTTGGATTATTTCAATTTGTAATAATTTATTATGACTTTAGGATTACTTGAATATTATTTCTTAGCTTTGTAATACTGAATTTGTGATACATGTGATAACATGGTAAAAAAATCATCAAGTAGAACTAACATACTATTTTGACATTTTGCTGATATCATTTTGAAGAACTCATTGCTTTCTTGATATAATTTAAAAAGTTATGAATATAATTTTTAGAAAACAAAAGTAAAATTGGTGACTATCAAATGAAAATCAAAATTTTGAAAGCTATAAAAAAAAGCTATGGGTATGGCTAATTTTAGTGGTGGCTTAAATATTATAGTGGTGGACTGAAAAACTTTTAGTTGTCCTCTAATTCTGTGATTCAATCATTCTGTGATATTTTTTAAATTAATATTTTTATTTTAATTGAAATATCACTTTTTTACATCCTTGCTAGTGTATTGACACTATAGGATTTCCCCCCTCAGGTGTAGTTACCATAGCACTCCCACCACCCTAATACCCACAGTCCTCCAACACAGTCCACTGTGATCTCCCCCTACCCCCGCGATCACTTACTTTAATGATTCATGTTAATCCTGGTACTACTCCAATTTTTAACATGGCACATAGTTTCCCATTTGCATTTTTATTCTCCAGTCCTTATCGCATGCTTTTTACACATTCAAAGACCAAACATAATAATTCCTATCTGTTTTCAATGATAATTTAGGAATGATTCTTAAATGTAGAATATTAATCCTTGCACATTTCCATTTTCTTAGACTATACGAAGCTGGTTTGTTGGTTTGTTTAACTTTATTTTTAAATACCTTCAACTTAGCATCAGGATTCAGGATCATCTGGGCTAAGTGAGCAACAGCTCCGGCATCCACTACTGTCTGTGCTAACTCCGGAGAATGCTTTGAAATATCACTGAGGGTGGAAGCAGCAATCCTTTTCAAAGCA
Organism: Talpa occidentalis; assembly: GCF_014898055.3. Classification (NCBI taxonomy): domain Eukaryota; kingdom Metazoa; phylum Chordata; class Mammalia; order Eulipotyphla; family Talpidae; genus Talpa; species Talpa occidentalis. The sequence continues at coordinate 67,910,983 of NW_023601433.1, read as the reverse complement.
ATTTCTGGCTCCTGGATACAAAGTACTAAAAGAGGAACAGCTCCCGCATCCACCACAGCTTGTGACAGTTCTGTGGGTCCAAGGAAAGTAATTAAGTGAGTATGGGTGACTGACCCTTGTGCAAGCCATTTTTCACCCTGACAGATACAGCAAAGAAAAAAGGGGAGGGTGTACTTCACTGTCTCGACATCTGCATTTCAAATCAGCCTTCCTGGTTTCATAAACCATGTGGACCAATCCTGAGCTGAAAAGCATGCAGGTCAATAGATGGACCTCCATTTACATGAGCACATTTGAGGTAGATTAGGCTGAAATGGCTTGTTATTCTTTTTTTTTTTTTTAAGAGAGTAAGCAGATGTCAGCTGTTTAAGCTCTGACAATTCTGCACTTCTCAATAGGCAAGTATTTTATGCATGGTTTACAATAACAGAGAAAATTAAATACCAAAATTTACCAACTACACTAATTAGGCAGTATTTTGTGCTATTTACATGACTAAACATTAGCATGAATCTTATGCCAATAATGTCAATTTTTAATTCTTTTTCATTTTATAGTACTTCAAAAAGATTTTTTTAACTTTATACACAATAAAAAAGGTAATTTCATTGTACATATAAAAACACTTTCAAACAGGACTACAAATTTCAAACACACTACAAATTGCATTTTGATAGATAGTGTTTAGATAGAGGAATATATTATCTTAACCATTTTGTTTGTCCAAAAATAATAGCCCCCAAATTTCTGGTAGCCTGGGCATGTTTTAAATCCAGCTAAGATACCTATTCAGCATTACTTAAGTTATTTAATCTAAAGTAAATATGGTGGGCCTCCCCGGTGGCGCAGCGGTTGAGCGCTGGGTTGCGAAGCTGCCCGCGGCCTCTGCAGCGCCGGTTCTATCCCCGGCTGCTCCCCTGCCACCGGAGGAGGGTCCCACACGGCGCGCAGACCTCTCCTGCCGCCCGCTGCTCCCCTCAGCAGTGTACTTCGGTCCTTCTGCCTGCTCTGCTCCCCGCTCTGGCTCTGGTGAATTCTCTCACCCTCCCGTGCTTCTGACTGTACCCAGTGCATGTATAAACAAAACAAACAAACAAACAAATAAATAAATAAAGCATGCCTCTATAAAAAAAAAAAAAAATTAAAAAAAAAAAAAAAAAAATAAAGTAAATATGGTGTGTAATTTTTCAAAGTATTGGTGATATCATATTTTATAAGAAAACAGATTTGTGTCCAACATTTGTTTTCCTTCAATTATTATAATTATCCAAAAAGTCCCAATATAATATAAACGATTTATTCATTCTTTCTTTAAGAAGCATTATTGAGGGGGCCTCCCTGGTGGCACAAGGGGTAAAGTCTCAGCACCATGAACAATCTGCAGCCACTGCAGCATGTGTATTTCAACAGATCTGCCTGTTCGGCTCCCTAGTACGTCTCTGGTGAATCCTCTCACCCTGCCTCCTGCACCTCTGGCCTACACCCCAGCTCTTATATGCATAAATGAATAAATAAATCTTTAAAACAAAACAACAACAACAAAAATATATATATATATATATAAAAAGAAATATCGGTGAAAGGTTATATGCCTGGTTCATTCAACTCTGGTTCATGTAACTCACTTCCATAAACTAACTCTACATAGATTAGCAAAAATGTTTCAATTTTAAATATCTAGTCAAAATTTGAAGTACAAGGGGAAGTTAACATATAATCTCAAGAACCAGAGCCAGATGAGTGGAAATGGTAAATAAAAGAGAATTACAGTAAGAGACTACATTGTCAACCTAGCATTATCACAATCCTCAGAAACATGTCTGGGATTCCACTGTAGCTGTCAGTAAAACAGGTGATCACTATTTCTCTCTCCCACCTGCCCACCCGAGGGACACTGGAAGAAAACAAAAAGTGTGATATGCAATTTCTAGGTATAATTTTCACATTTATGTTCATTATCAACATATCACTTATTAATTTATTAATACCTATATCACTCAATTATATAGGTATTATATGGAAATATGAACTTTGTATGTACATACCTAAGGGCACTTGGAACATAAATGGATGAGACATTTTGTTTTAGGAGAGTATAAGAATTACTTCATTATGTAGTTTCTTTTTTATACATAGTTACTAAGAATAAAGAGTAAACTACAATTGTTTAAGAGTATTACTAGCAAAAACTTTATTTGTAAAATATCAATTACCTTTGTGATTTTCATACATTTACTTTTCTTTGACTGTCAGAATGCCATGCTCTTCTTTCCTTGAATATTATAATGTGACTAATGAAACAAACCATTCTTTCTACTTGTTACCCAATCCCATCCCAGTCCTACGCTATTTTCTATTATCCCTATAACAGCAATGTTAATTGTGGGGAACATTGGGGACAGCACAGGGGAAAGATTTGTGGTGAAGGTAATGAAGCTTCCACGGATCTGGGTTTGTCTTAGCAATTTTGTCTTGCAATTTCATGTACGTCTCTCTATATATGGTCCTATAAAACCAGAATCTGTTTCTGAGTGGTACACATTATTATTAATAAATAATACTGTCCTACTTTCATACATATGTAAAGTATAAAAGGGTATATATGCAGGTGAAAATACAATGGGCCCAAATAATCCACACTTATATTACACACACTACAGGCTAGCTATTTCATTCTGCTTCTGTCACTCCTAGTTTATCTATGGCATATCTGTCTCTTCTTCCCTACTACTTCTTGCTGTCCCTGTTATCCACCCAGTTGCTTTGTCAGTCAGGACATGGGCTTGTGAGCCAATCCTGGCCAATGACTCCTGAGTAGACGTCAGTTAGAAGCATCTGTAAGAGGTTCTTCTCTGTTGTAAAGAGATACGCAGGAGGTTAATACTGCCTCTTCTTTGCTGGACATGGTCATGTCTGTAAATGACATCTGGAACTCCTACATCCATCTTGCAACTCTATCGGAAAAATCACCAATATACTGAGGATGGCTTAGTACAAAAATGAAAACCATCTGGGTCTTTCCTGACAGTCAGATGCATAACCAACCTTGGAACTGCCCTGACTCTGAACTTGGTGTCATGTGAAATTACAAAATGTCCTTATTGTTTAACCACTTGTAGTTCATACTGTGTAGCTTATAAACAAAAGCATCCTGATATAATTCTCTTGTGCTTGGTGTATATGCATATTGCCCTCTCTTCCTTCAATCATTTGGGTGTTCTTTAAAAGCTTGCTTTATGCTAGAAATTTGGCTAAATATGAGGAAATCAGAGTAAAACACTCTTCTGTCCTAGAAGAGTCCACTCAGGGTGACTGTAACACCAGACCACCACAAAAAAAGAGCAGAGCTAGGAGGCAAGTCTGTGGCATGTTTAGGGAAATTGCATATGGCATGCAGACAGTCTACTTCTGTTGCTCCCTTCTACGCTTTTCTCTGTTCCTATGCTTCCCTACTCTAAAAAAGACTCTAGTAACCAAAACACATACAAAATTCTGGTACATTTAAAATAAATTCCCACAGGAGTGCTCATTTTTAAACTCCAATTTGAAAGTGAATTATGGTTATTCAATTGTCATACTTATGAAATCAAAGATTGATATGAACTGACTTAGATACTCATTTCTTGACAGTAAGTCAAGAAATTTATCACCAGTCTTGAAAATATCTTTGCCATTTTAAATTTCAAGTGAACATTCAAAAAAATCAAATTTAAAAAACACAATTATGCAATAATATGTGACATAATCATGTACTCTTGGATAATGAGCAAGATTAGAAGTTTTAACTAAATTAAAAGATATAAAGCAAAAAAAGACTGTTATATAACCATGCTGATGGGATTAATACTGGGGTGATGGTGCTACTAGGGATATATCTGTCTTCTCTATTTGCCAATTTTTCTTCTATGTGATTACATAATTAAAAATATAAATATGAACAATGTCTCCTGTCCATACATGTAGTTATTGCTGGAACTAACTACTAACATTATTATCTAAGAAAAATACTATTATGTAAAAAAAATTTTAGCTTGTTTGTCAATATAGCAAAAAGTTTCCTATTTTAAAAATTGTGGGTGGGATTGCTTATCTCTTTTAAACAAAATATTAGAAAAAAATGTACAATTATTCTTCAAAGAATTACTCATATATACTAGAAATACTATCCTTACTTTCCCACACTTTCCCTGCTGCCTTTATTTACACCTTTACAATAATGAAGTAAAAACATCACATTTTTTTTATGTTAGGAGTTACTCATTTTTCACAATTTTTTTAGAATGCAGTTTCTCAAAGGGAGCAAAATTACCATATTACCCTTATTCACAAACAGTAATTAAAGTCAAATGTTGTGTGCATGTAGAAAATTGAATATACAGTCCTCAACCTTGATGGTTATTTGTTTTCAGCAAAGAAAAAAAATTGTTCTCTTCCACCTCATGAATAGCTCATTGATGAGTGAAGGAATGGAGGTGGGACCTACTGGGCCCCTGCCTGGGAATGTGCCAAGGGTGGGGGTCCTCTACTCACACTCTTCTGTGCCTCTCAGATCTTCCACGATATGTACATACAACTCGTTCATTAGTAATAAGATGAAAATTTGGATGCCAGCTCTTCACTTCTTACACAGATGCATTTAACTAAGATTTTATTCTGTGCTCTTGTTGGGAACTGGGATTTGGGTTTGGCTTCTTTTCCTAACAAAATTAAGATTGAACTTGTAGTGATCTCTCAAGTGTGAAGTGTTAAAAATTAAATGGATCAAAATCTTCAATTTAAAATAATTGAAAAACCTCAGGTTTAATTTTAAAGCAAAAAGAGAACTAAAGGGAGGCCTTTTAAAATCAACAACACTGATAAAATCAGTGCTATCTAAAGCTGGGTCAATGGTATATAAGAAGTGACGTTAAGAAGGCAGACAGAAATGCCCACCAGCATAAATGGGGAAGACTGTCACAGGCAAAACTAGGTAAATTAGGCAAAAGTGACTTTGCTTTAATAGTGCTCATGGTGGCTTCAGTCCATCCAAACTGTTGCTGCTAGTTGTTTGTCTAGAACAGGAGTGGTGAACTCAATGCCCACAGGGCCCAGGCAACTGAAATAAGTCATAACAGAAAACTGTAAAAGGTATGTTCCAGCTTGAGGAATAGAGGTTACTTAGCTCCAGCCCAGTGTGCCATGTAGGGGGTTAGGCCTATTGATATCAGATCTCTTACTTTTCAAGACAATCCAGAAATCTGATCTTTAACTTGAAATTGACTAGTTTTTTTAATGTTGGCAACATTTATTTTTAAGAACACCTTTTTTGAGATGAGAAAACATAGCAGAGAGCAATAAAGCCCATCTATCTAGTGGTCACCTACAATCTGCAACTACCTTTTTAAAATCTTAGCTTAAAACTGACACTCTAAAAGGACCAGTGGAGGCTTCAGGATATGGAAAGGTGATGCTCTTCCTACCATTGATTTTTGAAGTCGTGTTTTGTAGTAAAGAACTGTAGAATTCCTAAAAAAATTCAGAGGACAATTCTAAGAAATTGATGAAAACGTAAGTGGTTTTCATTAAAACCATGGATTAATCTAAACATACACTACGATACTCAACTAATACGCTCATAATGAAAACACAGTCATGAAGTCATGAATCATTATTTCTTTGCACTTAGGTGGGCACAATTATCAGATAAAAATAGGCTGGTGTTTGCATCTGCCCAGAAAATACATACTTATATCACTTCAAAACTGTTTTTTTAATAATACAGGTTAACAATATATTTAATGTCTGTCTAGCACCTAGGATGTTTTGTTAGTAATCAGTTGGCTCAGTTCCTCACCATTTCCACAACCTTTTCATAGGCTGCTCATCATGAGGCTTGCCCGAATGTGAGTGATCCAAAAGGAACCCAAGACAAAAGCTGCAGTCTTTTATGATCCAGCACCAGAAGTGACATCCCATCACTTCTGCTATATTTCACTGGGACAAGGTTGGAGACCACTTAAGGATGTGAATAATGGGAGTTGGGCATCCCTGGGGTAGGGGGCTGCATGGAGGCTGGCTACCACAAAAACCTTTCTTCTTCACCAACACTTCTGACCAAGGCAACATCCTTTCATAGGTAACAATAACACACTACAGCTAAAATTCTGAGCTGAGAGGTTGACATCTCCATCGCAGACAGGAGTGAGAATTTGCCTGTTATTAGGAAAAGTTCTAACACGTGGTTTTTATTTATCTCCTTTACCCTCTCATTTGTCGTTGTTTCCTATTTTCATCGGTCTACCCCATTTTGCTACACCCAGTCTTCACAGCTACTAGTGTAACTGTTACACATTGTTAAGGATTCAAAAGGTGAAAGGTTAACAAACATTCATATGCCTTGAAGGTTAAATAATTGAGGCTAGTTTAAAAAGTCAAGTGAGTCAAGGAAGCCATTAATCTGGAGTCAGTGGGGCCTTGTACAAGAGATAATCAGCTGGAATGGATGAGCACATTCACAGTGCAAGAACAGCTTCAAGCTATGGCAACAAAAAGGTAAGAAGTGGAGATGAATTTATCTTTTTTGATTGCTGAGTAATATTTCATGGTGTATATGTACCACATCTTCTCAATCTGGTCATCTATTTTGGGGCATTTGGTTTGTTTCCATAGCTTATCTATTGTATATAGTGCTGCTATAAACATAGAGGTGCAGGTGCATGAAAAACGATGTAAAAATATATATAAAATAAAAAAAGGAAGTGGAGGTGAGGGAAAGAAGCTGAGAGAAGACAAAGACCTTGGGAATGGCCTTGGAAGATACTAGGTAAGACCAGATGTAAAGTAATTTTTAAAACCCACTTTTAGTAATTTTCACTTTTTGCCTTAACAGCTGAGACTAAGTTGAAAAGGCAAAACTACAGTGTCTGCAGTACGCCTGTAATGAAGAAAATAAGAATAAAGTACATGGAATAAGATCTTTGCAAAATATATTTTTTTGTATCTAGAAGCTTTTCATTTGTTTTATATAATATTAGAACTAAAATTGTAATTTTGTTCTACCTACCCTTTTGCATTCTGCTTTTAAAAAGAAGTGGAAAATGCATATTTTATCGCTCAAATTTCAATGGCACTCAAAATCTGAAAGGCATTCATGGTTTTATACACTGGAGACTGGAAAATAAACCAAATTTGAGAACTGATTTTGTTCTAACTCAAAAATTATGTTACGATGCAGTGTTCTAACTCCAGTTTATTTCTAAACCACTAGGGGGGCCTCTCTGGTGGCGCAATCTCCTGACTTGCCCACTGCTCCCTTCAGGAGTGTACTTGGGTCAATCTGCCTGTTCTGTTCCCCACTCTGTCTCTGGTGAATCCTCTCAACCCCTACACCTCTGGCCTGCACCCCAGCTCTTGTATGCGTAAATAAATAAATCTTTAAAAAAAATAAATAAACCACTAGGGTACAAATACCCTTCTCTTTATCCACTCAGCACACACACCTGTGACATTTCTTTGTACTACTTAGAAAAAAAAGTCTCAGGATAGCAGAACAATAGGTAATATCAGGCAAACAGGCATTTTATATGGGAATGGGGCTTAACCTTCTCCTGAATCTGCACTATCAGTGTCACCCTTGCTTTTACTTCTATGCCCAAACTCTGTCCAGTGGTTATCTACATGTACTTAGAATACTTTAAAATTCATAGTAAATAAAAATATAGAATTCACAACATGTTTTTACCAGCACACAAATTTGGCAAGTAAAATAACATAATTTTGTAATTTAACTCACTTTGTTTGCCACATTTGGCCTCTATAAACCAAAAAACACATTTATTATTAAAACACATTTATTATTTAGAGTCTTGTATTTTCACTTTTTCTTTTTTCACCAACAAATAAATAGAAAAGTATTTGTGAAAATAAATGTGAGTTTCAAAATAGGGGTGGTATGTAACATATATAATCCCATTGCATTAGGTGTCTCTATGTTTATGTGTTCCTCAAGTACCAAGATAAAATAAATTATAAAAAGCAAAAAATCAACCTATAAGCATCAGTAAAGACAGCAGTCTGTCAGGTTTTATAAATGGTTTTTATTTTTTAATCTTTTAAAATAATTTTTAATGGTCATGTTCTAATATCCCTCTGCACCATCCTCACTCTAACACACCCATTACAATGTCCTAATTTTCTCAAATATTTCACATCAATATGTGTATTTTTAAAAAGTTAATTACTTTTTCCTAAGTCTATTTCACATAATTTAGACTACTGGAATTAAATATGAGTAGCATAAAAGAATATTTGCAAAAGATCTGAATTTTATAGTCTTTCCCTCATTTAATGTCATCATGCTATACCAGATAGAAAAGATTCAGGTCGTCCAGATCTATCCAGATTCCCTGCTTACATTTATTATCTCTCTAGTAAACAGCATATAATCACTAAATGTTTCTATAGTATTCAAATCAGCCAATTCCCTTAAGGGCTGTTCATCTTTGTCCTCAGCAATCTCATCTCCTAACTCATAGCTAGAATGGAGATTTCTCATGCAGGTCCTTCAGGGTCTACAGGAAAAAAAAATAGTCACACACATGTGGAAAGCAGCCACTGGAGATTAAAAACAGAGGCATCTGGCAAGACTTTCAGATACTACAAGGCTCTTAAAGCAAAGAGTGATGAGGTCTCATACACTTTCCTCTCTCACCTGATAAATAGGAAGAATCTCTGAAAGGTTTTGAGTTATAGCCAGCAGTTCCACCATAAATTGTATCCGACCAGAATAAATCCTTTAACCTCTCTACTTCAGTTTCCTCATCTCTAATAGGACTAGTATACCAATGATTTCCAAATTTCAGACCAGCCAATCAAATTGATTTCACTTTCTCTGCCAGGCAGGAGAGCAGCCAAAGTTTGCTTTTCGGCAGCAAAGGTTTACAAGAAACCAAGTTTACAGGAGACAGCACTTTTAGCTGAAACTCCCAAAATAAACACTTGAAAGTTTTCCTTGAGCCCCATGTGGCAGTTCATAAAGTAAAAATCAAAATCAACAAGCAACTATACACCAGAGACACAACGGGGTGGGGAGGGGAGGAGAGAAGGAGGGATTAGGGTCAATATAAGGGGGGGTGGGAATTGTATGGGGACTATAACCGATGAGAATGCATACATTGTGCAAAAATGAAAAATGATGTAAAAATATATATAAAGTAAAATAATAAAAAAGAAAATCTGCAATCAGGGGAGTCAAAGAAAAAAGAAACAAAGAAAGAAATCAATTTCAAGAAGCTGAAAAAAACAAAAAAACAAAACTCTTGCACGCTCCTCCTCCCAGTCAGGCTATTGCTCTAGCCTCACACCCAAGCACTGGAAATGCTCCCACATTCCCCACTGGCTCTCCCGCTGCTGTGCTACTGCCAGTCACAGGGCAGGAGGGCAGCTGCCAGGAGGGAGCAGGGAGGCCTTCCTGAAGCCCTCTGGGCAGAAGGGCTTTGGCCACAGAGCCCAGGCTCCTCCTGCCTCGCTTCTCAAGGGCTCCTCTCCAGGCCCTCCTAGCTCCAAAAGCAAAGCTAATTGGTATAAAGAATGAGAGATTCCACATTTTTTATGTAAATAAGCTAATGCAATAATTCTGTAGCGTGGGAGAGTGTAGCAAGAAGGAGGAAGAGAGACAAGTAATCTGAGAATCCTACCTCTGTCTTTATTAACGAGCACATAAATATATAAAGAATTGGTCTATTTATCTTCAAAATCAGAGGTACGTATCATCCAGAGTATTACTAGCTCAATGTTCAATTACAGAAATTTGATCACAAGATTTGTACAATTAAATTAAAAAACCAACTCCACACTTCATGGTTGTTAGTTCCCCTTGGTTATCTATAAAATGCTTCAAACTCTACACATAGAAGTAACTTTTAGAAATTGTAGTTTTCAAATAAGGAAAAGTCAGATTTTGGGTTTCTCATTTCTAATCGATGCTTACCATATTTTTGCTCTTTATACACAAAACATTTCTCTCCGTTGCCCTTAAAGGTGCACTTCATTTCCTTTGCATCTCCACTATAGGTGTTAATTTCCTGAACTGTATAATTAAACATTTTACTGCTAATACTAAGAAGAAAACAATGAATGAATGTCCTCATTCCTCTCAATAAATTCTTTTCTTACGAGATGATTCAGAAAGAAAGGTATTTGGCAATAAATCCTCTATTTTCACTCATATTCAGGATGTGAATGATGACTTGCTGCTTTTTGGATAATAATTTCCTTTCCCTCAAAGAAATCTATGCAGTAACCTCTTCTGGGGGCTTCTGGATCCCAGGTCCCTAACTAGTGTGAAATATTGAAATTCCAGTGGGAAGCCCATGAGGGAGTCAGATAATAGCAAGAAATTGGAATGGAATCCCAAAGACAGATGTTATTTATAAACTACAATTTAGCCTCAGGCACAACAAAAAGTTATCTAAGGGCACCTGCCTGAGAGGGTGTCTAAGTGAATGTCCCTCTAGGCTCTTTTGCACCATCTTTTGAAATAACTCACGTTACAATCTGTTGGCCATAAAGTCCACTTACATTTAAGCTGATGACCAGCTTCTGATTTTAAAAATTGCCTTAGTTTTCCCAATCAGCATATATTAAATAACAATCCTAAATTATACCAATTTGGAAAAGCCAAATCCAGATAGTAAGGATTATTTTGTAATACATTAATTCTGAATAGTTCTAAGCATAACTACTTTTCTTCCTTGGTTTACTTTTATATCATTTTTTGGTCTCATCACTTTAAGAACCAAATTAAACATGTAACCATGCAAGAGACTCTTCCTGTTTCTGTTTTCTTCTTCAGTACTCTTTCAAATTAGCAGTCAGTAAAGCTGTCTGGTGTGCTGGTTAACACAGACATGTGATTAGACTCACACTCCGTCTTCACCATTAACACAGCTTCAGAATCCTCCCTAAATTCCACTTTCTTCCTCTGCTTACCAGGAAGGGTAACACCTACATCTTAGTGGCGACTGTAACCAACATGAGATAATGTACCTAAAGCATACTGAACAGTCAGGCACAGAAATTACTCAATAAACAGCAGCTATTATTTTATACATACATACATAGACAGTGAAAAATCTGGAAAATGAAGAAACATTATCCTTAATTCTATCACTCTAGTAACACAAACATATATCTTTGTAATTTATGCCTGCATAAGAACTTATTTTTATTTATTATGTTTGTAACATACAATGTTGTCCTTTTTTGCACTATAATCTCGTATTCATGTTATCATGCAGGGTTCATTAATTACTACCTTTTGAAATTTGTTGCATAAGATTTTATTAAGTAAACAGCATCATTTAACCATGAAATTCCTGGCAAATAGGTGAGTTTTTCAATATTATATGCAGTACTACTAAAACATTTGCAAGAGTTTTGTTTTTCCATTCTGTAGAATATTTTCCTAGTATGACTACACAAAAAAGCTTGCTTTCCACAAGTTCATATGATTTGTAGACTCTCCACCAATGCATATAGCCATCATGCTGCCCTCTCCAACCTTCAGCACTAATACTATATCTTTTATTCAAGATTTAGCATTTGATAAGCACTGATCTAAGTGCATACAGAACCTCATCATCTATCACTGAACTAGCTACTGTTAATTGCCCACTTTTCATTGACAAGTAAGTTGAAACTCAAAAACTTAAAAGCCACATAGAAGGCCACACAGCAAGTAAGCATTATAACTTGGACTCAACATCAGAACACTGTCTAATATCACAGCACTCTTAGCCACTTGGCTTTATTTCTTCTTCACTCTTCTTTCTCCAAATAATAATAGGTGGGAAAAGATAGTTTCATTGATATTATAACATGCAGCTGTATGATTACTAGCAAAGTTGATCATTTTTACATGTTTATTTTGAAATTACATTTCCTCATTATTTTTTCATATTATTTAGCAACTTCTGTAAAGTACTTGGTATAATTTTGTTCCCCATTTTTAAAAAAGATTTATTTTATTTATTTATGCATACAAGAGCTGGGGTGTAGGCTAAGGGTGCAGGGGCAGAGGATGTGAGAGGATTCACCAGAGACAGAGTGGGGAGCAGAACAGGCAGATCGACTGAAATACACTGCTGAGGGGAGCAGCGGGCGAGACAGGAGATGTTTGCTGTGCCAGGGTTATCTCCCTGGCCAGGGATTGAACTCGTGCTGCAGTGGCTGCTGATAAAGCATAGTGCTGAGACTTAATCCTTTGTGACACCAGGGAGGCCCCCCCAATTATTTTTAAAGTAATTGGGTGTGTACAACATTCGTACAAGAAGCCCAGATCGCTCCTAGAGGACTTCATTGAGCTATCAATTTACAAGAAATTATTCTCTTCCTCCTCCTTCCTGCCCAATATAATAAAATTGCGCAAGGACTAAATAAAATATGTTCTAGAAAGTTATCATGTCCATCTTTTTAACATCACTCACCCATTTGATATGGCTCCTGGCTAGTTTGGAATACCCTAACATGAGTGAAACAGAAGACTCAATATCCCCTGAGTGGTGAAAAACTAAAACATTTTTTAACTGAACCCATTTACCAAGGCCTTTGAGACTAAATTAGTATCTCATCTCCCCTGCCCCATAAGTATTTAAGTTTCTCTTCTGCTAAGATAGAGAGAAATGTATAAGATTTTTGAGAATATGTGATCTAAACAACTTGGCCATTATTCAAAACATATGTCCCATAAGGTATAAAAAAAAATCATTAAAACCCCATCTATAATTTGCTAAACAAAATCAGATTTACCTAGTAAATATAAAAAGAATCAAATTTTAAACTATGCTCAATTACCTGCATTGTGTCTTGCAATATATCCAAGTGCCCAGGCTGCAGCTTCCTTGACTCCAGGGTCAAAATCCTCCAAGCATATCACCAGTGTATCCAGGGCTCCACAGTCAACTATCGCCTGAGCTAGCTGAGGAGAATGTTTACCAACTGCTCTTAACACAAAGGCAGCTGCTTTCTTATAAAAACGCTACAAGGAGAAAATATACAAAATTCAAAGTGATCTGAGTATTTACCTAAGTTAATAAAGACTAATATCAATGTAAAAGTAACATTAACGTAAATAAAGCTCAACAGCTTTTAAATACAAAAGATGAAACATATCCTGCAAAATCATTTTGATTTTTTCATGTTTCTCCCATTGCTTTTATTCAGTAACTAAACTAAAACAATGCTATGTCTTAAGTTATACTTCAATTGTTTTACTCTGAAACATGCATTTAGAAATTATATAAAATATAAAGTTTCCTACAAACTCAAAAAATAATGAGATTTTATGTATCTGCATTACATGAGGAGGTATTTGCTTGACCTATGAGAACTCTTAGATTGTTAGCTTGTGCAACTAAATTTTGTCAACTAACATACTCATTTTTCTTACTTGCCCCAATCTCTAAGCATGGGACACCTTTGATGACCTCAATAGTCTTCTTGCCAGTGTCCCAAGTGATGCTGAAATAACATGTTCTGGGATGCACCACCAATCATCAGATAAACAAAAAGATGTATATTAAATATATGTTTTAAAACATTTCCTGGCAAATAAACTAGCCAAGCAATGATATACGTTATTTCTCCACTCTTAAAAAAGCTTTTTATAAAGATAAGTGTAAATAACATTTTGTGAGTTTTAAGTAATGCTCCATTTAAAATACTTGATATATAATTTTTATCTGATTAAAAAGAAGAAAAAACTAAAACACTAGACTACATGATTTTCTGCCTATAGCAACAAAATTAAATACATAGACAGTATATCTGACTGTCACACTCACTGTTGTCTTAAGGCTGGCATAATGATACAGCAAAGATGTCCTAAGCTTTCCTTTTATTAACAGAAACAATTATTGCCCTATTTTATTTACTTTCTTTACAATGATTACTATTGGGTTGTCAGAAGGTCGTGACACATGACTTTTCCAACAACCCAATAAAAAGAGAGTAGATAGCAACAGCACTTGTTTTGAAAGTGTTCCATTTATTTTGACTAAAATATTAGATACAATAGAAACTATGAGATAGAAAAAAACATCAGGTATTTTTAATATACTTTAAAATATTGATGATATTAATATGCTGTTAGTTATATTGTGATTTGCTATATATTTTAGCTTAAGTTTAACATATATTAATTTTAAAGTATTTGTTATAAAGTCCAATTGTTTATACATAGACAAATATTACTTATTGTAAAAAATCAGACTAGAGTTTAAAGTAGCTTTCCATAGATTAAGTTCTCATAATTGTGTAAAAGTAACAGTGAAATATTTCTTGTCATTTCCTTACGCTAATTTGACTTTTTTTTTTTTTTTTTTGTGGGACCCTCACCAGCAGCCACGGAATGAACAGATGAACAGGCGCTGCAGAGGCTGCCCGCAGCCTCGCAGCCCAGCGCTCAGCCGCTGCGCCACCAGGGGAGGCCCTAATTTGACTTTCTATATTGCAAATTTTCAAATGCACTCTTTACTGAGAACTACTAACTAGTCACTATTAACTACACGATAATCTACACTTCCAGCTCTTTAGTTTTTTTAAAAATTTATTTATGCATACAAGAGCTGGGGTACAGGCCAGAGATGCAGGGGGTGAGAGAATTCACCAGAGACAGAGCAGGGAACAGAACAGGCAGATTAACCATAAAGTTCACTGCTGAGGGGAGCAGTGAGCAAGACAGGAGAGGTCTGCTGTGCCATGTGGGTTGCTCCCCGGCTGGCCGCACTCCCGCCGAACTGGGTCACAGAGGCTGCAGATTGCCCCACAGTGCGGTGCCCTACCCAGGGAGGCCCACTTTCTGTTCTTTACCACCTTTCTCTTCTTCCCTAATTCCTATCTTCTCTCCTATTCCTCACCCAAATCATTTCCTTAGGGAAAAAACGGAAAAGTAAGTCAGAGGACTCCATAGCTCATAAAGAAGACATGAAGCCTCCTGTGAGGCTTATGTTTAAGAACTGGCAGGTGAAAGAGACAGAAGTTTGTGAATGACGCTTTATACTCTTTCACCTCACTTTTTGCCCCATTTCTTTATGTCTCTTTGCAACTAATGGAAATTCCTTCATATTTGGAAAACTTCTACTGAGAACTTTCTATGGGGAATACCAGAACACAGACCCTGCTCTCAGTGGAAAGAGCTAAGAGTCCAAGAAAAAAGTCTAAATATTTGGTAACAGAAATATCACCTATGAGACAAATTAAATTTCTGTGATTCCTTGCAGAGATAAAACACTCATTAGTAAATACCTCTCTAATTTATAAAATAAGGTAATTTAGGATTTTAATTTTTTATTCTGTAATAAGTACATGTGCTTAACATCCATTTTACCCACATAAAGTGTATAACTCAGTGGCATTTACTGCATCCACAATGTTGTAAACCATTCTCTGTTTAGCTCCCAAGTATTTTCATCACCCAACAAAAAGACCCCATATGTAGACTCTACTGCCCCCCTCTTTTCCTTGCCCCTGATAATCACCAATGTGCCTCTTTCTCTACAGATGTGAAGAGTCTGGGTATTTCATAAGGTAGAATCACACGCTATGCAGCCTTTCATGTTTGGCTTCTTTCTAGCAAAATGATTTCAAGCTTCCTCCATGTTGCAGTATATGCCTTTTTATGACTGATAATATTCCATTGTATGGTATATAACATTTTGCTTAGCCAGTCTTTCTTTTTGTATTGTAAATAATGCTGCTATGAACATTTGTGTACAAGTTTTGTTTGAACACCTGTTTTCAATTCTTTGGGAAATATAACTAGGAGTAGAATTGCTGGCTCACATGGTAATTATGTTTAACTTACTGAGGAACTGCCAAACTATTTTCCATAGCAGCTGCACCATTTTATACTCTTACAGCAGTGTATGAGAGTTCTCAACTTCTCTATATCTTTACTAACACTTGTTCTTTTCCTTTGTTTTCTTTTTGTGATGACCATCCTGATAGGTAACGCGATACCTCATTGTGGGTTTGATTTGCATTTCCTATTGACACATTTCCTGCTGTGGAACATCTTTCATGTCTGATGGTCATGTGTCTATCTGCTTTGGAAAAAATGTGTACCCATTTTTTAACTGGACTGTTTGTCCTTTGGTTATGCAAATAGGAATTTGATCTCAAAGATAAGTCAAGAAAAATATATCCCTAGGTCCTGATAAACTTCCTATGGGAAAGTTCTTCACTATTGTTTGTTGGTGCTTTATGAAATAAATTCCTTTGGATGTTCTCTGCCCCTTGCTGCAGAACTGACTCTTATAGTTTCCATTAACCAGTTCTCACCTCTATATAAGATTGCTGGAAATTACATTTGATTTGCCTCACTAAGAAAGATCCTATCATTTTAATACTGCCATTCACAGAATAACTGATTTAAGTATGACTCCATTAAATTTTTATACCATTTCCTCTTTGTATTAAAAGTTAGAATGGAAGGCTGTATATATCTACCCCAAAGTAAAATACCCTAAACAAGATGATGTGCCGTTCAAAGAACTGAAAGTTGTACCAGCATCCTAATCATTCTAATGCTACAAGCTTGTAACTGTACCCAACCATCACATTTTTTAAAATTCCAACCCCCCAAAAAATTAAATGTAACTTTTTTTTTAATTCTTACATTCTGTTCTGCTAATGAATAAACAAGCTGTGGAAGAATGTCACCCTTCACAACTGCTTCTGCTAGGTCTTCATTATAATTAGCCAGTCTCCCAAGAGCCAAAGCAGCAGTCTGTTGAATTGTTGGGACCACATCCAGAAGAAGAGGCCTCAGCAAAGACATTACACCTGAGTTAAATTATGAAAGAACAGAAATCAGCAAAATTGAAACTTTAAAAAGCAAACACATAATTCCATACATAGGCAGATGAGAAAATCAGGGGGAAAGTAGTAAAAATGTGGGATATTTAGAAAGATCTAACTAGGCAAGGCATAAAACAATACAAGTTGCATAGTAATTTTCAAAGCAGAAGAATAGCATGAAAATAAGAAAGACCTTGGAGTTAGGTGAAAAGTTTAAATCCTTGATTTAGCAAATATTGACTATGTGACCTGATAGGGCTGTCATAAGGAATGCAGAAAAAGGTTGTGAACCTTATAGTATATGGTCCAGAACATGGTAGGGGCAAAGGGCTAGGGGCACTTAAGGCATCATCTCCCCAAGACTTTGCAAAGCTTGTCATTCAGGGGAAAGATACAAGGAACACAATGGTGGTGGGGATAAAGATGAATAAATAAATAAGATAAGGTCCAATCTCCAACTAGAGTCATTCTGAGATACTGAGGGTTAGGTCTTCAACATATGAATTTGAAGGGATGCAATTCAGTTCAGAACTGAAGAGTTTGTCATGAAGATGTAATAAAATCATTCAACAATGATGGTATATGAATAGAATAGCATAAAATAGAAACGATATAAAATTGAAACAAGTACAAGTCCCTCAATAAGATGCTAGCTTTTGAATAAACAAATTATAGCACCTTCACATGGACAAATATGCATCTCTGAAAACCAATAATGATAGGAATTGAAGTGAAGATTTACTAGTAAGCTAGTAAAATTAGAGGACACCGTTAAATATGCCTTTATTTGGGGCCTCCCCGGTGGCGCAATGGGTTGAGTGCAGTGCTGTGAAGCCATCCACAGCCTCCGCAGTGTTGGTTCGATCCCTGCCGGCTGCAGAGCAACACACACGGCACAGCAGATCTCTCCTGCCTCGCCCACTGCTCCCCTCAGCAGTGTATTTTAGTGGATCTGCCTGTTCTGTTCCCCACTTTGTCTCTGGTGAATTCTCTCACCCTCCTGCACCTCTGGCCTGTACCCCAGTGCTTGTATAAATAAATAAATCTTTAATAAATAAATATGCCCTCATTTCTGTTAAAAATGTATATATTTCTACAGTAACAACAAAAACTTATAAGCAGGGGTCATGGAGTTGGAAGCAGCTCAATGCCTTTTAAATACATACCCTTTGGCAAAGTAAAAAAAAAAAAAAGCAGAAACAGTGCCAGGAAACGGCAGAGGCTGGCAGGGCCTGACTTGGGAACAATAAAGGGGCATGGGAAAAATTTGGGAGGTGTCATATATTCACTGTCTTGATTGTGGTGACACTTGGGTTTCACAGGCATCTACATAAAAAATAAAAATTAAATAAAACAATCACAATCATGCTTCATGGGTTTTTTTTTTTAAGATTTATTTTTATTTATTTATACAAGCACTGGGTACAGTCAGAAGCTCAGGAGGCTAAGAGAATTCACCAGAGCTAGAGCGGGGAGCAGAACAGGCAGACCCACAAAATACACTGCTGAGGGGAGCAGTGGGCACGGCAGGAGAGGTCTGCGCGTCACGTGGGATCCTAGCTGGCGGCTGGGCATCAAACAGGCACTGCAGAGGCTGCGGGCAGCTTCGCAGCCCAGCGCTCAACCGCTGCGCCACCAGGGGATGCCCTTAATGTTACTTTTTGCTGACTAATCTGATAATTTCTTTTTCATATGATATATTTATGTGAAGTCAGGGGCTTTGTGACTTCCAAAATATGATTAGAAGGTCAGTTCTTACTAGGTTATTATGCCTGGATATTTTTAACTAAGACTCAAGAACTCTGAAGTTTCATGTTAAGAAGGTGATGAATTACTCCATCTGGGTATGTAGTATTTAATTTGATTACAGTGATTATTAGTTACAGTTTTTACATAATATACAAGTCTCTCAATTTTGGAAAAATTCTGTTTACAATTTTAGCAGTCAAGTATTTCATCCCCAAAAAGAAATTTTACATAGCTACAAAGGCTCAAAGGAATTTTCTGCTTTCTATATTTTCTCCTTCATTTTTCTGCCTCATTTGGCCCTGGAAATAGAAGATCAATAAAATGCACATCATTCTTTTCCTTGTCATCCTGTATTCACTATTGATGTTGGGCATTCATGTACACACATCCACTCTATCACACTTTCTGTATGAGTATCCTTCATGCAGATAGTAGCACCATGTGAATTTTGAAAAATTAAAAATCGCTGAACCTATAAAAAAGTCAGTTTCAATTTAAAATCTGTGTTTAAATGTCATTTTTGTTAGAGGAAAAATTCTCAGAAATATTGCCACAAATTTCTAGTTCTTGAATTGCCTCTTAAGTGTTCAAAACCATCAGTTCCCAGGGACATGTTTTTAACGTCTTGCAACAGATTAAGCACAGAAACTTTATCATTCTAATTGTAGGTTTGTCCTAAAAACACAAGTAATAATTTAAGAGGAACTGAGAAGAATGAAAGCAGGTTAAGGAGGGAAGGGAAGGGAGAGAGGGAAGAAAGGAGAGAAAGAGGCAGGGAGCAAGCAGGCAGGCCAGCAGGCAGCACCTACAAAATAAAAATAAAGTTTTTCTTACCTGCCTGTAAGTAAAGTGAGTGAATGCATGAAAATTTAGATTCCATAAATTAGAGCAGTCTGAATAGTGGCAAAATGTCTGCTAAGCAAGGCCTCTAGCAAACAGCTAATTACCTCACTGGGATCTCCATTACAGGACCCATGTTATATCTAATATTAAACACAATTATATATTATACTCAAAATACCTATAAAAACAATGCTACCCATAAAAACTGATAAAATAGTATAAAATATTTCTGAAATTTAACTTGTAAAATAAATCTCTATTATCCTTCTCCCCAAATTTCATACCTTTGAGTATTTTCTATTTTTCTCATTCTAGCAACATACTGCAGACATTACTTGTAATACCTGCATTGTAAGCCACTTACACAAAAAATAAAAACAAACATTGTCACAATCATTCATTCAAAAATTAGATCAGGGGCCTCCCTGGTGGCACAAGGGGTTAAGCACAGCACTGTGAAGCTATCCAAAGCCTCTGCAGCATGAGTTCAATCCCTGGCTGGCCAGGGAGCAACCCACATGGCGAAGCAGACCTCTCCTGTCTCACCCGCTGCTCCCCTCAGCAGTGTATTTCAGTTGATCTGCCTGTTCTGTTCCCCACTCTGTCTCTGGTGAATCCTCTCACCCCCTGCACCTCTGGCCTGAACTCCAGTTCTTGTATGCATAAACAAATAAATCTTTTTTTAAAAATTAGATCAGGATTTACAAAGGGCAAGCAATAAGGCAGTCCCTATTCTAAAGAAACTATAATCTAGAGGAGATTAAAAAAAAAACCTCAAAGTAATCACAACTCTTTAACTCCTTTTTAATGCAACCAAAGTCTAGTTACTTTGATTTTGCATGAGAAAGGCATATAATAATCAGAAAGGAAATGTCAAACATTTCCAAAGACAAAAAATTAATCCTCATGCTACATGAATATGTATATATGTACATACATACATACATCATCCGCTGTTTTATAAAACTATTAAACATCTCAACTTTTTTCCTTTACAAACAAGTATCTGAAAATTAGGCCTTTGAGTTTATTTAAATCATGGTAAAGCTGTCTGGTTACCTCTTATCTTCTTTGTTCCATTTTTAAATATTTTTTAAATTGTGTTCCTTTTTATGGTAGTACACAATACATATAATTTAACATTTTAACAATTTTAGGTGAAAATTCAGTGACATTAAGCACAGTCACAATTTTGGGCAGCCATCACCACCATCACACCCAAATACTAATGTCACTAACAGACATGTCTTACCAATTACACAGTATCTTCCCGCTCCCCCTAACTCCAGACTCTGGTAACCTCTAACTTCTGTCAGTCTGATTATGCCTATTAGAGGTATCTCGTATAAGTGCAATCAAGTAGTATATGTCCTTTTCTGACTTATTTCACTTAGCATGTTTTCAAGTTTCATCATGATGTAACATGTTTAAGAATGGCACTTCTGGGCCTCCTTGGTGGCACAAGGGGTTAAGCACTGCACTATGAAGCAATCCGCAGCCTCTGCAGCATGAGTTCAATACCCAGTCAGCCAGGGAGCAACCCACATGGCGCAGCAGACCTCTCCTGTCTTGCCCGCTGCTCCCCTCAGCAGTGTATTTCAGTCGGTCTGCCTGTTCTGTTTCCCGCTCTGTCTCTGATGAATCCTTTCACCCCTCCAAGCCTCTGGCCTGTACCCCAGTTCTTGTGTGCATAAATAAATAAATCTTAAAAAAAAAAAAAGAATGGCACTTCTTTTTAAGGAAGAATAATATTCCAGTATGTATAATATCACATTGTTTCCATTCTTCTGTTGATGAACATTTGGACTTTTGTTACCTTTGGTTATTGTAAATAATGCTGCCCTTAACACTGGTGTGCCAGTATCCATTCCAGTGCCTGGTTGAAAGTCCTTGCTAGGTCAAATACTAATTCCATGTTTAACATTTTGAGGACCACCAAAACTGCTTTCCACAGTGGCTGAATCATTTTACATTTTCACCAGCAAAGCACAAGGGTTGGGCCTCCCCTGGTGGCGCAGCGGTTGAGCGCTGGGCTACAAAGCTGCCTGCAGCCTCTGCAGCACCGGTTCGATCCCTGGCCACCAGAGAGGGTCCCACATGGCGAGACAGACCTCTCCTGCCACCGGCTGCTCCCCTCAGCAGTGTATTTCTTTGTCAGTCTGCCTGTTCCTGTTCTGTTCCCTGCTCTGGCTCTGGTGAATTCTATCACCCTCCCATGTTTCTGACTATACCCAGTGCTTGTATTAATTAATTGATTAATTAATTCATGAATTAATGAATGAATAAATCTTTTTAAAAATTTTTTTAAAAAGCACAAGGGTTTAAATTTCTCCATATTTTCACAAATATTTGTTATTTTTTGTTGTGTTTTATAACACAACAAAAAATGAAGTGGTATCCAAAAGTAGTTTGATTTGCATTCCCCTAATTAATGGTGAGCATCTTCTCATGTGTTTATTGACTATGTGTAGATCTTCACAGAGAGATGTAATTTAAATTTTTCACCCATTTTTTGAGGTGCATTTACTCTTGTTGAATTATAGTACTTTATATATTTGAGATATTGACCTCTTAGCAGATATTTGCTTTCAAACTTGCATTTTATAAAGAAGGATCACTCTGGTTACACTGGAAAGAAAAGATGAAAACAGACAAGATGATGGCAGGAAGACCACTTGGGAATCTATTGTAGAAACCTAGACCAGATGTGAAGATAGACTAGAGAATAGTAATTGCTAATGGGAAAGAGAAAGTGAAAGTTCTGAGGCGACATATAGGAGACAAATATTATTATAAAGAGAGGAAGGAATCAGTGACAATTCTAAGTTTCTGGCGTGGACAAGGGATGCATGATAGTTGCAGACTACTGAAGAGTGATAAATTCCATTGTCCTGAAATGTAAAGTGAGAGGAGTGACATGGCAAAAGATAAAACTGGAGAGGTTTGGGCCAGATCAAATCTGGCTATAGATCAAATTAAGTCTTTGCAATGTTATTCTAAGTGAAATGGAAAGTCATGGAGCTAGAGCTGTATTGTTTGTGCCACTTACTCTTAAAAAGAGGTAAATAAATGAAAATGGAGACTTTCAGTAATTCTCTGGTCTACCACATATGGCAGGGCAGGCTGTATTCTGCACAAATCCAGGAAATGCCATTTACATAGATTATGATATAAATGGTGTTCCTGAAGCATGGTAGTCATCATTGACCTAGTATGTTATATGGTTTTCTGATTTATTTTATGTGAATAAATGTCTAATCTCCTCAGTAAAATAATTAACATTTCTAGAGCAGAGCTTATGTTCTATACTTCTTTTCTATTTATTGAATTATTTATCACAGTTCTGAATATACAGATAGCTCTTGCAGAAACCCTTGTAGTCTTGGTTCTGGAGACCACCATTTTACTTCTGTTGTACTACTTTTTAAGTAAGCCTTCAATTTGAACAAAATACAGAGGGGATATTGTTAGACTAATTCTACAAAGACACTTCCATGGAAAACTAATGTAATATAGTCTCTGTACATAATTTAATAGAGATTTTAACCAGACATAGCAATAGAACTTACATACAGAAAATGTGTGGAGATCGTTTCCTTTGGAGACACATGGACTCATATCACAAGCCCAAATACCACTGTTTTCACCTACATTTTTTTAAAGATTTATTTATTTATGCATACAAGCATACAGGCCAGAGGTGTGGGGAGGGGAGTAGGTAGGTGAGAGGATTCACCAGAGACAGAGTGGGGAACAGAACAGGCAGACTGACTGAAATACACTGCTGAGGGGAGCAGTGGGCAAGACAGAAGTGCCCTGCTGTGCCATGTGGGTTGCTCCCTGGCAGCCGAGATTAAACTCATGCTGCAGTGGCTGTGGATAGCTTCATAGGTTGCATCTTAACCCCTTGCGCCACCAGGGAGGCCCTGTTTCACCTACATTTTTAACATAACTTGAATATACCATACATTTAAAATTGAATCCCTTTTAATGTCAAAACCAAAATTTCACTTTGAAAACTAAATAAGTCTAATTTGTGTCATCTACAAAGCAAGGCTGAATTTTTTCTCAAGGTGTGGTCTTGAGATTCTCCTAGGCCCAGCACATCTACTCAATCAAAATTTCTAAGTTCAGGCTCCAGTAAATGAAAAAGTCCTTCAAACAAAATATGGTTAAATGAAATAATAGAGAATACATTCACAGCCACCAGCCAACAAATAGCAGTTGCCTCCCCAGTAACTGTGCTCAGAGGTCCAGGGCAAGAGGCAGTCACTCACAAAGCAGCTGACCACCCCCAGCTCTGATAAAGTCTCTCTTTGATGCCTGCAGGCTCTCAGTCCAACAACTTTCTGAAGTACTATCTTGTTTGTCAACTTCCAGTGGATTGCACACTTTTTCCTGGTGCTTTTAAAGAGCTTCCTGTTTGATAAGGCTTCCTTAGAAGCCATAGGAAGCAGAAAGGTCATCTAGACTCAGGCCAGTTTAAGCCCTAAATACAACCCCAATGCTTCAACCTACAAATGTCCATCAGTGTTAGTCGCCTCATCTAGACTCCTCTCAAACTCCCACAGTGGTCTCAGGAGACCTCGAAAGTCAATTACATGCAATTACTGGACAGCCATTGACAATCAAAGGCCTAATCAGAAGACTTACTGAAACAGTTGACATTGAGGTTCATTAGGAGCTCCTAGAACCATTGGAAATCGTTACTCTTATCTGCAAAGGCACAAGGCCAAGAAACAGTGAAGAAACAGGTTCCACCCTCAAGTCAGCACTACCCTCATTTTGTGAAGAAGGTGGTTATCCAAACTCCTTTGGGTTTAAGTATGCACACTGAAGAAGATACCTACTCTACCTACCTGAGCTATTATAAGAATAATTTTTTAAGAAGTATGAAAACAGGGGCCTCCCTGGTGGTGCAGGGATTAAAGTCTTAGCGCTATCAAGGTAGCAGCAGCCACTGCAGCACAAGTTCAATACCAGCCAGGGAGATAACTCACATGGCCACATGGCACAGCAGACCTCTCCTGTCACACCCACTGCTCCCCTCAGCAGTGTATTTTAGTAGATCTGCCTGTTCTGCTCCCCACATTGTCTCTGGTGAATCCTCTCACCCCGCCCGCTCCCCCACACCTCTGGCCTACACACCCCAGTTCTTGCATGCATAAATAAATAAAAATAAATCTTTAATTAAAAAAAATATGAAAACACTTAGGAAAATAATGCTACCTGCCTTCACTCTATTTAAACATGTTGAACACCTGCTCTATGCTAAGCGCTGTGCCAGGCATGGAATTTACAGCTGGTGGAGAATGGAAACGAAATCCAATTGTGGTAAACACTATGAAAGAAAGATACTAGGAGTAAGAAAGCATAAACCAAGAGATTACCTTACTATGAGGGCTCAAGGAAAAGAACTCAAATGTAAATTAGAATTAAAAAATACATAACTTTTAAAAGAAATTTAGTCTCTAACATTAAATTTTAGCCCACATATTTACCATTTCTAATTCTCACCTTCATAAGCTCATATGAAGCTTGGATTTTTTTTTTTTTGATTGTCCAGTTTTTCCCCCAAGAAAACAATTAGATGACAGCCCTTGATACAGTATTTCTTACATACCAATGCTTAGATGACAAAACAGAAAAATGTCCATATAGGAATAAAGGTTTGAAACACAGAATAAAAATCTAAACAATCTTGTTTTTAGAACATATTGTTAAGGCACATAAAGCTTCAAAAAAATTAGAGTTCCCTGAGGTATTTTCCACTTAAGCATATATAACAAACCTCGATCCCTATTATTTTTATAAATCTTTTTTTTTTTTTTTTTTTTTTTTTTTTTTTTTTTAAATAGAGGCATGTTTTATTTATTTATTTATTTGTTTGTTTGTTTTGTTTGTACATGCACTGGGTACAGTCAGAAGTGCGGGAGGGTGAGAGAATTCACCAGAGCCAGAGCAGGGAGCAGAGCAGGCAGAAGGACCGAAGTACACTGCTGAGGGGAGCAGCGGGCGGCAGGAGAGGTCTGCGCGCCATGCGGGACCCTCCTCTGGTGGCCAGGGAGCAGCCAGGAATCGAACTGGCGCCGCAGAGGTCACCGGCAGCTTCGCAACCCAGCGCTCAACCGCTGCGCCACCAGGGAGGCCCCCTATTATTTTTAAGTCAAGCTTTGAGTTAATTATTTTATATTCAAAACTCTAAGACTCCTATCTTAGGAAAATAAAATCAAATTTAAGTAATCTGGCTGGGTTTTTGCAGGTGTTTTGCAAATTATCTTTTAATTTCAGTGTTCTCTGGAACTATTTTGTAAGAGAATGATGGAACATGTATGTACCTAACAGGAAATGCATTAAATACATTAAGAAATGCTTAGTAGAGGTTTTTCCTTCATACAACAAATTGAGGAACTATATAATTAAGCAGAAGAATTTCACCCTTGCCCAGAAACACATAATTTAATATCATTTTATTTCAACATATATTACTATTCTCCAAATTCTGAACCTATTAAATTTCCTAAATCTTTTAATTAGTTCATAAGATGCATATATAAAGTGTTATGCAAAGTTCTCTATTCCTATTCTTCTGAAAATGCACAGAACCACTAATTTGCCATATTTATTATTTTACTTTAGGTGATAAGTAAAATATTACAAAGTATTAGTTTAAACTTTACCACCACTTTTCTTATATAAATAGCTCATTCAGAAGTAGTTTATTTATATAGTTAAGCAATTAAAAATAATTTTCTTAGAGCCTTTATTAGCTTATTTCAAAAGACCTAACCAACCTAAGATTGGACAGGTATTCCATTATGCCATTAAATGTTTTTTATATTTTATAACTAATCAACCACTTCCATTCCATAATTGGTAGAAGTAACCATGTATTGTTTCTATCATTACAATTATGTGTTATTAATAATTAAAGGAGGAGAAGTGTCAAAATTCATTTTTAAAAAGCTACCAAGATTGCTCAAATAAAGAAATTTTGTAACATTAAACCTTTTAATGTTTTCAGTTATGTCCTTTTGATTTATGAGGAATAAAATCTCAATGAGAAAAAAATAACTCTAGATTTATAGACACATTGTACACAGTTCTTTCTGGTAACAATTTTAATTGGAACTCAAACTTATTCTTACCCAAATCTTCAGGAGATATCTTGCAAGCTTTCTTTGTTCTGATAATTTCTTTAGACTTAATAGTAAAACTAATTCTATTCTAAACATATCAAGAATGCAACAAAAAAGTTCAAAGATGTAAAATGAAGTAACACTCCAATTATAATTGTCATAATCAAAGTTAATTTCACATTAAGTAAACTCAAAAATTCTTAACAAGTGAGCCAGTTATTTATCATGGAAAACGTTTGTCACAGTATCTAGACTCATGTTTAGGGGAAAAGTGAGAAAAACAAAATCCTTCCAAGAATGCAGGAACATTGTAAAAGTGGAATAAAATGGATTGCCATCAAAAGGAAGTTAACTTGACTGGAAAGAATATCTTGATCATAATATGCAGTTACACATACAACCTGTGGCTCATTCAAAATTATTTTTAAAACATGTCATCTGTTGGGTTTTTTTTTTTTTTAGAATAATTTGGATGGTTAAGCTAATTGACTACAAAGGAAACTTTTCATAACAAAGCATTGAGATTATTTTAACTAAAGGGATATTTTGGAATTATCACTATCTACCTCTATTTACAATTACTAGAGGAATGCTTAAATTGAATCTAGATGACATAAAAGTGTTAAAATAATATCCTTGTGAAAAGAAAAATCTTATCATTTCATCAAGATATCAGCCCAGTGCATATAACTTCAAAACATTATTATATTCCTTTTGTATCACTTTCCTTAATAAGTCTGACCACAAATGGAAAGATGTGGCTATTTAAGAATGTGTAAGTCACTTATACTTTGGTGATCACATAACATAAATTTGGATCAATTCAATTCTATAATATTCTCCACATGTTCACTATAGGAAGAAATAACCTGCCTCTACTATAGTAAAATGTGATTGACACTCTGTATCTTAAGTGATACCTATACTTTCATATTTCAACATCAAATGTTGAAAATGTCAATTTCCCTTTTAAAAACTGTTTTAGCTTAGCTATATGCATACTGTCCATAAGACATGAGTAAACAGCAAGTGTCCTTTCAAAAGGCTAATAAATAGGACTGAGAAAAAACTTAAAAAGTGCTTTTTAGAATGTCACATGCTCTAATGAACATAAAACAATATATATATAACATACTGTGTCCAGCACTGTTCTGAGTACACTGAAGAGTATGCATAATTGAACACAGACACAAACTGTTCCACGTGGAACAATTCCAGAACAAATAATTATCATCTTTGAAATAACAAATAAAATGGAAAAAAAGATTAGTGGTTGCTCAAGGTGAGAGACAAGAATAGATGGTTATAAAAGGGCAACACACGAGACCCTTGTGATGACTCTGCTGCTGATAAATACACTTGGGGTTAAATCATATAAAACTAAACATTCACACACAAATAAATAAAACTAGAGAACAGGAATAAAGCAATGGATTTGTATCAATGTCAACATTCTGTTTGTGATTGACTATAGTTTTGAGATACTGGGGATCTCTCTATTAATTCCTACATCTACAAACTAGTCCATAATTATCTCAAAATAAAGTTTTAAATAATTATGAAACACTCTATTCTAAATACACCCTACCAAAAGAAAATAAAAACAAACAAAACCAAGAAACTGCCATCTAGAGTGCAAAGGAAATTATCTTCAAACACACAGAGTAGTAAATATTATTTCTAAACATTCTTTCCTGTCTGTGCTCTCAATTTTCTTTAAGTTTTATGTTAATTTAAATCAGTTTTGATTATCATTCCTACAAATTGAAGATCTGTCTTGACAGAGCAGTGAGAACATGCTAGTTGAGTTCAGCTAGTTGTGTGATCATGTCTAATATGAAGAGGAGGACAGGAAAGAGAAGAGCAGAGGAAACAGTGACAGGATAATGGTGTAATGGTGGTTTGTGTTTCTCTCTCTCTCTCTCTCTCTCTCTCTCTCTCTCTCTCTCTCTCTCTCTCACACACACACACACACACACACACACACAGAATGCAAACTTGAGGGGTGGAAGGAGCGCACTATAAGGATTTGTCAAAAGTAAAATCTACCTTATCAACTTTAAATCTCTTGGGAAAAGTGCGAGCATATCATTGCTCTTCCACTACCCCAAGACCAGAAAAAGTGTGTCAAGGGCTCTGGAATTCCTTTGCTGTGAGGAAATGGAAGGTTATCAAAGGCGGGGTTGATATGCAATGACACCCAGATAAAATAGGCCTCTTCAGGGTAGATTCCCATTCACGAAGGAAGACGTCCAGGCAATGCAAAGCACGTTGACTTTCAACCGGACACTCCGTCGCAATGAAAATGGAAATTAGGACGTCGGGACTCTCACACCAATCAGAAACCTGGACTCACCCCCACACAATGCCAGTCTTCAAGAACACCGTCCTCCAGGCCCCTTCCAGCATCCCCAAAATCTTGAGCCGGCGGGGGAGCAGGGCACCCGCCACCCGGGGGAAGACAGCCAGGGCAACGCATGGGCGAGGCAGGAACGCGGGCACCCAGGCTGGGTTTGGCGATGCCAGGGGCGGTGGGAGGACGCGGCAGGGACACCCCGCGAGGGGCGAGGACCCGCGACCAGGGGTTCAGGAGCGGGGCGAGGAGGTGCCGCAGGGCCAGGGGCGCAGGGAGGCAGCCGCGAGCAGGAGCGGGGCCGGGCGAGGGAGCCACGTCCGGGCCAGGAGACGCGGGCGGGGACCGGCACTTACCCGCGTTCTGCAGCGTCTCGATGTTCTGGGGTCTGGTCGCCAGCTCGGCCACCATCTGCACGAACTGGGTCCGAGCCTTCTGGTACTGCTCGAACACTGCGGGGAGAGGCGCGGTCGAGCGGGCCCCAGCCGGCCCCGCCGCTCCCCCGCCAGCCCGTCGGGGCGCCCCGCCCGCCCCGGGCCCTACCTTGCAGCACCTGCCTCTGACTCATCAGGCCCGCAGGTGTCCGCCCGCGACGGGGCCGGCGGGGCGGCGAGTGCGCGCGGGGCCTGCGAGTCCGCACCGGGGGCGACGGCGGCCACCGCTCCGCTGCGACGGGCGCCGCTGCTGTGTGTACGCGCGTCTCCCGGGTAACCCACCGGAACCGGAACGCGGCCGCGGCCCCGCAACGGCCAGTCCCGGGTGACGTCACGGCCGCAGGGCTGGGGCGCCCCGCGCCGACGGCCGGCCTGGGGGGGCTGGGGGGAGCTGGGGTGGGCACTCCCCCTGCCGCGCCTGCCCGGGTCTCCCGGGTGCCCAACCCCGGGCTTCTGCGGGAGCACAGCGCCCGTCGAGGGGCGGGCACCTCCAGGGGCGCGGGCTCTCTCCAAACTGCGTCCACCCGGTTGGTCTCTTGTCTGCCCCGGGGACGCGATTCCCTGGGAGGCAGAGGGGGCGCGGGAGGGGAGATGCGCAGAGGGAGCCGGCTGAAGTGGTCTTGGCTCCATGGTCAGAGACACTCACATGTGACGTGTGTGAGCTGATAAATACGCTGTTGTCGAGGCAACTTCAACGTCCAACCCAGACATTAATCCGGACTCTTCAGTCCACCCATAAATGTTTTATACACCCATAAATGTTTCAGGATTTATGGTTTCAGGATTCCTGGTGGGTGCAGACGAGCATTTTTATGCAAGTATACTATATAGAGAGCAATCTAGAAGCACTCTCAGAGATTCAATGAGAAAAGAGAGGGAATATGATAAATGTGCTTTCTTCCGTGGCTTTCCCCGAATTCCTAACTTTACTGCTTCCTCGCTGTGGTTTTTGGACGCTTGTCTTTGTCTTTTAAATTTGTCACTTTTCTCTTGAATGGCATTTCCAAAAGAAAGGGAGTGAGAATCTTACCTGGAAAGTCTTGATCAAAATGTTTTAACCACGCATCCTAGTTAATAGCACTTTCTCTCTTTACCCAGTTCCTCTTAACAAAAATTAAGCACTTAATCTAGCTTGTCTGGGAAAAAAAAAAAAAAAAAACAACTGTACCTAATGTTTCAAAGACAGCTGCTCCACTTTAAATGTTTGTCCATTACAAAATACAAGTTCACCAGGTGTCAGGTGGGTAGATAGCCGCGGCTGCTGCTGACTATTGCTAAGACAGGAAACTTCTGGATATCTCCTCTGCAGTAGAAGAGTGTGTAAACTTAGTTGGTTCTCCTCTTTGGGGTGAGCCCTCTCTGATAATCTATGAAATCTCACTCTGACTTGAGGTCTCTGATGAAGGGCTGACATTTTGTGGAGCCCCAAATAGTTGAGGAATGGACCAGCAGTCAGGGGGATAATGTGTTCAGTAATGTGTGTTCTGTTACCCCAGAGCAGTTACATGTCTTTTGCCCTGCAATTTACAAACCAATGATCCCCACAATCCCTTTACTTAACTCTAAGGTAGAAGTTGCAAAGTGATCTGGAATTTCTCTAAGAACACAAGTTCTTTAGTTTTTGGTTTTTCCATTTAGAGGGTGTGGGATCACATTGAGCAAATAATCAAAATTGTAATCAACTTTCACTTGAAACTTTTTTCAGTTCCTTGTCACATTATTTTTCAAAAATCACCTTAAAACTAAGAAGTACCATATTTTGTTTTAGTCCTTCAACTATTCAAACCCCTGGAGCTACTAGAGCTGCCATTTTCAGTGATTGCTTTATAATGTATTATTTCCTTTAAAAATGTTCAGATAAAAACTCAAGGGTGAAGAAGTGGTCTAAACCTATAAACATAACAGTTTACTTGTGGAATGCTACAAACTTGAGTTCAAATTGCATATAAGCTATTTTTAAACTAGATTTTGAGTGTCACTAATAATATCTATAAGTTGAATGATATATTTCCTGATAAAACACAATATAGGAATTCTACTTTATATCAATGGACATATTAAAGAAGCAAGATCTTTGCTCTTTAGCCTTTTAAAAAATTTATTTAAATTAAAAGATGAAATGCAACATAATACATAATACACATTTTAATGAATTGTTTATAATTGCAATTTTGAATTGTAATAAAATATACCAAGAGATTTTTTACTGACAAGAAAGCCAATCTATATTTGTCATTCACTTTAAATTTTATTAAGCATGAAATGAAAATATTTTAAAACAAAATGTTTTACAAAGCTAAGTGAATGCTGCATGATCACATACATCTCTCTAGTGGTTAAGCAGTGAGAAAAATATTTAAAGAGGTATTTCAGTGTTTTTTAAAAAGGGTCTAAGATTACTGTTCTTAAAGGACAGCTGACTTCAAATAGATACATAGTTAACACATTAAACTATACATTTGACAGTGAAACATATTATCTGAACAACTTGGAAAATTGTTTCCACTAAAGGTTTGCTTGGAAGTTTTGGGCTCTTTTTTAAAAAGCTAGTTATATGTAGCTTCAGAAACATTTTTGCATTAATTCCTCTACTTATGAAATTGAGACTGTAAAAGACAACAATACAAAGCCAGCTTTAAAATTCTGTTTCTCTTTAAAAATCTACTTCGGTGATTCAGAAAATCCCACCACTATGGGAATATATTCTTACACATGTCTAAAAGAAATTCTGCAAATTTTAACATATGTATATATTCTCTTTACCTCCCAGTTGAATTTTAAAATTTAAAACTTTATTTATGCTAAATAGATGTCAACATCACATTTTAGTAATTGTCGTTGAAATGAATAAAGTGTATGTATATTCTTCACCAAGTCAAACATTTATTTTTAGTGTGTGTCAAACACTTTACTACTAATAAAATGTGAATTCTAAGACATGAAATTTAGTGGAAAATTATACATGTAAACAAACTCCTCATTCACTCAACAGCACCAAGCTGCTCTGTTTGAAAGGTTGTAATTGCTGTAAGTGTTGTAGCTGTTTTGTGAGCAGAGGACTTAGGGAAACCTAAATAAAATGACAATATCTAATACACTGCTAAAATAATAAATGGTATCCTGTTGAAGAAAAAATAGCTGTTTATCTACATATGAAATCTCCTTCACCCCACCAAGAAATACAGAGTTAGCATTTAAAAAGGCATCCATTTAGTAATTACATGTAATTATTAGAGCTATGAGAATAAAATAATCATTTGCCAGCACCAAATCTAAAATTACTGAAGTAACTCCATATTTACATTTTTTACTCTAGAGCAAAGGTGTTACATACTCTCTAGCCAAATTATGGATTTATAATATTATCTATTGTGAAGGAAGCCAAATAAATAACATCTTAATGTTGCATTGCCCCTCTTGGGAAATAATGTCAAGATTTTTGGTTAAGGTCAGAGCCAACCATCCAGTTATGAGATCAAATTTGTTAGCAGGGCAGAAGAGACTTGTACACTTCCATCCAGAAAGGATGCTGTGCTTGTGTCTTATCTTATTCTGTGCCTTCCAAGCTATTTAACATCAATGCTTTACATTTTAAAACTTTTCCTTTCAGTGTGAAGGCCAATAAAAAGTTAAGATGATAATGTTATCTGACCCCAAAGTTCCAAAGATACACCTGTGCATGGCTTCCTTTTCCAGTAACTCCGTGGACAGAGAGATGGAACTTGTCTTTTTCACTTCCCAAGAAAACCGTGACCGTGGGATTCTTAATTCCACACACGAGTAAGCTCCAAAGGCATCATACAGCACAAAGTTTTTGATATCAAAAAAAAAGATGCTTTTAATGTAGCAGTATGAAACACAGCCTAACATTTTCTGGGGCACTGAGACAAGCATAAAAACCAAATTGCCTCGCTTACTGTGTATGTGTGCTATGCATCTTCTTTCTAAAGATTTACATGAGTTTTCTTTTTAAATTGTCCCCCAAATCCTGCATCACCAGATAGAAACCTCTAAGCACCCTGCCGTCGAAGTCAGCCAACACGTCTCTGCCCCCTCCCCCCTTAACCCTTGGCGTTGCTGGATTGGTCTCTATGTCTCAGAGAAGGCAGGTGTGATAGCTTCCCCACCTTGTTATTGGTACAGGACACCAGAGACAAAGATAGAAGTTACCAGACAGGAAACGGCCCCTGGAAGCTGCCAAGACCCGCGAGGACTTGGCTCGCGCACCCTGAGGCGCTGCGGATCCTGGACCGGCTCGTCTAGGCTCAGCCAGCGCTAAGCACAAAGTTCTGGCCGAAGTCGAAGAGCGAGACAGGCCCCGAAGTTGGGCTTCAGTCACGAGCTCTGGCCCTGGAGGGCAACTGCGCCCGGAGTTGGTAGGGGAGGTGGGGTCGGGAGGGAAGCCAGTGGTGCTGCCAGACGTCCTGGGCTTTTCCACTAACCCAAAGTTCCTCAAACTCCAACTAGCATCCCCTGGGGTTCCCGAAGTTTCTAGCTGGGCGGGAGGGTCGGGAAATCCGCTAGGGTCAGGCAGAGCTCGAAGGAGAGAACCGCGAGGCCCCGGCTGCCCCGCCAGGAGGAGGGTGCGGGGGGCGCTGGGCGGGGAGCGCGGGCGGGCGCACCCGCGGCTGGAGCGCGGGGAAGAAGCGGGGCGCGCGAGCGCCGGGGCGCGAGGCTGACTCCGCGGGGGAGACCTCCCTCCCCCCACGCGGGCGAGCCGCGGGCGCTAGCGAGGGCAGTTCGACTCTCCGGCTTCCTCGCCTTCTGGAAGCCGCTGCCTGGAGCTGGGGAGGGAAGGGGCCGCGGCCCCGCGGGCCGGCGTCTGTTGGGGGCGGGCTGCAAGATGTCGACGGCCTCTGTCCTTTCGCTTTGCGTCCCGGGCAGGCCTCCAGCCAGGACCGCAGCGCCAGGCCGGGTCTCACCGACAGGACTCGGCGGAGCCTCGCCGCAGTGCCCATGACCCGGGGCCCGGGAAATAGTGCCCCCAACTCCAAGGGAGCCCCTGCAGTGGGCTGGAACCCCAAGCCCAGGAGCTGAGGCCCCGAAGCACGGGGGCAGCCCCAAAGCTCGCCTCGCCGCTCCCTTCAGCCCTGCTTTCTCCTCCCAGGACTTGTAAAGAGAGTCCCGTTTGGAGCATGGGGTGGGGGGGGGGCATAGTGGGGGCGGGGGGTTCAGATTTCCATTTCCAGGAGTGAAATGTGGGGACCTGCACTACTTCACATCAGCCAGCTCCTAAGAGGCCGCAGCGCGGGCCGGAGCCCTGGAGCTGGATGAAAAGCCAAAACCTTGAAAGAAAAAAAAAAAAAAAAGCTGCACCTCACCGCGCATGTGCAAGCCTCAATTTTTTTTTTACGTCATTTCGCTTTATCAAGTCTCAAGCGAAAACTTCATTATCATTAATTACTGTGAAGAATAAATAAGTGCTTGCTCTGATTCCTAGAAAAATACTGCCAAAGCCGAGGGAAAGTTTTCAAGTTTCAGCTTTCACGAAAATAATAGATTTTATCCGCGATGCTAGGGTGATTTCTCCCACAAAGCTGATGAGCCCAGAAAGTAAACTCGGCTAAAATGTAGCCTAAATTGGAAGACTCAGTGGCACAGCATCTCATTGTTTTAAAAAAGATATTTACGCCATAATTTGCATCCTCTTTAGAACAAGTAAGCTATAAAACACAACTCCTGTAATTTTATTCTTTGATATTTCAGAGGAAACGTCTGAATACTGCTGAAGTTGGATCACCCTAATTTACATCTTACTCCAACGTTCCTCCCTATTTATTTTTTTTAAGCGAAGAATAAATATTCTCATATGGACAACGTTTGAAAAGATTAATGACTACCTACGTGAAGAAAATACTGATACTTTTCCCGTTAGATCTAGTCTTAAGGAAATAAATTAAAAAGAAATGCTTTTAATTCTAGAATTACTTGTTCTTGGTGAAATGAGACGCAATTGCTAATCACTTTAATTACAAGTCAAGGATAAAGGTCTTGGAAGTTACAAGTAACCTTGGAAGTATACAAATAATATCAGTATGTTTATGGTCAAATTCAAGAGACAGCTACAATCTTACTAAACTCTTGGCTTAAAGAGTGCTTAGCAATACTAAGCATGCCCAGCGAAGAGACTTCTTCTAACACAATTGTATAGAAAAACATAGTCAAAAAAAGAAGGTGTGATGTCTCTGTATAATGCCTTATATGAATGGCAAACATTTTAAGAATGATACCAAGATACAGGTATCAGTTATCCTTCTGGAAAAGGAAACTGCCAGAATCCAGGCAGACCATGA
The DNA here is from genome assembly GCF_014898055.3 of Talpa occidentalis. Taxonomy (NCBI): domain Eukaryota; kingdom Metazoa; phylum Chordata; class Mammalia; order Eulipotyphla; family Talpidae; genus Talpa; species Talpa occidentalis. Next base: position 67,875,336 of record NW_023601433.1, on the reverse strand, counting down.
TAATAGACTTGTCTTGTATTAGAGTCTTTTAAGTTTAAAGATCCTGTAAGAATTGTATATTCAAGTTCATGAAAATGTATTTTTCTTAAATCTATATTAAAGTTTTTTTACTTTATTGTAATTAATTTCCTTAGAAGTGTTGTCCAAAGTGATAAGAATTTTAATAGATGAATATACTGAGCAGAATGGTCATTTGGTAAAAGTAAGTGCAGTACACTGGATCTCCCAACCTCTCTCCTTAGAAATGGGATAATTTGAAGAGAACCCAAGTGAAAATATTTTAAGAAAATTGTCATGAGGCATATTTAGAAAGAAACAGCTGGTAAACACATTTTCCCAAACTTCCTCTGAGTTCTTTAGTTACATTAGAAAACAAACTGTAATGAATCATGTTCAAAGTAAAAACACTCTCCTGAGTTAATTACTGATAACATTGATTTTCTGATTCATGAACATCTAGACACTTTTTATACTTAATTTATACTTAAATATTTATACTTAAATATTGTGGAAATGTGTTTATTGAGTTTTGTTCAAAAGTTGGAAGGGAGTCAAAAATTGTGTGGTAAGATTCTATAGAAATGTAACTAACTCCAGTAAAGAGTCCTCTGTACGGAAATACATTATGGAAATGACGTGGTTGTCAGACCTAATTGCTTGGCTTTTGAGTCCTCATAGAAGAAATTCTACAGCCTTAGGGGTACAGACTCAAAAGCAGCAGCGTTTCTGGTTTCAGTTTAAATAAAACAATGAAATTCATCATTATTCAAGTCAATAGCGATAATTCACATGAATATGAATGCACTTTGATCTTACCCTTCAATTCATTGAAAGACACAGTCGTAATGAAAAAAGGAGATAATCTCTTTAACTTGGTCCAAAGCAAGTTGTTGGAGCTTTTCTTTCCTGAAAGACCATAGAAAGGAACTTTTCACTAAAGCCTTGCTTTCCTATTTTTAAGATAGTGGTGGGGTGTTTGGGCAAGAACAAGTCATTATGTTGCCTCCAGGAACCAAGTAGTGCTAACTTTCTTCTTTGAAGAAAACTGTTTTATTTAATGAACTTGACATTTTGTGAAGCCTTATAGAGAGCCCCCTCTACAGCATCATACCCAAGAGGCATTCTAGGAGGCATTGTTGACTTCAGTATACCATCAGTTATGATTAAGACATATTGACTACTTTCAGTACCTTTTAATGCTTATTTAAATTTAATAGGCTATTTCAAGATACATTGTCTTAGTTGATTTGCAACATCCAATACAAGCCCCTTAGCATTCCCTTGAGTTGTAAAGTTGCTACATGAAAGTCATTAAAATCTCTTATGACTATTTAACCAATATTCAGGCACTTAATGGGAAAACAGAAAAGTTATAAGTTCTTATATACAATTTATGATTCTCCTTAGAGTTTCGCAAACATCTATGAGATACTTTTTAGTGCAATCTATCTCTTGAATTAGGTAAAAATATGCATGAATGAAGACACCTGATTAATACCACGTGCTTGGAAAATGTTTAACTTTTCATCTTGTATTTTAAAGCTATCCAAGCTTTAAGGGTTTTGGTTTTTTTTGGGTTTTTTTTTTTTTTTGCCATTAAGGGTTTTTTTTTTTTCCCAATAAGAGTTTCTGAATTTCTGTAATCTCTGGATATTTGACAAATATTGGCTTAATTATGTTAAAAGGACTCTGAAGCATACAAAGACAGGTGCTTGTTGACAAGGAACTTTGAACTTAAAACTTTCAGCACATCTGTAAATTACACGAAATTTCAATTCAGGAGGAATAAACATTCAGCTAACTTAAATGACTTTCAAATGGGGACAATTATTAAGAATGAAGAAATTTGATAATGCACATATTTCTCCAGGGATCCTACTAGTTAAATAAAAGACTTTGCCGTATACCTTGAAGGTTTTTCTTCATTGAAAACGTGTTTAAAGTACTAACAAGGGTTCTATTAAATAATTAAACCAGTGTCATAGAACCACAGATATTAGAAGAGGCAGAAAGATTCCTAAGGGTTACTGTCAGTCATTTTCTCTATTCATCATACTACTCAGTCCACACTGCCGAGAGCTGACGTAGGTGGTTCAGCAAATGAAATGGGTTGGGGGGGGTGCTCCATCCACTTATAACACATGTTTGGATGTAAAGTTTGCAATAACGTAAGTGGTTGAATTATGGATTTTATGCCATATATCCTTGGTAGATAGGGCAGAGGGAAGATTGTAGCTTTTGCCTGTGGCTCTAACCCAAAGAAAAGCCACTGTTACCAAGAGCGGACACATACATAAGCTCTTCTTTGTGTCGATGTTACAAGGAAAGGAGTGGGCGTCCTTACCACCACTTCTTTACCACAACCATCTTTATTTCTGATACCCAGAAAAGCTCCCTGATGGGCTAGCCATTGCAAAGAATTTCGGCTCAAGTTGGAGACGAGGGCACCTGGGGCTGGGACTAAGCAAAGCGCCACTGTCTTGGAGGCTCAGGTGTCTGCTCGGAGCCGCGCGCGCAGCAGCTTGCGCTCGGAGTCGCCCCTATTGTCTGCTGTGGGGGCAGGGCCAAGCCGGGGGAGCTGGCTTTGGAGCCGGAGCTGAGAGTAGTGGAGAATGAGGACCCGGGCGGGGGCTAGAGGTGTCAACAAGGGTAACCCTCGAGTTCCGAATATTCGGCCGGGATAAGAGGTGGCAGCAGCGCTGGCGGCGGTAGCCGCCGCAGGGGCTGCAAATCGCCGTCGTGTGGTTGCTACTGGCAACCGAGCCTCTGCCGAGCCCGCAGCCCCGCAACCCCTGGATCTAAGGTGGCGAAGAAAGGCTGCTTCGGCGCTTTGGACGCTCCCCCTGGGCGGCCCGGTGGGCTCTGGCTGCAGCCGACGCTGCAGGGTCCCTTCCGGCGTTGACCGCAGCTGTGCGGCACCGAAGGCTAAAGGGCTTTGGGGTTGGGGGTGCAGCTGCCTCGCAAGCGTCAAATTCTTGGCGCCTCCCATGAAAGCAACATGGCAGTTCTGGCTCGAAGACCGGGTTCACCGAGTCTGCCAGGGGGCGGGGACCAGCGGACTCCGCAGAGCCCGCGCGCTCTCCTGCAGGCCGGAGCCGGCCCCGCTCGCGCCCGCGACTCCGAGCCCAGCCGAGCAAAGGGCAGCCGCGCGCGCTACCTCGCCGCCGGTGCTCTCCTCGGCCCTTTGTTCTCCACTCGGGCTCGTGCCACGCTTTCGGGGCTTTTCATGAAAATCCTCGAGGACGCGGCAGCCCTGGGTGGGACACCGACCGCGCGCCACGCCGCGGTATTGTCTCGCCTTCCCGGCCCCGGGGGGACTCAGGCACGGCTGGCAGCGCGATTGCGGAGCCCAGCCCGCAGTCCCAGGGGAGCCGCCTCTCGTCGGGTGGGTCCTGCTCGCCAGGCCTGGACCCTCCATGTCCCTTCCCCGCATGGGAGGCGGGAGGCGGGAGGCCAGGGCCGGCGCAGTGAAAGACACATCCCAGCACGACCCCCAAGGACAGGAGACTCTCCCCACGGGGCAGAGAGGAAAGCTACTGACTCAGAACCGCCTCGATCTCGGGAAAACGCCCCTCTACCATTGAGGGGGGCTTCAGCACAGTTCGCATTAGCCCGTGGGGACAGGTAGAGGTTGGTGTAGCCCCGAGGCACGGTCCCCCGGCCCGGGGTCGAGCGCAGCGATCCACCGGGAGTGGAGAATAGGATTCAAGAGCCTCCTTTGGGAGGGGGCGGGGCGAAGCTAGCGGGAAATTGCATTTTTTAAAACCGTGGCTTAAAATTCACCATGCCACGTAGACAAGCCAGTGGTGACGATCAGCACAACGTGCTACTGAAATACCGAAATCCGCCACTAAATGGCGGCCCCTGCAGTATGCTGCGCTGATAAAGAGGACTCGCCCGGCGTCGCCCATTTTAGGCCGCTTTCACTTCTCTGCGGTTACCCCGACCCTGCTCCCCAAGGCATTTCTTCCTTCCCCCAGTTTTTGGCGGGCATAGGAGTCCCGGGTCAAAGAAGCGTTTATGCCCCGGGGAATCAGGCAGGCGCGGAATCTGCAGGAAGCCGGCTGAGTCCTGGCGGCTTTGCGGGGCGACACCCCAGTCTCTGGCCGGCCGCTCCTGTGCCAGCTCGCGGCGCGAGGGCGCAGGACTCCCCAGGTCCCTCCCTGACGCGAGACACTGCTAAGCATCGCCTTGGGATCCCAAGGTGTGGTCCCGCGCTGGGGTCTGAGATTTCTCCCGCGCTGCCACGCCCTTCTGGACACGTCCACCTGGTCAGTTTCCCTTCCCAGAGGATCCGGGCCGGTGCACCCTTTAGCAAGCGCGACCAGAGGACTCTCTCCTCCCATCCGCCTTTCCGGTCGTCGCCCACGAAGTGTTGTCTTGGGGAACCTCCAAGATGGCTTTATTTGGGTAATAATTTAGTTTACAATCTAGGCTCTAACAAGCCAAACTCCAAGGACACCTCGTTAGAACGTTTTCTGGGGCGCCCAACGCGTGGTCCGGACAGACTGGACGCCGCTCCCAGGCGACCGTTCGGACCAGCCGGTCCCTCGCCCGGGAGAGCAGCCCTCGACAGCAAGGGGCCACCTGTGAGGCCGCGCGCATCCCAGCGGTCTACACCGCCCGCGACTAGGAGGAATCACTTGGTTTCCCCGCCTCCCAAGTCGCGCAGGGCCTGAGAATGTCGCTTTCAAATTTGGCGGGATTCGAAAACGCGAGCCCAGAGCGGCGCACGCGCAAAATGGCCTCCCGGTGCCCGGCTGCCTGGGCTCGCGCGCCTGGCCAGGCCGAGCGCCCGCCGCGCTGGGGGTAGCCGAGGTCGGAGCTGCGCCTCTTTGCAGTCCCTGGCGAGCTGCTGGCTGAGGGCCATTCCCTCCTTACCATGGCCTTTTGGGGACAGTTCCCTGACCCAACAGGCAGCGGTCCGGGGGAAGGGGGGTCATTTTCTCCAGGCCGGCGTCCTGCGCCCTGGCCGCTGCGCGCAGGTGGAAGAGCAGTTTTATTTCCACCCTAATTATCCTCGTCGTCGGCTGTTTCTTGCAAGCCAAGCTGCGCGGCGCGCTCCTCCTGTCTTCAGTTTTATCTGATTATCTTCCGCTCTTGAGAGGGATGACGCCTGAGGCTGTAGCTCCTGAACAGACTCCTCTCTCTCTAATAATGTCTTTATCCATCTCTGTAACGTTCTCATTCCTGCAATTCCATTTTTCCACGCGTTTCCCGAGTACCCAGATCTGTGGCCTTCCAAAGACTCTTCCCTCCACTTGGGAAGACTTGAAAGCAGAGACAGTTGGAGAAAGCGAATCCCCAACGAACTTGAAATCACCTTCATTGCGACGTCTGAATTTTGTGGTGGCCCAACTCTAAGAGCAAGAAGTCAAACTTCCACTGAAAAGTGGGTAACTGAGGGAATGCCACCTGCTATTTTTGCAAGTTACTTTTGTTAGTCTCTGAAAGGGATGTTTTCAAAACAGGAGTCCGAAGAACGGGGGTAATTTAACATCATCCTTTGGACGTTTTTATTGAGTAATTTAAATCCTTTGGACGTTTTTATTGAGTGCATACTATTACTTGGAGGGTTAAATGAAACTTCGGGATGAGTTTTCCACATGCACTTGAACTTCAGAAAACTCACAAGCACCCTAGAAAAGCCCTCTTGGTGAGAGACGACTTTGGATGTCGTCGACTTGATGAAGACAAAAGCCAGGAGTCAAGTCTTCATGCGAGACCTCTAGAAATTGCACACTAAGAAAAAGAAACTGGTGCAAATAAAGGAAATCCGTTTCAAGAACCAAAAGAAGAAAAAACGTTAAAAAAAATTAACTGCGGAAACAGGAAACACTCGACTGTGTAAACATTTTCGGAGACTTTCATAATCAAAACTGAGCGATCTTGAGATTTGCAAGGATATCCACAGGCTCAAGGTCTTCGCCTGGGTGTTTTCCCAAGTCTCTTTCACCGCGAGGCTCTAACACTTGATACTTTATCTTCCTTCTAAAGGACACGTCTGTCTGAATTCTGTGGTTCCAGTTTAGTTCAAAGATTTACTTTGATGGAGTCAGAGTTTTCTTTTTAGAGCAGCCTTAAAAATAATCACCTGTTGTAGTGTTTATTTTATACATGGAGAAACATCTTCAAGTGAAATGACTTCATCTGACCCAAGAACCTTATATTGGAGCTGTTGTTTCTCCAAACATACTGGATGTTTAAAAGGCTTATTTTTAAAGGACCATTTAAAATGTAATTTCATCAAGATTATCTGTTTTGGGTTCCAAAGAGGCTGTATAGGGAAAACCCAACCATTGTATTTGAGAATACGATGTGTAGCCTCCATTTCACACAAGCAATAAACTAAATCAGAAATTCCAACTGTTATTCCAGGGATAATAAAAGATGAGCGATTTATAAAATTTTTAAAATATGAAAAACACTTCCTTCACCCCCAGAATTCCAAGAGACTAGAGACCTTTATACAGATTATTCTAAAAATAAGATCCTAGCTCCTGAAAAGACTACCATAAATTACTTTTTGAAGAGTCAAACATCTCCATTTTTTGTTAGCCCAGTGCAAGTAGCATTTTTGTATGGATTCCTGTTAAATTGCTATTCAGGTTTCATAACAAAACTTTATCTTGATAGGCCTATACATAGTGTACTAAAACAACTTCCAAATGAACTACAACTACAAATATTGGGGAAAGGATAAGAGGAAGAAGGAAAGCCGCTGCTAGTTTACTTTGTTGCATTGTACCCCCAGAGACCCTACATTTATTTGCACATGTGGATATGGAAACGAAGCAATACCGTCAATAGTTTAAGTCAACCCAGGGACAGCTTTTTTTTTTTTTCAACTCAGTGCAATTAACGGGCCGGCAATTTTAAAAGCAAAAAAGTGATTGTGAAGTGGTATGCATGTGTAAAGCAAGATAGATCACTATTTACACAACAGCAACCAGCCTCATTCCTTTTTTGCATTTAAACTAAAATCTGTGAAATCAATTTAGGCATTTTCTGTGGAATATTTTAACACTTACATTGTGATATAAAATCCTAGTCTTCAGAAGCAAGAATCAACCTTAACGCCTACTTTTTGTACCCTGCTTTATCTGTTAAGAATTAGAAAGCTAATAGCTTTGATATGGGTTTTTCTAATGTTGAAATTTTTTGAAATGGTAGTTTAGCAGAAGTTTTAAATCTTAATTATCAGACTGTGTTGGCTGGCTAAGAGATAATGCAAAAAACATCACTTTCTGATTTATTAAGACAAATTTTAGGCTGAAATATTCTTCAAAACTTAAGCAACTTTCAAAATTGGGGGGAAATCCTTTTCCAAATAAAACGGACACATTTTCAAGTATGGTAAATATTGTTAAATACAATATCTGATGTTTTATAAGTTTAATAAGTTCATCATGAAAAAGTTGAGATGTCAGTCTTCAAATTCCGTGTTGATCTTATAACTTGGTTTTGTCAAATGACAGTCCACTAGCATTTGAAGTTTTTAGCCTTTAGAAAATATTTATCCTTCATATACATAATCCAAAGTTAAAACTACCACTTGAAAATTCCATTAACTTTTCCTTATCTTAGATATCATGAAAAGCTTGAGAAGCCTACATAGAACAATGAGTTAAATTCACCAAAATTGGCAAACATGGGTAATGTTTACTTCAGATTGAGAGTAAATAAACAGACATCTTTCAATTGGGTTTTCAAGCAATTACACAACAAAGCATGTACTTCTTAGAAACGTCACTTTTGAGACACCAATGGATTTTTCATCTTTTGTCTGTAGCAATCCACTGTAGGGTTTCCAAAACTTCTGCATGTTGTGCTTTTCATATCAAATTTTTATTAAAGTCTTAGCTATTTTCTAAATGAATATCCTTTTTATTGGTTTTTTCCCAATTACAAATGAAATTTAATTTTACATCTATAATTAGAAACAACAGGTACAATGGGACTGTACAAATTTAGGTCAAAATAAAAATATATGTATTTTGTGGTTTCATAAAACTTCATTTACTGTATCTTTAAAGAAAGCAGAAGTAACAGCAATATATGTAAAAGTAATTTAATGACTAAGCAAGACAAAGCAATAGAATTGTGCTTCTTTTGCAGACTGGGGACAATGAAATGTTCAGCTACATTTTTCCCATACAAACATGAAACAATAGTCATATATAATAAACACCCTCACAAATAACTGATGGGTGATGAACAAACACCAAGTTCGACCAAAGCGAAACACAAACTGAAAATGGTTTGGGTTATTCATATCGTAAATTCAACATGCTCACTCTATTTAAAAATTACCTCTAGAAGCTTGTAATAAATTGCTTCTATTTCCAGACATTAAAGAGAGGGCAATTCCACTGTTTGTAATTGTAAAAGCAACTGTTAAATTTGAAATTACTGCTATGCCACATATTAAAATAATTTTAGATAAAATGCCTCCTTCCAACTATTTGCTGGTTTATTTAAAAAGTTTAGAATTATAATGATCAATATGCATTTTAAAAACACATTAATTCCATCATAAGCAATGGAAAATGATACCATTTCCAAATTCCTTAGTTAAAAGTTTTTCTTTACTGTAACAATGTAAAAAGTAAACTTGTTACTAAAGTCAGTATTATGACTTGCCAATTGCTTCCAATAGAACAGAATTTAGAAATAGATATCCACATTAAGAACATTCTATGCTGATAAGGCATAACATAGGGTATCTGCAAAGGTCGAACCAGTTGGGAGAATTTTAACAACCATTTCTGAATGCATGAAACACAATATTTTCTTTATAGTATTTATAAATATATCATACAATACTGTTTCCTGTTATGTCATATACCAATATGGCATTGTACAACAAGCATAATGCCATCTGATTCTTACAAAAGTGAATCATTTAAACAAGTCAGTAAAATAAACGGTAGTACCCGCTTTTAGGCATACAGATTGTAAAACTGAAGTTTACTTTCCTTTGATCGGTTTTGTGTAGCAACAGAGATGTAAAAATCAAACAGGAATCAAAAATGGCTAAATATGCAAGAAATCGTTATTCACAGTGACATGGCTACATAGAATGCATTATTCTATGCAAATTCTTTCCGTTTGTTAAATTTTAAGATAAAAAGCACTTGTTTTCTACAGGTTCACAAAACAGCATAATAACAAGAACAATCAAGGAGAATGTAATGTAGGCGTTAGTTGAGATTAACAAACTATGGCCCAAAGTTTATATCCATTGCAGAATATTTTCAAATTCAAACAATGGTTACAGAAACCATTTCACATCTTTCCTAACACGCAAGAAAATATCTTGACTGCCTTCTCAGAAACCAATTCTTTATAGGAACAAACTTTCTGTTTAATTAACGTCCATATGAATATCACATCTAGTCCATCTTTTATAGCCAAATTTAATGTCACTACAAAAGAAAGCAAATTGGACGATAGTCACATGTATTAGCATCTATAAAGCTGTAATGGCATGAAGATAACTATATAAATCAGGGGTTTAAATTTTTTTCCTTAACAGTCTCAGTATCAACCAGATGAAGTTGCTGACGACCCATTTACTGATGATTTTCGAGGTCTATTGGCAAAGGAAGATTGGTGGTTACCGCTGGGGCTGTTGCTGGTTCCATTCATAGTACTAGAAATGTGAGGAAACTGAGGATGAGGAGACTGAACTGGAGTACTGGGGCTAGGCAAACAAGAAGAGGTGGAGGGAATACCTCCTGCTGGGCTGTTGGCCTTGTCACTTCCAGAGTCACTTTCCAGTTCTCCAGTATTTGTCAGTCCATCTCTCTGGTGACTGATCTTCATTCTTTTACAAGTAGGTCGAACTCTGTATTTCAAAGGAAGTGGACCATTCTATAAAGTTAAAAGGAAAAAAAAAAATGGTCTTAACTCTTTCAATAGTTTACCACAATACACTGCTAATATTAGATATGCCACTTACCCTTCTCCAGGTATAAATGTAGGCAATATCCATTAGTGTGTAATAATCCTTTAAAGGTTCCTCTTCATACATGACATCAATCTATTGAAAAATAGTATTTCAATTAAGTATCACAAAGAACAATCTAAATCATCTAAATGTAAGCCAAAAATACTTTCAAAAACATTTTCTCAAAACATTTCTTGAATATGAAGGGATTTGTTTACATAGTATGAATCATAATTCATATCAAACATTTTAAGAGCTATTTCAAAATTAAGTGCTAATTTTTTAAGTTTTTTGGAATCAGAACCCAAAAAGGAAAAAGTAATTGAAGAATAAAAGATCTCTATAAAATGTAGAAAGACTATAAAGTAGATACCTGAAAAGTATTAGGTATGTCCATTTTACTTCTGAGAAACTTTCTTAGGTGCATCACAGTCATTGCTGCTGGGCATCGTAAATATCTTTTATCATTCACCTAAAGGTAATTAGAGAAAAGTAATTACTTTTCAATTCCTAAATTTCAGATAAGAAATAAGGTTCAATTTTATTGCTGGAAATTGATAAAAAGTACTAAATAGAAAAACTGGGATGTGATTAAATTCAAATTTGAGTTTGTTATTATTATAAAAACTAAACGAACATATTCCTGATAAAGCAATCATATATAAATTCTAGCTATTAGCTATGAATACAGATCACTTTTAAACATCAAACACAATGATTTTCTTCTATTTGATAGCATTTTCTTATCCTAGAATATTCTGAAAGGCAACATAAACCCTCATAAAATAGAATCCAAACAATGTTTCTTCCATATATTTTTTAACACAAAACATACCTCCTCCTTAGATTTCTCTTTGTCTTTGTTTACTTTCCGATCCAATCTAAGAAACAGAAAATTTGTTAGTGGAACTATGTAGCTAATAAAGAAGTTAAAATAAAATACATTTCCTAAAGAATTTACCTGTTCTGATCAAAGAATTCAATGGACAAGCTTATTATCTCATCATCAGTTATAATTCTTTTATCTTCATCTGCAACTTCTCCTCTATCTTCATTAGAGCCATTAGCAGCTATAAAGACATTTTAGAATTAAATTTTAAAAAATCAAACAATTATCATACACACAGGAGAATGGAATTTAGATTAAATTCGATTTTAATAAATTACTGTGTAAGTTCTCCCTCCAAATAAAATGTCTTCCCCCTTCCAAAGAGTTTACCATCAGCTGAAGGATGAGCTGCATAAAAATCCCTTCTTCTCTTCATTTCATCTGAAAGGGAAAAATAAAAAGACTTAAACATTTGGTATAGTAGGAAAAACTGATAAAAAGTTGAAATTCATTTTTCAGTAAGTCACTCACTTTTGAAAAGCCCTGGAACTAATTTGTATACAATATCTTGAAGAGTTTTATCTGACCTGAAAAAGAATTCACAATTTATCAATTAATGGCCCAAAACTAAAAATGTTCGTAAGTTACTTAAATTCTTTGTTTTCTTTGTGCTATATAATACTTTATTTGATTGTGACACTGTCTGTACCTATAGCTATAACTATGAGAATAAAAATCCTTTATGTAGTAGCACTCTTTTAAAATCAGGAGAAAAATCTCTAACAGATTTACTCTCACTGAGTAAAGAGAAGTGTGCCTTTCACAATACTAAATCAGCTAATATGAACAAAGAATAAAGAGGAAAAAAAAGAAGAACTTAAAACACATTTACTCTTGCCTGCCATGAAGTCAATAAAACATGCAAAAACAGAGAATTCAGTTTTTACAAGACAAATAAAAAAATTTCTAATCACTTGAAAGATAGTGAAATCACTTGAAAGATAGTGAACATTAAAGTGACTCACTATTAAGATGACAAGAAATTAAGGTCTACCCTCCACAAAACATATACATTAGGTGGGAATTAGTAAATTAGTAAATTTTCTGAAAATTTTATTTTCAAAATAAATGGGAGTAACGTTTACTAAATTATACCTTTCCAATAACAATTACAATAATTTTAAACATTTTCCTACCTTATATTCAGTAGTGGTCTGGTTTTATGAACTTGTACATCACAAATAGGACAATACTTGCTGGTCTCCAGGTAACGCACAATACATGTTTTACAGACTAAAAGTAGAAACATAAAAATTTTTAAGTGTAGAAATTAGATGCTAATTAAGTATTAAATTACTGCCACAACTGAGACTTAGTAGCACCAAAATAATAAATGGCAAAAGGTATTTCCAACTAAATAACTCAATGATACTCTAACAATTTGTTAAATACATATATTAAATATGTATTAAGAAAAAAAGTCACTAGAGACAAGAAAATGACTCCATCACTTGAGTCCCAAGGATGGCAGGAAGAGTTCAGTTTTCAAATTTCAGGACAAAATACTATGCACACATAACACAAGAGAGGTCTGTATTCTGTACTTACAGGAATGTAGACATTCTATTATTGTTGTGGCATCAATGAAGTACCCTCCACAAAGCACACACATTAGGTGGGGATTTAACTCAGTGATCTTGATTCTGGTAGTTCGATGCATTTCTGCTTGATAAAAGATCCTGCAAGACACAGAAATACTTGCCATAATTCCCAGGAAAAGAATCAAGATGATCTCCCACTCCTAAGCAGCCGCACACTCGGCAATGCTGGAATTCATGAGGCTCCCTTCAACAGTGCACAGCTGGGCTGTCCCACCGTTTTCCACAGAAGGAATTTACTAATCAGACCTAAATCAATTCTCCCGAAATGGCGAAAAAGTATCCAGCTAAGTAACTCCTGGTCCCTCAGGTCACTCCCGGAGCGAGAAGAAAAGGTCTGGGGTGGGGGCTGGGAGCGCAGGCGTCGGGTCTTTCTTCCATTTGTCCTCGGCCGGCAGCCCGGGCCGCCGCGGGCGTCGCCGGCCCCCGCGGACTCCACCAGCCGCCGGGGCCGGGGCCGGGGCTCCAGATTTATGGCGAAACTTTCTTATGGATCTTCAGTCGCAAATTTGGGAGCATGCCCCGGCCTCCCAGGGGCTCCCGCTGTTTCAGGCGGCTCGGGCCGCCCAGCCTGGCAGCTCCCGCGCCATACAAAGGCGCGCCGCCCCGCGCGGCCGCATCCCGGGCATTTCCGGAGCGGGTGCCGGCGCGGGGAAGCACCTCGCGCGGCCTCCGGCGGGGCCTGAGCGCGGCCGCCCTGGGGCCTGGATGAGGGGGGCGGATCCGGCGGCGCCCGGGGCTGCGTCTCGCTCGGGATTCGGAACTCGCCTCGGTCGGGGTTTCCATAGCAACTTACACTTACACTTGGCATCCGGCCACCTCGGCAACTCCGCGCGGAGCCCGGCCGAGCCCGGACCGCGGCGGGCGTGCGGGGCGGCGGGCGGCGGCGCGGCGGGCGCGGGGAGGGGCCGCGCGGCGCGGGGGCGGGGCCGGCGCGGGGGCGGGGTGGGGTGCGGGCGCCGCGCGCGGGGGGGCGGGGGGGCGGCCCCGCCGCGCCGGGCGCAGGATCCCGGCCCTGGGCCACCGGGGCGGCGGCGCGGGGGGCACCCGAGTGTGCGACGGGCAAAGGAAAATGCAAACCGCACTCCCGGCCGGCGCGGACTCGCTCTGGAGCCTCTCTCCGCCGCCGACGCGCTGCGAGGACCTCTCAGAGCTGGACTCGGTCTTTCCTGGTAGTCATCACTAGGTCAAAAATTTCACGAAGGGAGCTTCTGAGAATCGCCAACAGTGCACTTAGCCCGAAACCGTCAGGGCTCAAACTGCAGAGATGTTTATTCAACTGAACCTCTTTAAAGTTTTCTTCTCTGATAGGAAGTTCTCCTGTAGGTCAGATGAGCGGTACCAAGTTTTGGAAACTGAAATCTGTTTTACAGCAAGAAGGAGGGGGCAAGCCCTGTGTTCTGTTTGAACTATGCTGGAGGCAAGAAAAACTAATCGGTTCGATAGTGACAATATGTAAAGAACCATGTGACCAGCCCATTCCCAACGCTAAATCAACACCTTGTCAACCCAGAGTAATGATAGGAGAGAAAAACAAATGTCACTTTCTCAGCCTACTCTCCATACAAACCCTAACACGATGAAATGGTATTCCCAATAGATATCATATATTACAGAACAGTCACGGGAGGGAACTGTCAGCAACAATACACCAGCGTACAGGGAAGTCAATTACTCGGTGCAGCGTTCCTGAAAAATACATTTTGCCCCATTTCACTCACTTCAGAACCTGAAATAAGACCTAGGTTCTAGATCTGTCTTAAGTACATTCTCAAAGCTGCCTTGACTAAAAATCTAGGCACATGTGAAACTTGAAAGTGCACCTAAGGTTTTAATTTCAGGGAATTTTAATGCAGAAGAGGGGGATGCTAATCAACAGACCTCAACTCGCTGAAACTGAAAAGCTTTAGAGTACTAGACAACGATAAAACCAAAACAAAGTTCTCTTTGGTAAATGTAACCACAGTGGCAACCAGTGATTTCAATCAGAAAACTTCATCAATTTCAATCAGAAAACTTCATGTGTGACTCCTCAGTTATCTTTGGGTTACTTGTTCAGATGAATATTGTCAAAATAATGCTAATATAAACTTAAGTGGGACTGCAGAGAAGTTGTGGGTGGAGCAGTATCCCTGAAGAGTAGCAATATTTAAATCCACTGCAGTTGGTGATTAAAGACAAGTCTTGGTTCTTAAAGAAAACTCTCCTTGTGAAACCGCGGGAGCATTCCTAGAAAGACAGTCAGTAAGGTAATACTTCTGTTTGCCGTGAAAGCATAGCACACTAATATCGCTGGTCATTAAGTTTAGGAAGGGGCTTCAATAATAATTAAAAAAAAAAAAAGCTGCCTTTATTTCTCCTCTACAGAAAGCCAACACCAGCAAACAAATACTAATACAAAGAATAATCAAACCTCAGTGGAAGGTTATCTACTGGTTGGCTTTGAACATTTAAGTCACATGTACTTGACCAAAACCCTTTCAAATTCATCTTCAGTCTTAATTCACACTACACCTCTATCTCAGTTCAGAAGAATTTGGCCACAACCCTAACACCACTTATAATGCTAGTAAATATCACTTTGTTACTTACATAAAAATCAGTTCTTTATCTTTTGTATCACTGGAAAGTACTGGCACCCTAATGACTTTCCAAAACATGCTTGATAAGGCTTAAGAAACAATCTTGTGTACCTTAGAAATTAAGACCTTCTAAGTTCTAACACAGAAACTGCCAGTTAAGCAAGCAAAAGTGCATCAAACACACAATAGTACAAATACACAGTAGTTAAAACTTGCCATTATAACATACTCAGTTGGGGCTGTCAGTTTAGTTGGAGGCCTAACACCAGAGATGTCAAAATGAAGGAAAACAGAAGCAAGTTCTTATGTTAACAATCAGCTAGGCTATTGAAATCTAAGAAATGCAAATGAACTCCATAACCCCAGTTGGGGCTCACAGCCCAATACAAGTATGGGTAAAGTTGGGGTTAATTTGACTCCTGAAGAGAATTTGGCTATCTGAGCACTTAATGTATATCTAAGAACAACTTGATGGTAGAGTATCAATGGGTTTATCAAGTGCAATTAAATGCTGGCTTTTCTTACCAAAAAAAGTGTGTCTATACACACATGTATGCATAATGCCTTTTGTATGGTTTAAAGATACTGTTACTAGGCATGTACTCTGCACAGGTAGGTTATTTCAAACACGTTTACACTTTGGGGTAGATGTATGGGAATGAACTCAATTATTAAAAAATTTATAAATTTGCTGATGAAAAAATCAACCTCTAAGGGACTCTACTCAGTCTACTTAAGATAAAACTCAAATGCTAATGTAGTTACAATAAGTTCATATATACAGTCAACAATTTGCATCCATAAGTATCAAGTATTCATTGGAGTTTATGATGTGTTTTCAGAACTTAGGGTTAAGGTTCCTACAAAATATAGGTTAAGCTACTCAAAACAGCCTAGATACCACTAACCTACACTTGGATTTGATTAAGTATACCCAGAATTTTGCCTACTTTAAGGGGAAGGGTTAATACATGCTTCTCTTTCAAATACTGAACCGTGACCACTAAGCCCACTAAATCCTTTTATTGCAATTGGGAATGATCAAAGTCTCTTTACTTGTTTACTTCCAATTATTAACTGTAAATCTCTGGGAAAAAGAGCATGCTGCAGTGCTGTCAAGCCCAAAAGACTAAATAAACATATGCAATCAACTTTTCAATGCCCCTTTTTCCAAAGCATCTCTTTACCACATGACCTATGCTGACACCTAGCAAAACCTATAAAACACAGTGGACGAAAGTCACGGTTCTAAGTGCATCCCATAGCTGAGGTTGAGATCAAAACTGTAGTTCCGAGAGAGGGGGCAAAGAGTGGGGAAAAGATGGGGAGAAAGAAAAGAAACCCTCAGCAAGGCTCATGTCCAGTCACCATCATCCCTCCAGAAAAAGCTCCAAATTTGAAATGCCCAATTCCCACTGACGACGTCCCAAGTATTTGCAGAACTTATCCAAGACTCCCGACAGATCACACCTTGCAAACTTGACCACTTTTAAACCCAAAAGCAGGAGCCCTTGGAAACAACTGGGAACCGCCATCTTACAAGCCATCCAATTTCACACAAGTGTCCCTCCAAGTTAAGTTAATAATATTTTTGTCTGGGTTCCCTCCAGCCTAACAGCCACCTAGGCGGGATCGCTGCCCCCCACGTAACCCATCCCTATAAAATGGGGCGCTCCCTGGAAGTTTAAGCCCCCCAAAAGTCCCTTCTTCGGGAGAGGAGGGAAGCCACTTGACCCAGGCAGCTCCCGATTTCAGGATCCCGTCCCGTTTCATCAAAATCTACCTCTCAACAAAGGGCGCCGCGACCGGGGGAGCCGCCGAGGCTGGAAATACAAGACTTCTTCTCCGGGACCATGTGCGTCGCGAGGGGCTAGCGGGGAGCCCGGGGGAGAAAAGAACTAAACCGTGGGGCCGCGCGCGGCGCGTCCCGGGCCGGAGCGGGCGGCGGCTGGAGCGGCGCCGAGCCCGGCTGGCGGCGGCGGCGCGGCGCGGGCTGCGGGTCGGTCCCGGCGCCGCGGGAGGCGGCGGGCGGCGGCGGGCGCGCGCTCGCGGGCGCGGGCAGCGCGCGGGGCCGGGCGGCGCGCGGGGCCGGCGGGCGGGCGGCGGCGCGGGGCTCGGCGCCCACGCTGTCAGCGCCCTCCCGGCCGGCGCGGGCCGGGCGCGGGGGGCCGCTCCCCGCGCCCCCGCGGCCGGCCCGAGCCCCGCGCGGCCCCCCCCGGGCCCCGGCCCCGTCCCGGAGGCGCCTCGCCTCCTACGTACCCGGAAAAAGCAGCCGGCGAGAGGCGATCGGAGCGGGCGGAAAAGACAATGAAAGTTAAAAGTCGTTCAGCAGAAAATGAATGCGAGCCAAGCGGCCATCTTGGAGCGAGCTGCCGACGCCGCTGTCAATGGGCAACGAGCGCGGCCGAGAGGCGCCGCGGCCGCCGCGCTGCGCTCATGCCGCCTCCCGGGCCCGGCCTCCTCCTGCTCCTGCGCCGCGGCCTCCTCCTCCTCGGCGGCCTCCTCCTCCTCCGCCTCGGCCTCCAACGCCTCCTCCTCCGGGGCCTCCTCCTCTCCGCCTCCTCCTCGGCCGCCGCCGCCCGCTCCGCGCTCGGGGGAGGGCGCGCGCGGAGGGGGCGCGAGCGGGATTATTCTGCGGGGCTGGGAGGTGTTTCTAAGCCGGAGCGGGGCTCCCTCGCCAACCTCCCCATTGTCTCGCCCCGCTCTCTGCCTTTAATACTACGATTATTATTTCATAGTTGCTGAGGGGGGCGGCGGGCGGGCGGGGGCGCCGTGTGTGCGTGCGGAGAGGCAGGGAGAGGGGAGGAAGGATGAAGGGGGGGAGGGGAAGGTGGAAAAAAAATGCACCGCTGAAGGCGGAGTGGAAACTGACACCGGCTCCAAAATGGCTCAGAGTCCGCCCGCCCCCTCCCCCGCCGCCCCCCACCGGGTCACGTGCTCCCCTCATTCCTTAAGGGCGGCCTGGGAATTAGTGTCGGTGTAGTCGGGCCGCGGCCGCCCCCTCCCCTCGCGGCCGCGCGACCCGGCCCCCTCCCCCCGCCCCCCGCCCGCTCCGCGCGGCGGCGGCGCTGGCGCGGCCGCGGAGACGTTTCTCCACAGCGCCTCACGCGCCCCCCTGCTCGGCGCGGGCTCCGCTCGGCCCCGCACGCCGCTCAGCCCGCGCCGCCCCCCCCCCGTTAGGTCTTTCTTTCCGCCGCCCGCCCCCGCCCGCGGCACACATGTTCGTGGGCGCCCGCTGAGGAGAGCGCCGGGTCACCGCCCCCCCCAGCCCGGCCCCGCCGGCCCCACGGCTGCGGCCCAGACGCTGGCGCCGCGCGGAACCTGCGCCCGAGTTGGGCTCGCGGAAACAACAGCGCCCGCCCCTGCCTTCCCGCGGCCGCGCCGGCCCCTTCCCCACCCGCCAGCGGCCAAGGCGGGGCGCGCGCGGGCAGCGGCTCGCTCCGGGCAGGAGCCCCGCGCGGCGGCCGGCGCGGCCGGGCCTCGGGAGTCCCGCGGGCGAGCCCTCCGGGGAGGTAACGGGACCCGCCGCCTCCCGCCGCGGGACGACCGCGCCCGCTCCCCGAGGCGCGAGGCTCGGGTCTTCGAGAAATCCCGGGGTTCGCATCCTTTCCCACTGTTTAGCCCAGAGAAAAGGTGGTCGTTAACAGTTCACGCTAATCACTTCACAGCAATGACACGCCAGCTCGAACACGAACAAACTCTCCCTACTTTTTTTGTGAAAACAACTTATTTATTCAGAGGGTAATACTGTCTTTCCTTTCGTAACACTTGAAAACAGGATCAAAATGGGTCAATGCACAGGTAACGCTAAGATGATTCACTTAAGCAGAATTTCCCTCTTAACACTTGCACAGTGCAAAAAAAAAAATAAGTGTCAAAACTGATGAGTGGCATAAATTCAAAAGAAAAACTTTTCTACTACAAAGGAGGGCATCCAGTTCGCACAAACGATGGTTCGGCCGACAGCGACACATTTCTGGTCTTCCTTCTGACCGGGCAGATCGTCAACATTTCCAGGTTACAGCTGAGTTGCTCTTTCCAGGCTCTTTGAAGCATCTTTAAGTTTTCCCACTAAATCCTAAAAAAGACGTAAATCATCCCACGCTCTCAGGATAAAACGCGGGAAAATCTGAACCAAGCTTGAGAGAGATGCAAGAAAAAAGTCGGGTGACACTTTCTAACCAAGTTTAAAATTCACAAGGATTTTAACCTTCGACAAACGGTTACCCGTTAAAAGATTTTCCTATAAAAGATCTCATCTTCAAGCTGGCTACTTGTCTTCAGATTTGAAGTAAGATTTCCTACCGAATGCTCTTAACAGACAAGATACAGCTAAAGAAAATTTCCCAAGTTATCTAACAAAGATCATGCTACATTTGCATTTTCTGGAAGTTTAAAGTTAGGTTGTTTACATTAAAACTACTGCCTGGCATGTCCTTTGAAAGGTTTTAATTCATCAAACTTTCAAGTCATGATCTTAATTTTTCACAAATGGTAAGACATAATTTCATTGTCACAACCATTGATCAATGAAGTTTTGAATCTCCCCAGTTTTACAGTGTCAATATAAACAGTTTTAGAATCCTATGTATACTCTCCCTTTATGGTCATTTAAAACCATGCTTTGAAAATCTTGTTTAGAAAGTTAAAGTCAGTTTCTAACAGCAAAGAAGTCATTTTCAAAGTTATACTCTTAACTTTGCTTTGTTCTACTGGATCAAACAACACAAATAGGAGAATTTTACACTCAATACTAACTTCAAAAGTTTCTTTTAATAGGGAGGGAATGGCAAATAAAGACCAATTCTCTATTAGTTAACACCTTAATTCCAAAAGTGAAGTCTATGTTAAAATATTGCTTTTGAAACCCCCTTCCCATTAAACCTTAACCAACCTTCATTATCTACTTACACATGATTATGTTATTTTTCTTTGGAAATTTCCCTAAGCATAATTCTCAAACATTACAAAAAACAAAGACATACTCATAGATCCTAATACCATACCTGTAATTGTTCCATGCTGCAACTAAAACTAATCTCTGGGTGGGATCGTGAATCAGTATTCTAGGGAAGGAAAAAAAAGCAGTTTATTTAAATCAAGGAAATTTAAATTTTCATTTAGACATTTATTTTGTAGACAAGAGCTTATGCATAAATACCTCTACATTTAAGGTCACCAAATATGCAGGTCTGTACATCTTATGAAGTTGATTGGTCTAAAACAACACAACACATATGTTTCAACTTTTAACTATTTTTTAATAAAGTTCCCTTACTACCCTTGGAAACAGTTAAACTTTACCTTTATCTGATATTCCAAACGCCAAGAAACATCAGTTATGTGAGGGAGAGATCTGCCTATGCTGAAAAATACAAAGACAATTTGCACATCTTATCTACAGAATAACTTATCAGTATTTATCTTTACTAAGAATGGTGTCTACAGTCCACCACCACCCACACACAATTTTAATCCAGTCTTAAAACATTGTTAAATTTTATTTTCAAGTTCTGAATAGTACAAATATATTTAAAAATCATCTCAATAAACTTTATCTTTAAAAACATTAGCTTAACTTCTTTTCATTTGCCCTTTGGTCCCTTTTTTTGGGCCAAGGTCCCTGTTTGGTTTTTTTTTTTTTTTTTTTTGGCCCTGTTTTCACACCAGCACTCTCCATTCATACCTGCAAGTGAAAAGTGGCTCAGCTTGATACCTTATACAGTACCTACCTTCCCAGTAGAATTTCTAGGGAATTCTTATTATTCTGCAGGGAGAGGGGGGGAGAAGAAAAAAGAAAGAAAACACATTTTTGCAAACAGAGTTGAAGAAAAATAGCATTGTTAATTGTAAAAAATGTAATTAACCTGATATTCCGTGCAAAACAGTTCTATTCGCTCGCTGTCAAATTTACAATCTTCTAGAGAAGCGCTAGAGAAGGGGGGGGGGGAAGCCAAAGTTCAATTTTAAAATCTGAAATTGGGATCATAAAGGTAGTTTGAAAATAAATATTTAAATAATTCCTGTACCTCAGAGTTGATTTGTCAGCTCTTTGCTTTCCTGCTTCTAGTATGTAAGTTGCAGCTGCTGCATGACAATGTTTTAAAACCAGTGGATCGATATGTTTCAGTTCTGGGTGATCTAAAATAAATTAATTGCCAGTGATGCCTGTGATAATAAATTCTGTATAGAGTTGTTTCTTTTTTAAAAAAAGATATTTAATTTGCATTTTAAAACCTCTTAACAAGTTAACAGAAAGAATTCATGTGTAAGGACTAGCAATTATAAGTAAATGAGATGAGCAACCAGGTCAAAGGCAAAAGAACAAACACATTAATAATTCTGTTACCTGGTCTCAATTACCTTCACTTATTTTTTTTCTTCTTTTTTCATTATTTTTATAAACAAGTATAGTTCCAGAAAATAACTGTACAGTGATCATTCTCATACTGGATGACGTAAATTCAAAGTAAAATAAGATAAATATTCTACAAAGTATAAATTTAAGCAAAAGCTTTTTTTCCCCTAAAGAGTGATTCACTTTAGGGTAACTGGCTCCATGGACATGAATAAATTAAAGCGGGAGGGGGTGAGGGAAGGACACGAGTTCCTAATATAAAATACAATTTTCAAAATATTTTAAGGTTTTGACAGCTATTCTTTTTCTGAAATTAACCCAGGTGGTGGTTACTATTTTCGTTTAAAGAACTTCCACTTTCATACTTTTTGTACAAATGTTTACTTCATGAAACTACAAAAAAAAAACCCAAAATTTGAATTGTTGGGATATTTACATTTAAGAAAATTAGCTAAGGCGATCATCTTAAAGTAAGCTTTCAATCCATACTGACAACCACACTCCGCAATCACTGACCGCACCACTTAACAGAGACTCGCCTCCTGGTGACTGGTGCGGAACCAAACATTATGCACCACACTTTAAAGTTCTAGGCTTGGAAAACTGTACAAAACGCGGTACTAGAGTTTTGGAACGATCACAGGAACTTGAGGTATTCTCCAAGTTACAAAATGTCAACAGTGTTTGACCTAGTAATTACTTTGGAAACAGACCCTTTAAAACGTTCGCCAGCCTGGCACTGAAAGCTGGGGTTGCAGGGAGCTCCCCTGATGAAGTCCAAGTGTCAAACAGCTTTTGCTTTCAGATTGAAAACCTCAGATGTTTAGGCCACAAACAGGACTTGAACACGGGCTTTCCAAAAGAACAAAGAAGCTGGGAGGGGAAATCTGACCGGGAACATGTAGCTGGAAATGTGCAGGTGCCAACTGGGGACAGAACAATGCTCAGGGTCGGCTCTGGGTTCTGGCAGAGCTTCATCCCCAGACTCGGTTCGGAGCCAGGGCAAAGCCCGGAGACTTCCTTTCCCCAGGGCTCGCCCCTCTCGCTCGGTCTCGCTGCACTTCTTCGAGCGCCCCTCCACCCAGGCCGATCCCGCTCGGGGCCGAGCGGCTTACCTAACACGGCCTCATCCGCCTGGGCGTCCAGCAGGCTCTGGAAAGCCGCCCGGAGGAGAAGCGTGAAGGCGTTGGAGTCGAAGGAGCGGGGATCCGCCAGCATCTGGACGCCTTTCTGCACATACTCCGAGAGCTCCATTGTGAGCGCGCCGTGACCTTCGACACGCGCACCACGTGACACGCGCCGCGCGCTCAGCTGATGCGGCCGCGCGCGCGCGCGGCTCGGGCGGCGGCGCCGGCTGTGGGCCTCCCCGCCCTGGGCCTCCCCGCCGGCCTTCCCCCTGCGCGCGGGCCCGCCGCCGCTTCCGTCCTGCCCTTCCTCCTGCGCGGGCCGCCGGGGCTGCCTCTCCCCGGCGGGGGGCGGCCCCGGTGCTTTGTGGACGCGCTAGACGCTTTCCCTGGCGCGCGGCGCTCACCTCCGGCTGTCACCGGCTCGCGCGGGGCTGCGCGGGCGCGCTCCGTGGGAGACCCACTTGGGGAGCGCTGGACAGTGTCGGGGTCCCGGCCCCCACCCCCCCGCGACAGCTACGCCTTCGCCTTGCCTCGCTCAGCGCGAAAGGCTGCGGGGAGCTCCAATTTAAGGCAACTGGTTGCTTTTGGCTTTTTTTTTTTTTTTTTTTTTTGTTTAACTCAGCAGCCTGACTCCCAGAATTGCCTTTTTGTGAGTGAGACTGTGGACTTGTAATTACAGAATGCTTGTCATTGTCACCTCTGGAATACGGCAGTTGATACTTTGCTGCTCGAGATGGGTGTGCACGCTCATGCAGTGCGCGGGTGTGCCTACTGGGCTCCAGCAATTAAGAGATTAATAAAATGTTCACGAACATATTTGAAAGAATTATTAAAATGTTTATATGCCGCTGCAAATGAATACCTTTGAAAAACAAAATGATCCAAATTTATGGCTCCGTTTTGATTACTCAGTGGACTCTTTACATATTTATATTAGACAGTTATCTTAGTAAAATAACAGGAGTGGCTTTATGAGAAGTGAAATATTGTTCCAGATGGGTATAACCTTCAAGACACAAATATTGTATCTTTCCCTTTATATTTTTACGAAGTTGGAGAACAAAAAAGCGAAGCAGATTACACATTTTTCATCAAAAAGAATTTTAAGAGAAAAGTAAAAAATCATGTTCTTGTGTGGAGGAAGAGATAAGGCACAACAATGGTGTTTTAGTCTTGAGCAATTATTTATGACAGTCTTATTGAAAAACTTTGGGGCATAATTTAGGTACTTAATTGGAAAAAAGATTGTTTCTGATGAATATAGTCAACATTTAACCTTGTCCCAATATAAGAACACCTGTTTTACAACAAAAGGACACAATGGAATAATTTAGCATCAGTAACAGATTGTGTAACTATTCAGTTTTCCTTTGAAGGCTCTGGAATACATAACTTGCTCCTCAGATCTGTGAGCACATAGGAGCAGTGAAAGTATTTCGAACAGTCTCCCTAGAATCTTGATGAAACAAATACCTATAATCAACTCATATTTTCTTCCCATCTCTCGTTTTCATTCTGAACTCCTTGTTTCTCATCAGTCGTAAAATGTCAGTTGAAAACTTGCAGCTATCTGATTTACACAGGGGATGTTTTACAGGGCAGAGTTGTGTAAATGTTACATAATATTAATAGCACCCAAGTTCATTATGTTTATTATTTAAATATTTTATGACCTAACACAACACTGTTTGTTAATAGTCTTAGAGAAAATTTAAGTTGATCATCCTCATCATATTCAACTTGGTGTTGAAAAGGAAAGTGTACACTTCATAAGCATAGATTCTTAAAATATTTTAAAAGAGGAAAATAAATACAATAAAATGTGGGCATAAAAGTTACAATCTTCATAAAAATTGTTTCCATAAGAACTGGCATATTCCTCTCATGTACAAATGTAAGTACATTTTACAGGGTCTTTGTCTTCTTTTGCTTAAATATATTCATGTGTTAGGCCCAAGCAATAGGTACATTTCCAGCTCACACAAAAATTTTCACCATATTTTCTGATACTAAAAAACTGAATTTTTCTACTATAGATATATTTATTTCAACTACTTTTGAAAGAGGCATGGGATTATCAATTTAAAAAGAGAATACTAGAAAATATTTTACTTCATAAAGTTAACAAGTGTGCCATGAGGCCTTGGGAAAGACTGATTATATAGCTTCTAAAGTTCCAGCCCATTTTAATTGTACTCATAGTACAGAGACCAATATTGCAGTGGTTTCTAAAAAAAAAGTAACCAGTTCAAAAGAAACAGTGTATTTTTAAAACACTAACATATTATTTAAAATGATGCTTTCTAATTCTTCAATAATTTCTGGGGTCTCAAAAAGGAAAAACAATTATCAGCATTTTCTTCCTCAGCATTTGTAGTTTAGAAGGCAAAATATATTATTAACATGAAGATGTTTGAATATCCATTCTGTTGTTTCAGATGCACATACTTTTTCTTTCAAAGAGCTCCTTGAGGCTAAGTTTAGTCTACTGAGTTTGAACATGCAGAGTATTTTAAAGAGTAGTGAAAATCCCAATGCTATTTCAAGGAACAAAGCAAACTTTTTAAATGACTTTTTTCCCCCAGAATGTGTTCATACATAGTTTTTCTAACAATATTAATTAAATACACTGATTTTATTGCTGCAACCAAGAGTCTTGGTTCATTCTTAATGATATTTCAGTGTATTTTAGTGACTTACTTGTGTAATATATACATGGTTTTTTTTTTTTTTTTTTTTTGCTTTTGCTTAAACAAAACTGAAGGATTGTATTCCTTTACATAGAAGAGTTACTTGAACATCCATGGGGAGGGGAAAAAAAAGTATGGCTAAGTGCCCATAAGGCATCCAGAAGTTTATTGTACATTCTATGCATTCTTGCAGGCATCTATTTTATCCCTGTGCATTGAAGATTACTCATTTTCTACAGAGAAGAAAGTTTAAAACTCTTTAAAAATTACATGTACACAAGAAGTCATCTTCTCCTTGTTCCCTAACACTGGTTCTTTGATGATTAGTGGTCTTAAAGCTTTGAAATAAATATTAATAAAACTATAATTTACTACTTTACAGCTATTTTAACCAAAAGTGGGCAGTTGGAAAGACTGTTTTGCTGAGTTACACATGATATTTGAGTATACAGGTAAAAATTTCAGTGAAGTTTAGAAAATTTATATAGAGAGGAGAGAAATTTATATCCATTACTTTATTAAATATCTTCAATTGGTAGGGAATACATTGACACTTAGAATTTAAAAGGTCACATTTTTGCACATTCATCATCACAGAACACATTGGTCTCAAACTGAGTCACACACATGTTGTCAAACAGGCCACATTGAGTATTCAAAGGGGGACAGCAAGGCTTTTATTTTGATCTAATCCCTAATAATATATAATTGGTCATTAATATAATTAATGCTGGCAAATGTCCTTTTACTCCCTCACACAATCTAACCTATCTTGTATATGTGGACTTTTAGAAGAAACTCAAATTCATTTCAGTGGAATTAGTACATTAATTTTTGAAAGGAAAGTGAAATGCTAGTTATATTAAAGATACAAGAACTCAAAGGAATGAATTAAATCATTAGAAATGAATGAAATCAATGACACAATGTTCTCTAATACACTTAAAAAATTCATGCTTATGGTTTTGCATGAGTGCTTTAGGATTTTTCCCTCTAAAACTTAAATTCAAAACATTTTGACTAGTGTAATTATGATTTCAGTAATATTTTCATCATTTAGTATAATTTAAAATTTTTCATTTTTCAAATAATGACAGGGAAATAGCAAATATAAAACTTCAAATGTGAAATAAGAATAAGACAAATAAATGTTTTAAATTGTTTTAATAAAGTATAACTTTAGTAAGAAATTAAGTTGTTTTAAAAGATAAATCTCAAAACATTTCCTGAAGTCAAAATTTTGTTAAACCTTGTAAATTTCTATAGTCAAAATGTTGTCAAAAATGAGAAAACTCTTGAATTTCTGAAGTCAAATTTACAAGCTATCAAGAGTGTTATGCCATGATTTTGTTAGCTACTTTAATCATGAAAGATAACTCTATAACATTAAAGGAATGTACATGAGAAATAAGTGATAATTTTAAGCATCCAATCTTTATATCTAAGCAGTCTGTAGTTCTGAGAAGATTTTATGCATCCTAGAAAAACCAAGACTATTCATTAGGGCTTCTCATAGGAAGTATGATCTTGTACTTTGAAGCAAGGTAACTAATCTAGTATCATATGGTAATATTTGAGACCTACAGACAAAAATTGTGAACGTCTTTAACTAGGGAGAAATGAGGAATTTATTTTTGAAAAGGAAATAAAGATAAATAAATGCAGTTTTGCAAGGGATGAAAACAAATTTTCATTTAAAGGTAAGGAAATGAAAAACAAAGTGATTATAGTCCATACTATATTTAATGAAAACAGAACAGGTTGAACTATGTCCTAAAATGTCTCTACATAGACAAAAAAAACTTATAATTTGTCCTTAAAATTAGCAAGCAATTTAAAATGATTACAATTTACTTATCTTTTGTATTATTAAAAGAAGTTAGTTTACTCTTTAAATCACATAATTTATACCTACTTTGCCAGGGAAGTGAGATGAAAATTAGAAGTTGGCCAACCATCCTATAAATTCTATCAAATAGACAATTTAGATAATAAGCACAGCTTCCCCTGCAACAACAGCGTTGATTTTACCCCTCTACGTAAATTATAAAGATCACTACTTTGATTTCCTACTGCATTGATTTTATATCAGCCAGAAGACTAAGAGGGTTAGCTATAAGAGAATGAAAATGAAGCATGGACACATTGAAACAAGTTTACTTTAATGAATATACCTAATCTGTCCATTTGTATACAGTGTCCTTTAAATTGTTAGTATATTTTAAGAGTGAGATTGAATATTTTTTTAAAGGAAATAGGAGGGGGGGACATAGGAAGGAAGGGAGGGAGAGCAGGAGAAAGGAAGGAAGGAATGAAGGAGAAAGAGAGAAGGAAGGAAGGGTATGTTTTCCCTTTATGAGGAGAAATATGGAATGCCTATTTACTGTTTATTTTCTTCAACACAGTCATAAGACTTTTAGCTACACTAAACTCAGCTGAGCCTCACAGTGATGCTCAAAATGGACTAAAGATCACCTGTCATGTCTAGAACCTAACCAGTTTTATGATGTCCCACATTTAAGACACAAACAACAGAGAGGAGCTAACAGATTCCCTCCTTTTTTAGGCTATTGTATTGGAATAGCAATCCTAAAGCTATTTTCTCATACTTCAGAAATTAGAGTTTTGACCAGGTCCATGAATTCCAGCAAAAAAATGGGCCTAATTTATGGGATATAACTGTCTTAATGCCAAGGATTTTTAAAAGTTTGTATTTTGAGAGTATGCTTTTTCCCATATTAAATTTTGAAATTTAAGTAACATGCAAATATTCATATGTACTTTGCTTAAAAGAGTGTAATTTTAAGAAGAAAAATGGAAACAGAAAAAAAGGAGTGTTTTATAGACTAACACTCAAGAATAGTAATCTGTACTTGCTTATAAAATGATATGACCATATTCACTTATCAAAAGAGCTATTTCATAATGGAAGTTGTGTCCACAACATAAAAATGCATGATTTGAATTGAATACATTATAAACACTAAAAAGACTATACCATATGTGCTTTTAACTCATTTAAAATAAAAAGTTGAAAAAACAAAGAAAATAATCCAGTCAAAAAATGGGCAGAAGAGCTAAAAAGAAACTTCTCTGAAGAGAAAATGCAAATGGCCAACAGGCATATGAAAAAATGTTCAACATCACTTGTAATCAGGGAAATGCAAATCAAAACTACCATGAGATACCATCTTACACCAGTGAGAATGGCACATATTAAAAAAACTAGCAACAACAAATGTTGGCGAGGATGTGGAGAAAAAGGAACTCTTCTGCACTGTTGGTGGGAGTGCAAATGGGCCCAACCACTATGGAGAGCTGTGTGGAGATTTCTGGACCTACTAAACATAGAGCTTCCATATGATCCAGCAATTCCACTCCTAGGGATTTACCCAAAGGACACAGAAACATCAATTCCAAAGAGCACCTGCACCCCTATGTTTATAGCAGCACTGTTTACAATAGCTAAGCTTTGGAAACAACCCAAATGCCCAAAAATAGATGACTGGATCAAGAAGATGTGGTACATATACACCATGGAATATTACTCAGCATTCAAAAAAGATAAACCCATGCAATTTGCAGCAGCATGGATGGCGCTGGAAGGGGATCATGCTCAGCAAAATAAGCCAGAAAGTAAAAGAAAAATACCAGATGGTCTCACCTATAGCAGGAATCTAGAAAACTTA
Source organism: Talpa occidentalis (assembly GCF_014898055.3). NCBI lineage: Eukaryota > Metazoa > Chordata > Mammalia > Eulipotyphla > Talpidae > Talpa > Talpa occidentalis. The sequence goes on along the minus strand of NW_023601433.1, from coordinate 67,846,451 downwards.
AATAAGGGACCAGGAAAATGAGTAACTATAAGAAAGTGAAAATCAAAATCAACAAACAACTATGAACCAGAGACACTCTATGGGATGTGGGGGGCAGAGAGGGGACGGATTGGGGTCAAAATAAGGGGGTTGCAATTGTATGGGGAATATAAAAATAAAATTTATTATTAAAAAAATAAAATAAAATAAAAAGTTGAAAAAATAAAATAAAAAGTTGAATTAAAATGAATATTTTTAAATAGTTTACCTGGCAAAGAAAGGCCTAAGTGTCATTTTTAGTATTCTTGAAATATATATGATATTTTAAAATAATACTGGTTAAGAATTTAAGCATTTATGGTTGTTTTGAATGTTATTTTCAGGCAAATACATATTTTATCTCCATTGTTAAAATAAACCATAAACTTGAAGCAATTTTATGCAAAATTCAGTCAAAAATTACTTTTGAAAAATACAGAATTGTATTCAACTTTTTCACTTATATTTTTTGCATAGATAGAACTATTCAGAAGATATTTTAAAATAGTTTATATCTAACGAATTTTTACACCATGAGAAATGTTCAGAAAGTAATTTCATAGACTTGTGAAAATAAGCACCCATGAGTTAAGATTTTTCCATTTTTCCACAATAGATGCAATTTTTCCTCCCTAAGTTTTTAATTATTTTATTAAGGTTGAAACAAATACAGTTGTTCTAACTCTTCCCAATGTTATTTTCAATATTACATTTCTTTTTAATCTGAATTTTATGGGAAGGAATTGAGAAACAAGTTTTATAAAATACTTTTTAATGTTATAAATTACAAAGCAAATAATGATTAGCAAGAGGGTGAAAGGGAGAATTGTATTCACGTAGTCAGTTTTATCCATATCGTTAGAAATTTTGGACCTGAATTACTATTTGAATAATTATTTACTTGTTTTTTGTGCTAAAGAAAACCATCTAAAGAGATGGTATTCTAAATAAAAATTAATCAGATAATTAATCAAAACTTTCATTTGTGTTGCATTGTGCTATAAATTATAGGCTAATAAATTATGGGTAATTTGGTAAAGAATAATAATGTAGATGGAAAGATACTGGCAAGTGAAGAAGAGGAAAACTGAATTTCATATGCTTTTTTTTGAAATTTGAAAGTGACCGAACACTTTAAATAAGGCCTGACGCTATGTATAGTTGAATTGTTGACAGAGGTTTAAGAAGTCTTTTGTTGTTGTATAATAGTAATTTAATTAAAAAAATTTATGAATTGAAATGAAGAATAATTTTATAGGACCAATGATACTGATATAGAGATATCATTTCACAAATTTCTATAGATAATACCCATTCTTTATAAAGAATTCTTTCAACAGTGTATGAAAATGTGCCAGTTATAATAAAGGAAAGTAATATTCTATCACAGATGTTATAATTTTGAATGTTGCTCTCCATTATTTTTGTAAGAAGGTGGACATAAATAAAAATCTTAAATACAGATGTTTGTGAGATAGCTTAGTCTATGATTAATGTGATTTTCAACACCTAAAATTATTTTCAAACTAATACTTTTAAATAAATTAAACTTCATTTTCTGTCATTATGTTTCTTTTTTTTAAAGATTTATTTACTTATGCATACAAGAACTGGGGTACAGGCTAGAGGTACAGGCTAGAGGTACAGGGGGTGAGAGGATTCACCAGAGACAGAGGGGAACAGAACAGACAGATCTACTGAAATATACTGCTGAGGGGAGCAGCGGACAAGACAGGAGAGGTCTGCTGTGCCATGTGGGTAGCTCCCTGGCCGGGGAATCGAACTTGTGCTGCAGAGGCTGCGGATCGGTTCATAGTGCTGTGCTTAACCCCTTGCACCATCAGGGAGGCCCTATTATTATGTTTCTTTTATTCTTTTTTTAAATGCTTAATTCTGTTTCATAATGATAAATATGTGTATTTGTAGAGCCTATGACCTTCTATGATGACTAATGTTCAAGTTGAGTCATAATGATAATCTGTTATATTAAAATCAAGAGTGACGACAGGAAAATAGTCATTTTGCAAGCAAACATCCTGTCTAATAATGGGGGTGGGCATTTGTCATAAAGTAACAGTTAATTTTTTTAAATTTAATTTTATTTTATATATTTTTTACATCATTTTTCATTTTTTGCACAATGTATGCATTTTCATCTTGATTATATTTCCCATACAATTCCCAACCCCCTTAGTTTGATCCTACTCCTTCCTCCCCTTCCCCAAGTAACAGTTAAATTTTTAGATAAGTCTAAGTACATGCTCAATGACATAAGTTGTATAAAGAAAATTCAATATTGTTTGTGTTAAACTTTTTCTCTTAACTTACTTTTATTTTATTAGTTTTAGAGAATAGTGTAAAGACAGATTTGAACATATTTAACACGACTCCTAAGATGGTTAAACAAAGAAAAACCTTTCCATTGAAATGTCATCAGGATCTCAGGCAGTCTTATATTATCCAAAAATTTCAAATAATCATTCCAGCTAACCATAATAGAAGAGTAAATAATACCACTTTTTGTTTGGAATAATATTGCACCATTTTTGGAATGAAAATAGATATTACTCTTTTTTCCCCCTGTAAGATGGCTGCTTTAAAAGTTTGTCATTGTAAGAATCACTCTAAAGTTATGCAAATGTGTTATGAAGCTTGCTTGAAGTATACTGGGGTTCTTGGGACTTAAACCTTTATGTTTACTCTTCCTGGTACACTGTCTAGAAGCATGGTCCAGCATTTGCCATACGATTCTAGGCTATCCCACAATATACCTGTAGCAGAACTGGGCAGTCCCCACCCCTGATATAGAATTGTTTACCTTTATACCAGGAAGGTTGGAAAGCACCAAAATCTGCATGCTGTGTGTCCAAGCCAACTTGGAGGAGTTTGTGCTGTGATACCTAAAGTTTTTATGAAGTTGTTTGAAACGAAAACAACATGTCAGCCGAGCCTGTGGTGGCTCCATGTGCACTAGCTCTGCCCTGAACAGAATCAAGAGGGCTTTTCTTATCGAGCTACAGAAAATCGTTGTGAAAGTGTTGAGGGCACAAGCAGAGTCAGAAAACTAAATGAAAAATGAAGGGTTTTGAGTAATAAAAAGATCAAAAGACTTGTTTTGTTAAAAAAAAAAAAGAAAAATAAGCCTTTATTCTGAAAAATAAGCCTAAACTTCTTTGTTTGCAGTACTTTTTTGTAAAGAGGCCTTTTATTGGACAAGTACCTGGTATATAAGTCACGAATATTTGTTGAATGACTGAAGGTAGTACCGAGTATGAGTCAGAGGAAACTGGGCTCAAATCCCTATCCCAATGACTTCTAAATTCTATGACTGTCAACTTATCCCCTCCAAGTCCCATTTTTCTCAAATACACAACAGAAATAATAATGCCATCTCTTTCACCTGGCACTCAAAAGGCATTCAGACCCTGACCTTAGCATGTGTTCCACGCATGCAGTTATAACCAAATTATGTAATTCTGTAATTGTGATTTTTGTTTTTATTGGCATAGGTGGTTTGTGTGTGTATGTGTTTTTTTTTTTCAAATTTACAGTTATTGTGCACATGATGTCACCATATGAAGACCCCAAGCACATAAGCCCCTAGCTCGAAAATTTAAATAAAAACCTTCTGGACTGCCTGGAACTTCTTTACTTTCACATACTCTGCAGTAAATCTTGTAATGGCAACAGTCATAAGATACCCTCAAAGACCTCACTGACAATAATTATCTGACCCTTTATCTTTTGCCTCCTAGGAATCTCAGAATTCAGGCTAGTGTTCATGATGATCAGCCTACCTGTAAATACCGTCCTCTAAGGGAGGCCTAGTGGGTCATTCCTTCTCTTTAAGGGTTTCTTAAATAAGTTTCTTGATCAGAGCTCTTTAAAAAAGTCTTCAAGAGCAAACTCATGATGCCTTCACGTTTTCCTCTGGAATATCTGTAGTCTAGTTTCAGGGAGTTGCTGTCTCGTGTCTAGAGTGTATTCCGGGCCTCCCCGGTGGCGCAGCGGTTGAGCGCTGGGTTGCGAAGCTGCCCGCGGCCTCTGCGGCACCAGTTCGATCCCCGGCTGCTCCCCGGCCACCGGAGGAGGGTCCCACATGGCGCGCAGACCTCTCCTGCCGCCCGCTGCTCCCCTCAGCAGTGTACTTCGTCATTCTGCCTGCTCTGCTCCCCGCTCTGGCTCTGGTGAATTCTCTCACCCTCCCGTGCTTGTACCCAGTGCATGTATAAAGAAAACAAGCAAACAAACAAATAAATAAATAAAACATGCCTCTATTTAAAAAAAAAAAAAAGTTTTTTTAGAGTGTATTCCACAATTGGAATGCAGGAGTTTAAGCCCTACAAAATATTGAACAGTTCAAAGAGTTTTGGTAAATGTATGCATTCATGTAACCACACCATACTGAAGATACAGAGCATCGCCATGATCCCAACAATATTCCTCCTCCTGCTTAGCAAACATACATGTCCCACCCTTGATCCTGGGCAACCACTGATCTATTTAGTCTTGCTATAATTTTGCCTTTTCTGGATTAACACATAAATCATTTAATTTGTGGTTTTTGTGTTTGACTTCGCTTACCAAGTACAGGCATCCCTCTTTTTTTTTTTAAAGATGTATTTATTTATGCATATAAGAACTGGGGTACAGACCAGAGGTGTGGGGAGGTGAGTGGATTCACCAGAGACAGAGTGGGGAGCAGAACAGGCAGGTGTAACACACTGCTGAGGGGAGCAACGGGTGAGACAGGAGAGGTCTGCTGCGCCATGTGGGTCAGCTCCCTGGTCGGGTATTGAACTCATGGTACAGTGACTGTGGTTAGCTTCATAGTGCTGCAATTTAGCCCCTTACACCACCAGGGAGGCCCTATCCCTCTTTTTTTTTAAACTTCATATTAACCACTTCAACTTTATGGAAGACTTACATTAGTACCTTTTTTTTCTACCTGAAAGAAATCCAAAGAGGATTTTCGCTTTTACAACAAAAGCAATAGCACTCAGCATTTGTTTTGTGGCAGCTCTTCTAGAGGCAGCATGTCTCCATAGCAGAGACCGGGGCCTGCCAAGCTTCTTCCCAGAAACTGCTTTCTACAGGCTGTATATGTATCAGCATTCCTGCTTTTACTCTGTGTTATTTGGTATGATATGTGTTATTTGGTAATAATGTATTATATGGTATGATCTAATAGGTTATTTTTGGAATCTGGAAACACTCAAAAATTATTTTTCATATAAATTAATGGTAATTGCTTCTTCATTTTATACCATTTGATTTCATAGGAATGTCCTACTTTTGGATAGTGGGGAAAATCTAAATTCTATTTTGTGATTTACCTGTGTTGATTTAGTTTATTCCTTTCATTGATACCGTATGGATATACTACATTTGTTTATTCATTCATCTGTTGATTGATATTAAGATAGTTTCCAGTTTCTGGAGATTATGGATAAAATCTCTATGAAGATTTGCATTCTGGTTTTATGTAGACATATGCTTTAATTTCTCTTGAATAAATAAAGGTAAGTTGGGCCTCCCCGGCAGCACAGCGGTTGAGCGCTGGGCTGCGAAGCTGCCAGCAGCCTGTGTAGCACCGTTTGGATCCCCAGTCGGCCAGCAAGTGTCCCACATGGCACGCAGACCTCTCCTGCCACGCACCCTGCTCCCCTCAGCAGTGTACTAGGGTCCTTCTGCCTGCTCTGCTCCCCGCTCTGGCTCTGGTGAATTATCTCACCCTTCCGCACTTCTGACTGTACCCAGTGTTTGTATAAATAAATAAATAAATCTTTTTAAAATAAATAAATTGAGGTAAGTTGAATAAATTGAGTAAGTTGAAGTGTGGGATTGCTAGGTTATATAATATGTGTATGTTTAACTTTATAAAAGCTGCCAAAGTGTTTTCCAAGGTAGCCACAACACATTGTATTTCCTGCAGCCTTGCATAAAAATCTCAGTTATACCACATCTCTTTGTATGTGATATTATCACTTATTTTAGATGTTTTAACAGATATGTGGTGGCATATTATTGTGGTTTTAATGTGTAGTTCCCCAATAACTAATAATAGTCAACATCTTTTCATGTGCTTATTTACCATTCATGTGTATTTAATAATGAAGTATGATTCAAATATTTTTGCCCATTTTTATAGGATTAGTTGTCTTCTATATATTCTGGATATGTATCCCTAATCAGATATCTCTCTCTCTTTTTTTAAAAGATTTATTCACCTATGCATACCAGAGCTGGGGTACAGACCAGAGATTGTGGGGGTTGAGAGGATTCACCAGAGAAAGAGCGGGAAACAGAACAGGGAGACTGACTGAAATACACTGCTGAGGGGAGCAGCGGGCAAGTCAGGAGAGGTCTGCTGTGCCATGTGGGTTGCTCCCTGACTGGCCGGGTATCGAACTCATGTTGCAGAGGCTGCTTATTGGTTCATAGTGCGGTGCTTAACCCCTTGCACCATCAGGGAAGCCCTATCCTAATCAGATATTACTATGGCTATTTTGTGGCTTGTCTTTTCATTTTTTTATAAGTATCTTTCAAAGATCAAAGATTTTAAATTTGGTTAAGACCATTTTTTTCTTTTTAATGGATTGTGCTTTTGGTGTTTTATCTAAGAAACCACTCCTTAACCAAAGTTACAAAGATTTTCACCCATGTTTTCTAAATAGTTTACAGTTTTGGATTTTAGTAATGTCTGGAAGTAGGTTAAATATTGAAAGTGCATTCTAGAATGAACCTGAATCAATCTGAAGAGATAAGAGTGCAAATAGTGTAGACCAAAGGATTTGCTAGAAAGGCAGCCATTTTAGAAGTCAAGTTCATGTTTCATGGTGGATGTGAAATGAGTTGCTATGAGAATTGTCAACAAAAATAGTATTAGAAGTATTAATGTTAGAAATAAAAGATATTCCTGAACTAATGAGGTCAGGGTACCTCAGAAGGAATGGAGAATCAGAGAGAGTTGCTATGTGAAATCAAATACAGGATGCTCAGTTAAGTTTGAATTTTTGATGAACAATGAATATTCTTTTTGTACAAGTTTGCCCCAAATATTGTATTGGACATACTTGTATTAAAAATTACTTATTGTAGGGCCTCCCCGGTCGCGCAGCCATTGAGCGCTGGGTTGCGAAGCTGCCCTCAGCCTCTGCGGCGCCAGTTCGATCCCCGGCTGCTCCCCGGCCATGGAGAAGGGTCCCACATGGCGCGCAGACCTCTCCTGCTGCCCGCTGCTCCCCTCAGCAGTGTACTTCGGTTCTTCTGCCTGCTCTGGCTCTAGTGAATTCTCTCACCCTCCCGCGCTTCTGATGTACCCAGTGCATGTATAAACAAACAAACAAACAAATAAATAAATAAAACATGCCTCTATAAAAATAAATAAGTAAATAAATAAAAATTACTTATTGTTTATCTTAAATTCACATTTAATGGGCATGCAATATTTAACTGCTAAATTTGACAACCCTAAAATCTGAGCATTTTGATTTAATTGTGGACATTATTCCAAATGTGAAAGAGAGTGCCAAAAGAGGATCATACAATTTTCAGAAGGCTCTAAAAATTCTTATCAGTAAGGGTTGAAGACCAGGATGTTGGTGACTAAAGAGAACTGACATTATTCAAATCATATGGCTATTTTTAAGCTAAGGACCATAAATACAAATGTTAACTGCATGTGAGTTTTGTATCAATAATGTTAAAAATGATTGTAAACCAAAAGGAATGGCATGCTAAACATAATATTTAAGTATACTGCTACAAAATGAAATGCAATTTTTTTAAATAGCAAACCGTTATAATTTTATCCTAAAAAGGATAATTTCAAAAATAGAAGGAAATACCATGAAACTGACAATCAAGTCTTAAGCAATTTTTTCATGGAATGAGTAATAATCGGACAATATGTTAGGTACTATCAGCTGTGCCTTAAGATATGTGTCCTCACAACAACTCTGCCAGGTAAGTTCTATTATTTTCTTTTCATGAGTGAGGAAATTGAGGTTTAAGTCTCTTACTCCAGGTAATAATGTATGGTGGTTTGTATTGTGTCAGTTTAACTAAGCTGGAATTATATTTCCCAGAAGTCCCTGCGATTATGTGATTCCTGTTTAGAGAGGACCACAAGAGAAATCTGGGTAAGATTTGGAATGCAGAAGCAAAGCAGCAGCCATTACACTCACGATGTATTGTTGCTGATCATCTGGCTCATCTTTTCGACTTGAGGCAGCAGCTGTCTCAGCTCCTGCCAATCTTCCCTTTCAGGTGCCTTCAGTCTGGGCCAAATTAATTACAGTGAGAAACAGTGTAAAGTCACCACTAACTGTCTCACCAGTTAGTGTTCTTGCTTGCCACTGCTTCATGTCCGGATTTCCTTACCAATAACCTGCCCTGCTGGTTTGCAGTGACTTCAGGTCTATCAGCAGAGGAAATAGGATTATATGTTAATATTGTGGTTAGCATGCATCCCTTTTTGGTTACAATCACTTTTAACATTATTGATACAAAACTCATGTTCTCAGTAACCAGTACATATTCTTTCCTTACTGTTTTCTAGTGGCAATGTTATTTTCCCGTATCAGTCTGAAGTGTTCATCCAAGAGGACAATGTAATACTTTCTTGAACTGTTATCATTTGGCATGAGAATTCTGAATTGGTCATGTGACAATTAGTTTATAATTCAAGGGAACCGGTGGTTTACTTCAAGCGGAAGCATTTTCCCCTTAGGTACCAAGACCCCTATGCCAGAGCTCCACATCACCAGAATAGGAAACAACCATTTTGCAGGCAAATCATCAGAGGTAATATTGAAAAGTTCAATTTTTAGTTCCATATTTTGGTTACCAAATATACTTACTTTTGCTGTGGGATAATTGGTTGCTGGTTGAGAACATTTATTTGATGCATCCTATAAGAAAGCACATTCTATCAATATGTAGTTCTATGTAATTATATGTTTCATAGTAAATATAAATCTATACCTACACTTAACTATATATAGTGATATATATGTATGAGGTATATACATAATATATGTATATATGATTACATATATAAGGATTTATTTATTTATGCATATAAGAACTGGGGTATAGGCCACAGGTGTGGGTGGTGAGAGAATTCACCAGAGACAGAGTGGGGAACAGAACAGGCAGATCTACTGAAATACACTGCTGAGGGGAGCAGCGGGTGAAACAGGAGAGGTCTGCTGAGCCAAGTGGATCAGCTCCCTGGCTGGGGATTGAACTCATGCTGCAGTGGCTGCATGGCTTCATAGGTTGCGTCTTAACCCCTTTGCGCCACCAGGCAGGCCCTGACTACATATATAGAAGCACCTACTTTACCCTTTAGTCTTGAATTCTTTATGCCTTTCATGATGTTTCTTAGAAATAGGCTTAGGGTCTCTTAATGCCTTGTATTAGCTTGTACTTCATGCCTGGTGACCGCAGATAATTGTGCAATGTGATACCCAAGTCTCATTCCTTGATACTAGATAGATTTTTGTTCTATTCAGTCCCAATCTGGACAGATAAGTAATTCCAGCTTCCTTATCACTCTAGCTATTTCCCCCCCCCCTCATGGAGCAATGCAGAAACAACAACAAATTCATATACATCTGCTATATATATGTCTGTTTATGTCATGTATATGTGTAAGACTCCATTCATAGCATGGTTCTTCTGATATACATTGCACATACAGAGATATGTTGAAAGAATTTAAATCATAGAGATAAACCATTTTATATCATTTTTATTTTTGATTTATAGAGAACTGGTTTCTAATCCTAGATCCATAATTTTCTTGTATGATATAGGCATATTACTCAACTTATTTAAACCATAGTTAAAAAATTTGAATAATAATATTGAGCTCACTGTTAGGTGATGTTGTAATGAGAATGAAATAAAATAATTTGTGAAGTGCTCCGTGGCACATAGTCAGAACTCAGTAAACTCTGAACTTCTATTTCCTAAGTGAAACCTCATGAGGATTTGGAAAGCATCCAGTTTCATCAGAAAGACATTTATGAATGATCATAAAATGTCTCAGCAGGTATTTAATCTCACCAATGATAAAATTGTCATGATTAAAAAGCAACACACTGAGAGCATCAATTCTATGGAAGGAAATTCTCAGTGTGGAATTCAGAGTCTATCTAGACTGTTCTTTGAGTGCAGGGACTGTGTCTTGCTTACCACTAGATCTCTTTTTTTCCTAAAGACTTATTTATTTATTTATTTAAAGTTTTCATGATCTGAACAAGGTCTTTTTTTTTAAATTAATTAATTTATTTATTTATACAAGCACTGGGTACAGTCAGAAGCGCGGGAGGTGAGAGAATTCACCAGAGCCAGAGCGGAGAGTAGAGCAGGCAGAGTGACGAAATACACTGCTGAGGGGAGCAGCGGGTGGCAGGAGAGGTCTGCGTGCCATGTGGGACCCTAGCCCAGTGGCCCGGGATCGAATCGGTGCTCCACAGGCTGCGGGCAGCTTTGCAGCCCAGCGCTCAACCGCTGCGCCACCGGGGAAGCCCTTAAAGACATTTCTTTATGCATACAAGAACTGGGGTACAGGCCAGAGATGTGGAGGGTGAGAGGATTCACCAGAGATAGAGTAGGGAACAGAACAGGCAGATTGACTGAAATACACTGCTGAGAGGAGCAACAGGCAAGTCAGGAGAGGTCTGCTGCACCATGTGGGTGGCTCCCTGGTGGGGGATCAAACTTGTGCTGCAGTCACTGTGGAAAGCTTCATAGGTTGTGTCTTAACCCCTTGTGCCACCAGGGAGGCTGCTACCACTGGATCTCTACTACTAACATTCCTCAAAGAGGGCATGGCCCAAATCAGTCACTAAATAAACGGTGTTTCTTCTGATCTCAACTCCAAATTCTAGATGTGTCCTTTATTTATTTCTAGCTTCCAAAACACTCTGCAACAAAATCCTGATCAATTTTTTTTCTTTTTCCATTTTTAGAAATTGAGAACCTATTCTAAAATAAATATGAAAATACAAAATGTGAAGAATACCCAAAGCAATCTTAAAGAACAAGATTGAAGTACTTCCGCTCTAAAATATTAGGACTTATTCTATAAAACATAGTGATTAGGACACTGTAGTACTCATGCATAGATAGACAAACCACAATATAGAACAGAAAAGAAAATTCATGAAAGATTCATACCTTTAGGACAAAGGTAACACCGCAGGGCAAAACAAAAAGGATCAGTGCTGAGTTAATTATATATTTATATGGAGAAAAATCTTAACCCTTGCCTCCCAACTTCCACAAAAATAATTTGCTGCTACTTTGCATGTGAAAGGTTAAATTATAGAGCTCTTAGAAGAAAGCATGGAAGAATTATTCATGACATTGGAGTAGGCAAAAACAGCTTACACATAACACAAATAAGGTTAACCACAAAAGAAAAAAATGAAAAACAGGACTGTATTAAAATTAAGCACTGTTCATCAAAATATGTCCTGAAGAGAATAAAAAATCAAGCTATAGAGTAGAAGAAGATACAGCAAAACATATCTGACAAAGAATTCATCCAGAATATATAAACGTTTCTACAAAGAAAAAGAATGCTGATTGGAAAAAAGACGTGACCAGACTTTCACAAAAGACAATGAGAAAATGGCCAATAAACCTATGAAGATGTTCAACATCTTTAGACAATAAGGAAATGCAAATGAAAACCATCTTGTTTCTACCAAACATTTAAAAAAGAATTAACACCAATTCTCTTCAAACTCTTCTGAGAAACAGAAAAGGAGAAAAAACAAACTAGCTCATATAATGAAGTCAGTATAACTCTGACACTAAAACCAGATGAAGATACCACAAAAGAAAGAAAACTACAGATCAAATTTCCTTATAAATACAGTTTCAAAAATCCTCAATACTATCAAATCAAATCAAACAGCATAGGGGCCTCCCCTGTGGCACAGAGATTGAGCACTGGGTTGCAAAGATGCCCGCAGCCTCTGCAGCGCTGGTTCGACCCCCGCCTGTTCCCCGGCCACCTGAGGAGGGTCCCACATGGTGCGCAGACCTCTCCTGCCTCCCACTGCTCCCCTCAGCAGTGTACTTCGGTCCTTCTGCCTGCTCTGCTCCCCGCTCTGGCTCTGGTGAATTCGCTCACCCTCCCGCGCTTCTGAGTGTACCCACTGCTTGTATAAATAAATAAATAAATCTTAAAAAAAAAAATCAAACAGCATATTAAAAAGATCCTGTATGATGATAGTGTGAGATTTATCCCAGGAATGCAAGGGTGATTCACATAAGAAAATCAATCAATGCAATATATAACACTGGTAGGCTGAAGGTAAAACACATCTCATTGATATAGAAAATGCATTTGACAAAATCTCTTTCATGATAAAAAACACAGAAAACTAAAATTAAAGACTATTTTGTGAACAATCTGCTGTTAACATCATACTCAATGGTGAAAAACTGAACATTCCCTCTAAGATCAGTAACAAGACATGAATGCCTGTTTTAACAGTTTCTGTTCAACAGTGTACTAGAAGTCCCAGCCAGAGCAATTAGGCAAGAAAGAGAAATAAAATGTATCCAAATTGGAAAGGAAGAGGTAAAACTTTATTTGTAAATGACATGATCCTATACTTAGAACATCTCAAATACCCTTAGAAAATCTCAAATACACCAACAAAACAACCCAACAAGGAAATTTGTTTAATATTACACACTCAAGAACATCCAAAAGAATATAATACCTAGGAAGAAATTTAACCAAAGAGGTAAGAGAGCCATAAACTGAAATCTATAAAACACTGTGTAAAGAAACTAAAGAAGGCCTAAATAAATGAGAGATTTGTGTGCATTGAATGGAAGACTTACTGTTATGATGCAATGCTACCCAAAGTGATCTACAAATTCAGTGCAATCACTGTCAACATTCCATAAATGATTTTTGCATAAATGGAAAAACATTTCTCAAATTTATGTGGAATTTCAAAGGACACTTAATCCAAAAAAATATTGCAAAAGAATAAAGTTGGGGCACTCACACTTCCAATTTCAAAAACAACTACAAAACTACAACAACCTAACAGTGTGGTACTGACAAGACAAGATGGACATGTAGACCTATGTAAGAGAGTTAAGATTCCAGAAATAAATCATACATCTATAGTCAATTGATGTACAACAAGGGCGCTAATCCCATTGAATGGAGAAAGAACACGCTTCAACAATGGTAGTAGTATAATTGGATATGAAGTTGACCCCTACCTCACATATATAAAAAATTAAGATAAAATAAATCAATACAAGAACTAAAGTCATGAAACTATTAGAAGAAAACATAGTGATTATATTTTCACAAATTTCTTGAGTAGGCAATGAATCTTAGAGATGACATAAAATGCACAAGCAACAAAAGAAAAAAACAGATGAATTGAACTTTGTCAAATTGTAAACATTTGTGCTAATGTCCAAGGACATTATCCAAAAATTGAAAGATAAACTATGCAATCGGAGAAAATATTAAAAACTGTCTGATAAGTATATAGTATTTGCAATATATCAAGAACATTCATTACTCAATAATAACAAATCCAATTAAAATATGGGCAAAGAACTTGAATAGATTTCTCTAAAGAAGATTAGCAAATGGACAAGGCACACACTATAAGAGGTTAAATGTCATTAGTCATTAAGGATATGTAAATCAAAATCACAACGAGATGTCACTTCATACTTACTAGAATGGCTACAGCTATAATAATAATTCTTTTAAAAATTTCAAAAATAAAATGGTATTTTTCTGGCAAAGATTTGGAGAAGTTGGGACCCTGGTACATTGCTTGTGGGACTCTAAAAATGGTTCAGGTGCTGTGTAAACAGTTTGGCAGTTCCCAAATAATTTAAACATCTAATTCCCATATGATCTCTCCTAGGCATTATATATATTTATCCAAAAGAACTGAACAGAGGTGTTCAACCAAATACATGTACACACATATTCACAGCAGCACTGTTCACAACAGTCAAAAGGCAGAAACAATCCAAATGTAATCAATGCAGGGCCTCCCTGGTGGCACAGTGGTTGAGTGCTGATTGAGAAGCTTCCCACAGCCTCTGTAGCGCCGGTTGGATCCCCGGCTGCCCACGAGGGTCCCACATGGCGCGCAGACCTCTCCTGCCGCCTGCTGCTCCCCTCAGCAGTGTATTTCGTTAGTTTGCCTGTTCTGCCCCCCACTCTATCTCTGGTGAATCCTCTCACCCTCCCGCGCTTCTCACTGTACCTAGTGCTTGTATAAATAAATAAATAAATCTTAAAAATAAAAGTCATCAAAGCATACGTGGATAAACAAACTGTGCTCTATAACTACAATAGAGGGTTATTCAATTATAAGTTGAAATAAGCATTAATACAGTGTGAATGAACTTTGAAAACATTATGCTAAATGAAAGAAACCTGGGGTAAAAGAAGCACATATTTATGATTCCATTTGTGTGCCACATCCAGATTAGCTAATTCCATAGAGACAAAATGCAGAGTGGTAGTTGGCCATGGACTTGCAGAGGACTCAGGGAATTGGGAGTGAACTCCTGATGTTTACAGAATTTCCTCTGGTGGTCATGGAGTGTTTGGAGTTAGAGATGGTGGTTGTATAACATTATGAATGTACTAAATGTTACTGAATTGTTCACTTTCATTTTTCATTTTTTTTGAAGATTTATTTATGCATACAAGAGCTGGGATACAGGCTAGAGGTCTGGGAGATGAGAGGATTCACCAGAGACAGAGTGGGGGGCAGAACAGGCAGATTGACTGAAATTCACTGCTGAAGGGAGCAGCAGGCAAGACAGGAGAGGTCTGCTGTGCAATGTGGGCCACCTCCCTGGCCAGGGATCGAACTCATGCTACAGTGGTTGGAGATATGTTGATCGTGCTGAGACTTGAACCCCTGAGCCACCAGGGAGGGATGCCCCCTGAATTGTTCATTTTTAATAGTTTAATTTTCTATTTTGTGGCTTTCACCTCAATAGAAAAAAAAAAATAGTTAATCCCCGCAATCCATTGGGATATTCACCAGAAGAACAAAACTGGAAGAAAGACATACAATGTCAAATATTGGCAGAATGTGAAGCAACATGAATTCTCATAAACCGGCAGTAGATGTGTACATTGGGAACAATTATTTGAGGAAATTGGCAATATCTACTGGAGCTGAATCGTGTACATACCTTATTGCCCAACAAATCTATTCTTCAGTATGCTGTCAATGAAATGCATAGATATGTTCATTAAAAGACATGTCTCGAATATTCATTAGGAATGTTATTTGTAATAGCCCAAATCTGGAAACTAGTCAAATGTTTGTCAACAAAATAATAGATAAATACGTTGCCATACTGCAATAAGAATGAATATTCTAAAACTACATCATGGATGAATTTCATGAACCTAATATTGAATTTAAAATGTTACACAAAAGGGCCTCCCCGGTGGCACAGTGGTTGAGCACTGGGTTGTGAAGTTGCCCGCAGCCTCTGCAGTGCTGGTTTGATAGCCTGCGCCGGGCGAGAGTCCCACGTGACACTCAGACCTCTCCTGCCTGCCCACTGCTCCCCTCAGCAGTGTATTTGTCAGTCTGCCTGCTCTGCTCTGCCCTCTGGCTCTGGTGAATTCTCTCACCCTCCCGCGCTTCTGACTGTAGCCAGTGCCTGTATAAATAAATAAATAAATCTTAAAAAAAAAAAAAACACAAAAGAGTACATGCTGTATAATCCCATTTATATAAATTTTAAAAGATGGTATGACCAATCTCCATTGCTAGAAGTCTGATAGCTGTTGCTGCTGAAATGGTGACTAGAAGTGAAATGTACCCCCCTCTTCTTTCTTTCTTTTTTGTTTTTTTTACACCTACATTGAACATACAACTATTAATCCAGCCCTGTGCTAGGCCATATATTCATTACTAGATCTGTTACTTTCTTCATTGCTCTATACAGTTGATAAAAGTTCATGACTATACATTTATGAATGTGTATGCTATTTGTAATCTTAAGTAATTCTGAATCTCCCTCCCATTTATGATTCAAATCATATAATTTTAGCATTTGAACTTTTGAAATTATTACAGGAACTACACCTGAGGGGAGAAACCAAACATTGTACGAAAATGAACAATGATGTAAGAAAATACATTTTAAAAAAAGAAAGATACACTTAAAGCACAAATGACATGCCACCGCTGAGTGATCTTTCCTACATTAAAAAAAAAGGAGGGTAGATCTCAAACATTTTTGAGATTTAACAGATGATTAATTAGCAATTGTATCTCATTGATCTCTTAAGATAGATTTCTTTGAGAACTATATATCCCCACCGGCCGGCAAGGGTCCCACATGGCGTGGCAGACTTCTGTCACGCCCGATGCTCCCCTCAGCAGTGTATTTCGGTTGTCTGCCTGTTCTGTTGCCCACTCTGTCTCTGATGAATCCTCTCATCCTCCCGCACATCTGGCCTGTATCCTGGTTCTTATACAAATAAATAAGTAAATCTTTAAAAAAAAAAAAAGGAACTATACATGACATTGAAATGATAGTTGAATGCATGTAAGGAGTTCAATAGCAGATGAGAAGTTAATGAGTTAATTCTATAAAAGTGTCCAAGTCTACATTTCTTTAAGGAAACATTAATATTCATGAAACTTTCTGGAGAAGTTGAAACCTCTTTTGATCACACAATGTAGCTGAACCATTTGCTACATATATCTATATAACTTGTGTGTATATATATATATGTATGTATACACACGTACAATATTTTATAAAAACAAAAATAAATTAAAAAAATAAATTTAAATTTTCTCAAAATCTGTCAGTTTTTTTAATTCCAGTCCATTTATATTAAACAAAGCATGAATTGATGAACTCTTAACCATAAGTTTGAGACAGACAGTCATTTTGATCTTCTCAGTTGGAATTCCTGTTCTCAACACCTATACTCTATGCACAGACATAGTCCCCTGGCCATCATCCCTGTGCCCATCTGTTGGTATGGCTTACTGCCCACTCCCAAGTTTGGATTCCCGCCCTAGTGTTTAGGTGCCAGAGAATAACAGTTTATACCAGCAGCCCGTACAATAATGTAAATTCATTCTCTGCCCAATGTCTAGACATGGTGTCCACCAAACTTGGGAACTGGGTGCCTCCCTTTATTGGGTCATTTTTTTTTTCATATGTTCTTGACAGATGAAGTATACAAAACAATAGTGGAAATTGAGGAGAAGTGATAGAGGGAAATCAGCTTTCTAGTTTTCACTATTTTAAAACCTGCCAGTTAATTTCACTGCAGCCACTTTGGGAAGCAATGATTATAATAGAAGTATTCAGAAGGCTGAAGTCAACTGAAGGAAACACCTCCACCCATCTTGTGAAATCAACCACAACAGAAAACTGAACCACAAAATACTGTGTATTACCCAAAGGATAAATGAACTTTTTTAATGAACTTTTTTCATTTTTCCTTTTTTTTCCTTTTTTCAAAAAAATTTTGGGGCCTCCCTGGTGGCTCAAGGGGTTAAGCATAGCCCTGTGAAGCTATCCGTAGCCACTGCAGCATGAGATCAATCCCTGGCCAACCAGGGAGCTACCCACTTGGCGCAGCAGGTCTCTCCTGTCTCACCCACTGCTCCCCTCAGCAGTGTATTCAGTCAATTTGCCTGTTCTGTTCCCCACTCTGTCTCTGGTGAATCCTCTCACACTGCACCTCTGCCTCTGGCCTGTACCCAAGTTCATGTATGCATAAATAAATAAATCTTTAAAAAAAGATTTTGGTTTTGATCCTCCTCATATTATATTTAGAAAAACAAGAGTTTTCTAGATGTTTCTAGGCGTAGTGGTGGGGAAATTACTATGTAGCATGGTTGAAATAGAAAGGATAAAAGTTTACTCTATAGTACCTGTCAAATTCTTCTAAGGGATATTGTTCTTAGCTCAGTGAGAAAGAAACACGACTATTTTCAAACATAAGGTCCTGAAATATAAATAACATGCTATTTCCTGTATTTTGTTACACCGAGAAATTGTTAGGGATATGTGGTAGAATGTTAAAGCCTAAGGTTTTAGGGCCTCCCTGGTGGCACAAGGGGTTTAGCACTGCACTATGAAGCAATCCGCAGCCTCTGAAGCATGAGTTCGATCCCTGGCCGGCCAGGGAGAAACTCAAATGGCGCAGCAGACCTCCCCTGACTCGCCTGCTGCTCCCCTCAGCAGTATATTTCGTCAGTCTGCCTGTTCTGTTCCCCACTCTGTCTCTGGTGAATCCTCTCAACCCTCACCTCTGGCCTGTACCAGGAGCCACTGTAACAGGAGCCACTGTTTATACCTAAAAAAATTCATCACCTTACATTTCTGGGAAATTCCTTACATTGTTATTTTAAGTTAAATGAGGGATATAAATTGTAGAATATTTCAAATGCTAAATTAGATGTTTAGATTTTATTGTGGAGGTAGGAGTAGTCATTCAGGGAATTTCATATGCGGGGTGACATGCTAAAAGTTGCTTATTTGATCATACTCATAACTTTTTTCACATTTAAAAAGTTTAGCTGGTTTTTAATCATATTCAGAATATTCTCATTTTATTATGAGCTTCATAGGGCTATCATCATTTATCATCATTATTACCTAACAATTATGCTTTAAATATATTTATCCACTTAATCTTCATAACAACTCCAGAAATCATTATTATTACAATTATTTAATATTCCTATCTTATGGGAACAATATGTTTTAAAAAGATACTGGGTATAGAGAAGTTAAGAAAAGTTAACCTTTTCCCAAAGTTAGTAACTAGAAGAGTTGGAATTTCAACACATGCAATATGCTTTCAGTTTATGCTCTTCAAAAAATATTCAATTAAATTCAAGAAATATTTGTTAGATGCTTATAATAAGACTGTGTCAGATACTGGAGTCACAAGAGGAAAAGGTGTGGAAGCTCAGCTAAAGGATTCTACTCTACACAAAACCATACCTGTTAATTATACTTTTGCCTTAGCAATTAGTAAATCTCCCTATTTATTGATACTTATTTATTCATTTGACATATCTCGAGCACTTTTTATGTGTTAGGCATTGTTCTAGGTGAACAAAGCCAGCAAAATTCCTTGCCTTCATGGGATTTAACTTCCAGAAAAGGGAGACAGACAATAAATAAATGAAATGTACATCAATAGGTAAAAAGTGCTGGGCCTCCCTGGTGGTGTAATGGGTTAAGCACAGCACTGTGAAGCTATCCACAGCCTCTGTAGCACTAGTTCGATTCCCAGTCAGGGAGCTACCCATATGGCACAGCAGACCTCTCCTGTCTCGCCTGCTGCTCCCCTCAGCAGTGTATTTCAGTCAATCTGCCTGTTCTGCTCCCCACTCTGTCTCTGGTGAATCCTCTCAACCATTGCACCTCTGGCCTCTACCCCAGTTTCTGTATGCATAAATAAATCTTTAAAAATAATAGGTAAAAAAGTGCTTTGGAGAAAAGGAAAGAAGAAAGGAAACACAGAAATTGTTGGGGGACAGTGGAGTTGCAATTCTAGATAGGTTATTAAAGTAAAAACTCACAGAGATGATGACTTGAACATAGCATGAGGCTATCTGGAGAAAGACCAGTTGTGATAAAAGACCTGCATTACAAAGACCTCAAGGAAAGATTATGCAGAGATCTTGAGGTATGTTGGAAAATAGTAAGGAAGGTAGTGTGGCAAGAGCAAAGGTGGGAAGCAGCATAGGTCATACAGGGCATTTGAGGTGGTTGCAAGGACTTTGACTCTGATATGGGAATACCCGTGAGGGTTATAAGCAGAAGAGGAAACTTCAAAAGGATCTTCCTGGCTGCTATATTCAAAAGACACCTTCAGTGTAGGAAATGGGGCATAAAGTTGAAGCAGGGAAATTAATAAGGAAACTGTTATGGTAATAAGGGAGAATGATGGCAGCATGCATTGGGATAGAGGCAGTGAGAGGTGGGCAAGACTAGGTAGAGGGTGAAGGTAGAACCAGTAGGAGCTCCTCCCAGATTAGATGTGTTGATACAAGAACGTTGATGCCTTTTGAAATGAGCAATTTAGAAAGAGAATTTCCATATGTTGAGATGGGATGACAGTGGCATAAATAGTTTTTATTGGGAGGGGTCGACATATTTAAGTTTGAGATGCCTAGTGGACATGTAGACATGTAGGTAGAGAGATATGTAAGACTGGATCCAAGGGGAGAAGTCTGAGCTGGAGATAGTAAATTAATCTGGGATATTAATTAATCTGGGAGTTGTTAAAACAGAAGTAGTTCTTAAAGCCTAGAGGTTGCTTGAGATTAACCCAGCAAAGAGATAGGACCCAGGACTGGGGTTTGGGATGCCCTGAGATGTATAGCTAGAGACAATAGGAGGAAGCTATTTTAAGTGACTGAGACCATCAGAAGGAAAAACTGAAAAATCACTGCTGTTGTTTATAAGAGGCATAAGATCTTGTTTTTGTTTTTAAGCACAGTTCCTCAAACAATATTATACTTGTTTACCAAAAATTGACAAAAGTGTGTAAAGTACCATTGTTTCTTTTTACAAATAGCAGCCCATTTAGTATTGTGCTTCATTATTAAACATTTAGATAATTAGTTGCAAAATGAACTGAACTTTGGAGGGGTCTTTGTAGCCCATTCTAGAAGGTCAAGCATTTTGTTTTTTAATTAAAAAAAAGTGTTGCTTGAGGTTATACAAATTAAATCTCAGTCCAATCAATTATATATTTAATGTTTTGTTAAATACATATAAAGTAAGATTACTCTATAGTTGTTTTAGTAAGGGATGAACTGATATTTGGGAACATGAAAAGTACTTATTGCAGGAATCATTTGAATCAAAGGAAATGGCTGTGAATTATAGCCTAAGAGTTGTCTGTTCTCATTGTGTTGAAATTTTCCAGCTAGTTGAGTTCATTACTTGTCACATAAAGGAGATTATGTATGTCAATCCTGTAGCTGGATATAGAAGGTTTAAAGCAAAAATATGGCCAACCTTGAAGTTGAATTTTGATTTCTAGGGAACAAGACGTAATGACAGCAAAAGAATGAGGAAATGAGGGTTTTAGGATTCAGAATTGAATAATAAAAGAGGATTGGTAGACCAAAGGGCAAAGCCAAGAATGGAAAAGGTTGGGATAAACTCACAAGATATATTCTCTTAAAGCAACTTTTTTTATCTCATTAGCCAGAATATTCCTGTTAAGGGACTATTCCAAACCAGTTTGGATAGCAGAACACACGTGTTTTCTCATGGCATCTTCCTGCTACAGCCTCTAAACAAACCAGGTGTGGTAGAGATTGCTATTAGCCTCCATTCTCCCTTCCTTCCTTTTCTATAGTAAATATGGCTTTTTAACAGACACAAGACTACCTAGAATAAATTATGCCTCTCTGAGTCTCCCTTGGCTTTCCTTCTCACAACATACTCATTTTGAGATTCATGAAAAAAGTCTTCTCTTCCATGAAACTTGATAATTCGTGGAGCTGAAGGAAGACATCACCCTCCTGCGACTGCTCGTGGAATTTTATCTGCATTTCTGTGATAATATTATAAAATTATAATATTATAAAAATGTCTGGTGTACAGTCCCGGCATTTCTACTATTTTGTAAGCTCCTTGGACACATGAATTGGGCTTTATTTATGTTTGATTGTGTTATTTGAAGTATTTTGCAAGTAGAAAGTACTCAAAGTGTTTTTTTTATATTAAATTATTGAAGTAGTTCCTTTCTTACTTTCCTCCTACCTGTCTAGAACCTCACTTTTCCTCTTATGTTGTTTTCTTTTCCAATTTTATTCTTTCTGGTGGAATAAAGATAAATAGAAATAAATTTGAACTTGAAGTGGGACTTAAAGGATTCTGCTTTCTTTCTGTCATCTTTTAACATTGTCTTTGCCAAGTAAAGCACTCATAATTATTTAATTAATAATATTTTGATTTAGGTTATTGGTGAAAAGCTTCCTAAACAGCGTATACTCACAGTTACTTTTTTACTCAAGAAACTGTAGTGGGTCCCTGTTCTTTTCTGCATAAAATTTCATTCTTTTGACTTGTTTTTTAGGAGATTCCACATGAAGGATTGGTTATCCAATTGCATTTTGTATCACTCCCAAAAAGAACCTTCACTCCAATCAAATTAAATTCCTTACTGCACGTGAAAGAAACATCTGTTATTGTATTTATTCTCTTCCTCCAGTTGAGGTTGCACTGTGTCACTTGCTGAAATTCTATTTATTGCTTATTGACTGCTAAAAGTTCACCCTTTTTAATTTCATCTGTGTACAACAGCATGTATTAATTGCTTTCTTTTCTCAACTTCTATAGCATTTTAATGTACAATTTTTCTTTTAATTTAATTCCACTTAAAATTCTTTCTACTGTAAAACTTGTGTCTCAATAAATTATAAGCTCTTTAATTATGATTAGTTGCAATTATATAATCACCAATGACAAAATACTCCAGGGCTGGGGGACACTTAGTAGATATTCAATAAATACTTACTGGCATGGATTGATTGAATACAGAATTATATTTTAAACTTTAACTTGAATGTAATCTAATTTCTTTCTTATTCTTTTTTGAAAATATGCTTACTTAGAGCATCCAGCTATACATCTTATTTTATTTTTTGTATCACTTTGAAGTGAACTGAATACATATCTATCAATATTAATATCACTCCATTTTAAAGTGATTTCTGGAGGAATGTTCTTTCTGCAGTGAAAACAAAAACATACATTGATAATTTGCTCTTGAAAATTCAGTTAACATAGAAAATGAACTTGGAATTAAAAGTCGGAGACAATTTAAGAATATTTTAGATTTATGCTATTTAGAAAGGCCCAACAATCTGCTTTTATCTGAAATGGAGCTTTTTTCAAATTCCTGATTTTATTGTCAGTATATTATATTGAATAATAATCTACCCTCAAGTTTTTGGGGGAAAAATTCAAATTAAGTGAAACTGATTATGAGAAGGCTATGTGAATTAATGAGAATACTACATTGCAATGTAAAGAAATGCATCCCTTCATGCTCAGCGAAATAAGTCAGAAAGAAAAAGAAAAATACCAGATGGTCTCACTCATAGCAGGAATTTAGAAAACCTAAATAAGAGACCAGGAAAAAGACTAATCAATACAAAGTAAAAATCAAAATCAACAAGCAGCTATAAACCAGAGACACACTGGGGGTGGGGGGTGGGAAAGGGAAAGGAAGGACTAGAGTCCAAATAAGGGGGGGGGGGCGTGCAATTGTATGGGGAATATAACCAAAATGAAAATGCATACATTGTGCAAAGATGAAAAAAGATGTAAGAATTATATAAAATAAAATATTTAAATAAAAAAATGCATCCTTACTAAGAGAAGTTTCTCTTAGAAGTGCTATGCTGATCCATATTACAGGAGACCAATCATTTAGAGTGCTGTAATGATGCAATAATAGTGATTAATAAGTACTCCTAAAAAAATTCTTCTAATAGCCTAGAAAGTTTATTATCTGAAGTATGAAAACACTTCTCTTGTGGAGTCTAAATTACATTTAGATATATTTATCAACCATTTTACTGAAGTATGTAAAGGTGAAAATATATTTATAATCTCAGTAAGAGTAACAGCAAACTCAGAATTCACAAGCTATAAATTATTCTACCACCTATTAAAAACTGTCAATGTTTTAAGTGTTTTAACTCTCTTATGTGTTTAATTCATTTAAGTCCTTGTTTAATACTTTTTGTTTTTCAAAATATAATTATAAATCTCTCATAGATTTTACATAAAATAGATCTCTAAGTGACAAAAGGAAGGGAATATTTTCTTTCCTAATAGACTAAGTCTGGGTTTATATTATCATTATAAAAAAGGGCAAATTTCTACTTTCACCTAGAAAAGTCTTAGTTCAGATTTGACCTCTGAGAACCGTAGGTCAAGCTTGAAAGGTGATTGTGTGCTAGATGCTAACCTAAAATTGCAAATACTACTTACCCTTTATAATACTGTTAAGAATTTCACTGTTGGAAGAAATTATGCTAACACGTGACATAAATTTTAAGCAATAAGAATTAAATTTTTAAAGTTAAATTAAAATTTTAATGTTAAATTTGTATTTTCAATGTTCACAGATCAGATCTGTATGTCAGTGAGTGATTAAAAATCACTGTTAAGTTGGGGAAAATTCAGAAGCATGTATATAATTTTCACCTTATAATAATTCCAGGGCAACCATCTTATAGTTTCTTGCAAGACAATACAATCAAATTTGTGAATAAGATTGATGAAATTCCAGATCAGAATTTAAGGTTTTTGATGAGTGTTACTGCAGAACAAATGATTACTTATTCTGATAATGGCATTATAAGGTATGAATATAAACAATGTAGAGGCTGATTTAAAATTTGGAAAATCACTATTTTGTTTTAACCACCAGCTCTAAAGAATATATATGTATACACTTTATATACTTTATATATGTGTATATATATAAAATATATATGTAATTGTGAATTAAATATTTTAAATTTCATTCATCTTCCCAATTTGACTTCTAGTGAAAAGTATATACATATATATAAAGTATATAAAGAAATATATATACACATATATTTTTTTTTTTTTTTTTTTTAAGATTTATTTATTCATTTATTATTTATTTATTTATTTATTTATACAAGCACTGGGTACAGTCAGAAGCGCGGGAGGGTGAGAGAATTCACCAGAGCCAGAGCGGGGAGCAGAGCAGGCAGAAGGACCGAAGGACACTGCTGAGGGGAGCAGCGGGCGGCAGGAGAGGTCTGCGCGCCATGTGGGACCCTCCTCCGGTGGCCGGGGAGCAGCCGGGGATCGAACCGGCGCCGCAGAGGCTGCGGGCGGCTTCACAACCCAGCGCTCAACCGCTGCGCCACCGGGGAGGCCCTATACACATATATTTTTACCCTTAAAACAACTGATTTAAAAGACTCAAAAAAATGACTACTTATGGGCTCCCCGGTGGCGCAGCGGTTGAGCGCTGGGTTGCGAAGCTGCCCGCAGCCTCTGCAGCACCGGTTCGATCCCCGGCTGCTCCCCGGCCACCGGAGGAGGGTCCCACTTGGCGCGCAGACCTCTCCTGCCGCCCGCTGCTCCCCTCAGCATTGTACTTCGGTCCTTCTGCCTGCTCTGCTCCCCTCTCTGGCTCTGGTGAATTCTCTCACCCTCCCGCGCTTCTGACTGTACCCAGTGCTTGTATAAATAAATAAATTAAATAAATCTTAAAAAAAAAAAATGACTACTTATGTAAGGCAGTAACACATGGTTTCTCTGGTTGAACTAAAATATGTGTTCCTCACCTTGCTCCAAGGAGTCTCTGGCATGACACCTGACATGGTGATTTTAGAAATGAAGGGGCACCATAAAGGGGACAAACTGTACACACAACTGTATTCAGGAACTACACATTGTAGTATTTCTTAACGTGCTTTGCTCATTTGTATGAACTATTATTTGTAAACTATTAACTCAGATCTACATTTGAATTGTATTAGGAGAGAATGTAAGATTCGCTAATAAATTCATTAGTAGTTTGATATAATTGTGAATTTAAAAATATTTTAAATTTTATTCATCTCCCCAATTTGACTTCTAGTGAAAAGGGTTTATTTTGTAAGCTTAGATTTTTCATTTGAATCTAAAAGTTTAATTTCTTTTCATTTGAATAAAAGGAAAAAGTCAACACGAACACATGGAAACCTGGAACTCAAGAACGAAACCAAGACACATCTTCATAGCGCATTATGCATGTACAGCAGACGGCCTCCAGGGCAGCTCCCAGTGACCCCCACCTCCTGGTACTCATGCCTTTGTCTAATCCATTGAGCGCACAAGGCTTTGCCACTCATTTCTCATAAATAGAATACAGCAGAAGTGGTGGTGTCTCACTTCCAAGTTAGGTTGTAAAACACGTTGCTTTCCTTTTGAGGCACCCGTTTCATGCTCTGTTAGATCCCTCCCTCTAAGTGAAGCCAGCTTCCATGATGTAAACTGCCCTCTTGACGTCTGTGGTGAAAAACTGGCAGAGGCATTCCGTCAACAGCCAGGGAGAAACTGGGGGCCCCAGTCCAACATCTTGCAAGGAATGAAAGCTGTCAACACCCATGAGTGAGCTTGGAATTTGAACCTTGCTATGACTGAAGCCTGCACTACAACAGCTTGCCGGCAATCTCCTGAGACACGCAGAGCCAGAACCACCCAGCTAAGTAGCCTCTAAATTCCTGACACTCAGAAGCTGGGGGATGTTGGTTGTTTCATGTGGCCAGATTTGGGGGTAAATTGTTATGCAGTGGTAGAAAAGCAATGCAGAATGTAACTTCTGACACCTTCATGACTAAACCCACCAAGTGGGACCCAGAAGAACCAGTTTTAGACCATATTCTACTCCATGCCTAGAAATGGTTTGCAATGTGTAGATGGGAGTTCACCCACATTTAAGTTCCTTAATGTGAGATTTCATCTTCTATAAGTCAGGAAGCATCTAAGTGCTGGTGTCAGACTACCTGGGCTTTAATCTGATTCCATGAATTATTAAGTATGTGCATTTGGAAGTCATTTAACTTACCTTAAACTATTCTTCATTTTATTTATTTATTTATTAAGGATTTATTTATTTATTTATTTATTTATTTATTTATTTATTTATTTATTTATTTATACAAGCACTGGATACAGTCAGAAGCGTGGGAGGGTAAGCGAATTCACCAGAGCCAGAGTGGGGAGCAGAACAGGCAGACTGACAAAATACACTGCTGAGGGGAGCAGCGGGCAGCAGGAGAAGTCTACATGCCATGTGGGACCCTCCCCGGCTGCCGGAGAGCCAAACCACGCTGCAGAGGCTGTGGACAGCTTTGCAGCCCAGGGTTCAATCACTGCGCCACCAGGGGAGGCCCAAACTTCTTCATTTTAAATGGAGATAATAATAGTACCATGGTAAAAACTGAATGAGAAAATTAATTTAGAAGCCTGGTACCTAGTACATGTTTAGTAATATAAGCTGCTACTATTATCATCATCATTGCAAAGACAGTTGTAATTTTTATTTTGGATATTTTTCTCCAGAGAAATTTCTCTTGAGAAAGAGCTTCTTACTATTTATAAAATAAGAATATGACCAGGTTACCATTTCTTTTTTTTTTTTTTTTTCAGGTTCCCATTTCTATAGGGAATTGTTGCTAACATTTGCTTCATGTAATCATTTAATTTCCAGGGTTTTTTAGAGAGCATTTCCACTTTTCAGTGAATATTTTGATTTATAAATTTCTTGCTTAGACTATGATGAAGTTTTCATGAACTTAACATGGGACAAAAATGCTAGTGGTAGGGTCATCAAATTGGGTGATAATTTATTAGGAAACACGAATGCCAATACAACATGAATTGTATCTATAAAATAGTGATTTCTCCTCAAACACAGCAAAACTATACATTCAAATGTATTGTTGCCTTTGGAATAATAACTGTCATTAATTCAACAAATGTCTATCTGCTACCTTCTATGTTCCAGGGGCCAGGGATGCAATTGTAAACGTTACTTAGTCTGTGCCTTCAAGGAATTTACATTTGT